>NW_028295730.1:1200000-1754671 GCF_964341445.2 Mesoplodon mirus | reverse complement strand
AAAGGCAACCCTCAGAATGGGCGAAAACGTTCGCAAACGAATCAATGGACAGAGGTTTTATCTCCAACATGTATAAACAGCTCATGCAGCTTAATATTAATAAAACAAACAGCCCAATACAAAAATGGGCAGAAGATCTAAATAGACATTTCTTCAAAGAAGACACAGAGATGGCCAAGACGCACATGAAAAGCTGCTCAACATCACTAATTATTAGAGAAATGCAAATCAAAACTACAATGAGGTATGACCTCACACCTGTTAGAATCGGCATCATCAGAAAATCTACAAACCACAAATTCTGGGGAGGGTGTGGACAAAAGGAACCCTCTTCCACTATTGGTGGGAATGTAAATTGATACAGTCACTATGGAGAACAGTATGGAGGTTCCTTTTAAAAACTAAAAAGAGAATTACCCACTGATCCAGCAATCCCACTTCTGGGCATATACCCAGAGAAAACCATTAATCAAAAAGACACATTCACCACAATGTTCATTACAGCACTATTTACAATAGCCAGGTAATGGAAGCAACCTAAATGCCCACAGACAGACGAATGGATAAAGATGTGGTCCATATATAAAATGGAATATGACTCAGCCATAAAAAGGAATGAAACTGGGCCATTTGTAGAGAGGTCGATGGATCTAGAGACTGTCGTACAGAGTGAAGTAAGTCAGAAAGAGAAAAACAAATATTGTATATTAATGCCTATATGTGGAACCTAGAACAATGGTACAGATGAACTGGTTTGCAGGGCAGAAATAGAGACACAGAGGTAGAGAACAAACGTATGGACACGAAGTGGGGGAAGCCATGCGGTGGTGGTGTTGGGATGAGTTGGGATATTGGGATTGACCTGTATACATGTATGTGCATAAAATAGATAACTAATAATAACCTGCTGTATAATAAATAAATAAAATTAAATTTCAAAATTTTTAAAAATAAAATTTAAAAATAAAACAGAAAAAAGTTCTTCCTTTCACACAGATGTATTTATATGAATGAATTATTTCCATGCTTATATCTATAAATACATAAAAGAGGAATAAAATCTAACTTGAACCGAAAAGAAAAAAAAAAAACCTGAACCTAACAGTTATACAGAGGAAAACCCTACCAAGGCACTTGCTCCAGCAGTAAACAATTCTGAAATTGGTCAGAGGTGGGGAATCATCTCCCATACAGCAAGCAGCCCCGCCCCGCCACGCATGGAGCGTCCTCATTGCAAAGCTGGGGGACCGTGCCGAGGCCTCTGTGAGTAAATGTGAGCTGAGCCCCAGGCCAGCTGCTGCTGAACTGTTCCCACCCTTCCCAGGTAAAACACCTGAATATGTACCAGGGCTTGAAAGCCTAGAGGAAGGGCCGTGGTGCCACACCAGTGACAGCACGCAGGCCAACTTGGTGTCTGCAGGCCAGCCAGGATGGTCCTGGCCCCGGGCGCTCTTCTGGAAGCTTTCCATTTCCCTGCCTGAGATACCCCTCCTGTCCTGGCCCCCACTACATTTTTTCCTTCCTCACCTCAGCCAGGAGAGAAATTCCAGTGGAAGTTATGGGTGACACATCCTCTTCTTTACAGGTGGCAGCCTGGCAACTCCTGCAGAAAGTCCAGCAGAGCCCCACTCACACCGGGCCACCAACAAAGCGGTGGACCCTCACACCATCCCTCCAGTACAGCCCCGAGACTGCTGACGGGGCAGAGAGTATGGAGTCAGGCACAGCTGCAGGGGCTATTGCTGCCTGGAGTGCTGTTTCTATTGACCTCAACCCAGGCACACCTGGGGAGGGCTTGCCGGCAGGGTCAGGCTGCCCAGGTCAGCTAATCCTCAGCCCTCAGGGAATCACATGGCAGAAAATGGACCTCGCTAAGACAGACTATGAGCCAAGGAAAAAAAGGACACTATGCCATTTGCAGCACCGTAGATGAGTCTAGAGGTAATCACGTGACTTGTAGTAAGTCAGAAAGTGCAAGACACATATCGTATGATATCACTTATAGGTGTTACCTAAAAATTGATACCAGGGCAGATATTTCCACGGAGAAGGGCAATCCCAGATTCATTAAACAAACTTATGGTTCACCAATGGAAAGGTGTGAGGATTGGATTCATTACGATATTGGGGTTAACAGACATATACAAACACAGGTGAAATATATAATCACCAAAGACCTACGGAATACCAAGAGAAGACTACTCAACATTCTGTCATAACGTACATGGGAAAAGGATCCCAGGAAGAACAGACATATGTATATGTGTAAAAGAAACACATCTTGCACACCTACAACAAGCCAAACGTTGTCATCAAACTTGCTGTAATAAAAAAATAAAAAATTAAATTAAAAACACGAACAAGAAGTAGTGAGACAAACTTGAGGGGCTTTCTCCTGGCACATTCCATTCTCAATTACAATCTAGAACGCGACTTCCATTGAGGCTCTGCTGCCCTAGTAACCAGATTTGGTAAGGGAGAACTGCTGCCACCTTGTGGCCGTTCCACACAACAGCAGCTTTAATCCCAGCGCTAATGGTCAGTGGATATTCAAAATCGTTACAGGCCTGTAAATGACACCTGCCCTGAAAACAAATCCTGGGGTCATATATCGACCAAAAAATTCAAAAGACGTCCATATTTCAAAACGACAGTTTCAAGAGGCATATTTTACGCACATTAGTGTTCTGCTTCTTTTGCTTTCTTTCTTTCTTTGTTAAAAAAACGGGAATGGAAAAAGGCAACCCTCAGAATGGGCGAAAACGTTCGCAAACGAATCAATGGACAGAGGTTTTATCTCCAACATGTATAAACAGCTCATGCAGCTTAATATTAATAAAACAAACAGCCCAATACAAAAATGGGCAGAAGATCTAAATAGACATTTCTTCAAAGAAGACACAGAGATGGCCAAGACGCACATGAAAAGCTGCTCAACATCACTAATTATTAGAGAAATGCAAATCAAAACTACAATGAGGTATGACCTCACACCTGTTAGAATCGGCATCATCAGAAAATCTACAAACCACAAATTCTGGGGAGGGTGTGGACAAAAGGAACCCTCTTCCACTATTGGTGGGAATGTAAATTGATACAGTCACTATGGAGAACAGTATGGAGGTTCCTTTTAAAAACTAAAAAGAGAATTACCCACTGATCCAGCAATCCCACTTCTGGGCATATACCCAGAGAAAACCATTAATCAAAAAGACACATTCACCACAATGTTCATTACAGCACTATTTACAATAGCCAGGTAATGGAAGCAACCTAAATGCCCACAGACAGACGAATGGATAAAGATGTGGTCCATATATAAAATGGAATATGACTCAGCCATAAAAAGGAATGAAACTGGGCCATTTGTAGAGAGGTCGATGGATCTAGAGACTGTCGTACAGAGTGAAGTAAGTCAGAAAGAGAAAAACAAATATTGTATATTAATGCCTATATGTGGAACCTAGAACAATGGTACAGATGAACTGGTTTGCAGGGCAGAAATAGAGACACAGAGGTAGAGAACAAACGTATGGACACGAAGTGGGGGAAGCCATGCGGTGGTGGTGTTGGGATGAGTTGGGATATTGGGATTGACCTGTATACATGTATGTGCATAAAATAGATAACTAATAATAACCTGCTGTATAATAAATAAATAAAATTAAATTTCAAAATTTTTAAAAATAAAATTTAAAAATAAAACAGAAAAAAGTTCTTCCTTTCACACAGATGTATTTATATGAATGAATTATTTCCATGCTTATATCTATAAATACATAAAAGAGGAATAAAATCTAACTTGAACCGAAAAGAAAAAAAAAAAACCTGAACCTAACAGTTATACAGAGGAAAACCCTACCAAGGCACTTGCTCCAGCAGTAAACAATTCTGAAATTGGTCAGAGGTGGGGAATCATCTCCCATACAGCAAGCAGCCCCGCCCCGCCACGCATGGAGCGTCCTCATTGCAAAGCTGGGGGACCGTGCCGAGGCCTCTGTGAGTAAATGTGAGCTGAGCCCCAGGCCAGCTGCTGCTGAACTGTTCCCACCCTTCCCAGGTAAAACACCTGAATATGTACCAGGGCTTGAAAGCCTAGAGGAAGGGCCGTGGTGCCACACCAGTGACAGCACGCAGGCCAACTTGGTGTCTGCAGGCCAGCCAGGATGGTCCTGGCCCCGGGCGCTCTTCTGGAAGCTTTCCATTTCCCTGCCTGAGATACCCCTCCTGTCCTGGCCCCCACTACATTTTTTCCTTCCTCACCTCAGCCAGGAGAGAAATTCCAGTGGAAGTTATGGGTGACACATCCTCTTCTTTACAGGTGGCAGCCTGGCAACTCCTGCAGAAAGTCCAGCAGAGCCCCACTCACACCGGGCCACCAACAAAGCGGTGGACCCTCACACCATCCCTCCAGTACAGCCCCGAGACTGCTGACGGGGCAGAGAGTATGGAGTCAGGCACAGCTGCAGGGGCTATTGCTGCCTGGAGTGCTGTTTCTATTGACCTCAACCCAGGCACACCTGGGGAGGGCTTGCCGGCAGGGTCAGGCTGCCCAGGTCAGCTAATCCTCAGCCCTCAGGGAATCACATGGCAGAAAATGGACCTCGCTAAGACAGACTATGAGCCAAGGAAAAAAAGGACACTATGCCATTTGCAGCACCGTAGATGAGTCTAGAGGTAATCACGTGACTTGTAGTAAGTCAGAAAGTGCAAGACACATATCGTATGATATCACTTATAGGTGTTACCTAAAAATTGATACCAGGGCAGATATTTCCACGGAGAAGGGCAATCCCAGATTCATTAAACAAACTTATGGTTCACCAATGGAAAGGTGTGAGGATTGGATTCATTACGATATTGGGGTTAACAGACATATACAAACACAGGTGAAATATATAATCACCAAAGACCTACGGAATACCAAGAGAAGACTACTCAACATTCTGTCATAACGTACATGGGAAAAGGATCCCAGGAAGAACAGACATATGTATATGTGTAAAAGAAACACATCTTGCACACCTACAACAAGCCAAACGTTGTCATCAAACTTGCTGTAATAAAAAAATAAAAAATTAAATTAAAAACACGAACAAGAAGTAGTGAGACAAACTTGAGGGGCTTTCTCCTGGCACATTCCATTCTCAATTACAATCTAGAACGCGACTTCCATTGAGGCTCTGCTGCCCTAGTAACCAGATTTGGTAAGGGAGAACTGCTGCCACCTTGTGGCCGTTCCACACAACAGCAGCTTTAATCCCAGCGCTAATGGTCAGTGGATATTCAAAATCGTTACAGGCCTGTAAATGACACCTGCCCTGAAAACAAATCCTGGGGTCATATATCGACCAAAAAATTCAAAAGACGTCCATATTTCAAAACGACAGTTTCAAGAGGCATATTTTACGCACATTAGTGTTCTGCTTCTTTTGCTTTCTTTCTTTCTTTGTTAAAAAAACGGGAATGGAAAAAGGCAACCCTCAGAATGGGCGAAAACGTTCGCAAACGAATCAATGGACAGAGGTTTTATCTCCAACATGTATAAACAGCTCATGCAGCTTAATATTAATAAAACAAACAGCCCAATACAAAAATGGGCAGAAGATCTAAATAGACATTTCTTCAAAGAAGACACAGAGATGGCCAAGACGCACATGAAAAGCTGCTCAACATCACTAATTATTAGAGAAATGCAAATCAAAACTACAATGAGGTATGACCTCACACCTGTTAGAATCGGCATCATCAGAAAATCTACAAACCACAAATTCTGGGGAGGGTGTGGACAAAAGGAACCCTCTTCCACTATTGGTGGGAATGTAAATTGATACAGTCACTATGGAGAACAGTATGGAGGTTCCTTTTAAAAACTAAAAAGAGAATTACCCACTGATCCAGCAATCCCACTTCTGGGCATATACCCAGAGCAAACCATTAATCAAAAAGACACATTCACCACAATGTTCATTACAGCACTATTTACAATAGCCAGGTAATGGAAGCAACCTAAATGCCCACAGACAGACGAATGGATAAAGATGTGGTCCATATATAAAATGGAATATGACTCAGCCATAAAAAGGAATGAAACTGGGCCATTTGTAGAGAAGTCGATGGATCTAGAGACTGTCGTACAGAGTGAAGTAAGTCAGAAAGAGAAAAACAAATATTGTATATTAATGCCTATATGTGGAACCTAGAACAATGGTACAGATGAACTGGTTTGCAGGGCAGAAATAGAGACACAGAGGTAGAGAACAAACGTATGGACACGAAGTGGGGGAAGCCATGCGGTGGTGGTGTTGGGATGAGTTGGGATATTGGGATTGACCTGTATACATGTATGTGCATAAAATAGATAACTAATAATAACCTGCTGTATAATAAATAAATAAAATTAAATTTCAAAATTTTTAAAAATAAAATTTAAAAATAAAACAGAAAAAAGTTCTTCCTTTCACACAGATGTATTTATATGAATGAATTATTTCCATGCTTATATCTATAAATACATAAAAGAGGAATAAAATCTAACTTGAACCGAAAAGAAAAAAAAAAAACCTGAACCTAACAGTTATACAGAGGAAAACCCTACCAAGGCACTTGCTCCAGCAGTAAACAATTCTGAAATTGGTCAGAGGTGGGGAATCATCTCCCATACAGCAAGCAGCCCCGCCCCGCCACGCATGGAGCGTCCTCATTGCAAAGCTGGGGGACCGTGCCGAGGCCTCTGTGAGTAAATGTGAGCTGAGCCCCAGGCCAGCTGCTGCTGAACTGTTCCCACCCTTCCCAGGTAAAACACCTGAATATGTACCAGGGCTTGAAAGCCTAGAGGAAGGGCCGTGGTGCCACACCAGTGACAGCACGCAGGCCAACTTGGTGTCTGCAGGCCAGCCAGGATGGTCCTGGCCCCGGGCGCTCTTCTGGAAGCTTTCCATTTCCCTGCCTGAGATACCCCTCCTGTCCTGGCCCCCACTACATTTTTTCCTTCCTCACCTCAGCCAGGAGAGAAATTCCAGTGGAAGTTATGGGTGACACATCCTCTTCTTTACAGGTGGCAGCCTGGCAACTCCTGCAGAAAGTCCAGCAGAGCCCCACTCACACCGGGCCACCAACAAAGCGGTGGACCCTCACACCATCCCTCCAGTACAGCCCCGAGACTGCTGACGGGGCAGAGAGTATGGAGTCAGGCACAGCTGCAGGGGCTATTGCTGCCTGGAGTGCTGTTTCTATTGACCTCAACCCAGGCACACCTGGGGAGGGCTTGCCGGCAGGGTCAGGCTGCCCAGGTCAGCTAATCCTCAGCCCTCAGGGAATCACATGGCAGAAAATGGACCTCGCTAAGACAGACTATGAGCCAAGGACAAAAAGGACACTATGCCATTTGCAGCACCGTAGATGAGTCTAGAGGTAATCACGTGACTTGTAGTAAGTCAGAAAGTGCAAGACACATATCGTATGATATCACTTATAGGTGTTACCTAAAAATTGATACCAGGGCAGATATTTCCACGGAGAAGGGCAATCCCAGATTCATTAAACAAACTTATGGTTCACCAATGGAAAGGTGTGAGGATTGGATTCATTACGATATTGGGGTTAACAGACATATACAAACACAGGTGAAATATATAATCACCAAAGACCTACGGAATACCAAGAGAAGACTACTCAACATTCTGTCATAACGTACATGGGAAAAGGATCCCAGGAAGAACAGACATATGTATATGTGTAAAAGAAACACATCTTGCACACCTACAACAAGCCAAACGTTGTCATCAAACTTGCTGTAATAAAAAAATAAAAAATTAAATTAAAAACACGAACAAGAAGTAGTGAGACAAACTTGAGGGGCTTTCTCCTGGCACATTCCATTCTCAATTACAATCTAGAACGCGACTTCCATTGAGGCTCTGCTGCCCTAGTAACCAGATTTGGTAAGGGAGAACTGCTGCCACCTTGTGGCCGTTCCACACAACAGCAGCTTTAATCCCAGCGCTAATGGTCAGTGGATATTCAAAATCGTTACAGGCCTGTAAATGACACCTGCCCTGAAAACAAATCCTGGGGTCATATATCGACCAAAAAATTCAAAAGACGTCCATATTTCAAAACGACAGTTTCAAGAGGCATATTTTACGCACATTAGTGTTCTGCTTCTTTTGCTTTCTTTCTTTCTTTGTTAAAAAAACGGGAATGGAAAAAGGCAACCCTCAGAATGGGCGAAAACGTTCGCAAACGAATCAATGGACAGAGGTTTTATCTCCAATATGTATAAACAGCTCATGCAGCTTAATATTAATAAAACAAACAGCCCAATACAAAAATGGGCAGAAGATCTAAATAGACATTTCTTCAAAGAAGACACAGAGATGGCCAAGACGCACATGAAAAGCTGCTCAACATCACTAATTATTAGAGAAATGCAAATCAAAACTACAATGAGGTATGACCTCACACCTGTTAGAATCGGCATCATCAGAAAATCTACAAACCACAAATTCTGGGGAGGGTGTGGACAAAAGGAACCCTCTTCCACTATTGGTGGGAATGTAAATTGATACAGTCACTATGGAGAACAGTATGGAGGTTCCTTTTAAAAACTAAAAAGAGAATTACCCACTGATCCAGCAATCCCACTTCTGGGCATATACCCAGAGAAAACCATTAATCAAAAAGACACATTCACCACAATGTTCATTACAGCACTATTTACAATAGCCAGGTAATGGAAGCAACCTAAATGCCCACAGACAGACGAATGGATAAAGATGTGGTCCATATATAAAATGGAATATGACTCAGCCATAAAAAGGAATGAAACTGGGCCATTTGTAGAGAGGTCGATGGATCTAGAGACTGTCGTACAGAGTGAAGTAAGTCAGAAAGAGAAAAACAAATATTGTATATTAATGCCTATATGTGGAACCTAGAACAATGGTACAGATGAACTGGTTTGCAGGGCAGAAATAGAGACACAGAGGTAGAGAACAAACGTATGGACACGAAGTGGGGGAAGCCATGCGGTGGTGGTGTTGGGATGAGTTGGGATATTGGGATTGACCTGTATACATGTATGTGCATAAAATAGATAACTAATAATAACCTGCTGTATAATAAATAAATAAAATTAAATTTCAAAATTTTTAAAAATAAAATTTAAAAATAAAACAGAAAAAAGTTCTTCCTTTCACACAGATGTATTTATATGAATGAATTATTTCCATGCTTATATCTATAAATACATAAAAGAGGAATAAAATCTAACTTGAACCGAAAAGAAAAAAAAAAAACCTGAACCTAACAGTTATACAGAGGAAAACCCTACCAAGGCACTTGCTCCAGCAGTAAACAATTCTGAAATTGGTCAGAGGTGGGGAATCATCTCCCATACAGCAAGCAGCCCCGCCCCGCCACGCATGGAGCGTCCTCATTGCAAAGCTGGGGGACCGTGCCGAGGCCTCTGTGAGTAAATGTGAGCTGAGCCCCAGGCCAGCTGCTGCTGAACTGTTCCCACCCTTCCCAGGTAAAACACCTGAATATGTACCAGGGCTTGAAAGCCTAGAGGAAGGGCCGTGGTGCCACACCAGTGACAGCACGCAGGCCAACTTGGTGTCTGCAGGCCAGCCAGGATGGTCCTGGCCCCGGGCGCTCTTCTGGAAGCTTTCCATTTCCCTGCCTGAGATACCCCTCCTGTCCTGGCCCCCACTACATTTTTTCCTTCCTCACCTCAGCCAGGAGAGAAATTCCAGTGGAAGTTATGGGTGACACATCCTCTTCTTTACAGGTGGCAGCCTGGCAACTCCTGCAGAAAGTCCAGCAGAGCCCCACTCACACCGGGCCACCAACAAAGCGGTGGACCCTCACACCATCCCTCCAGTACAGCCCCGAGACTGCTGACGGGGCAGAGAGTATGGAGTCAGGCACAGCTGCAGGGGCTATTGCTGCCTGGAGTGCTGTTTCTATTGACCTCAACCCAGGCACACCTGGGGAGGGCTTGCCGGCAGGGTCAGGCTGCCCAGGTCAGCTAATCCTCAGCCCTCAGGGAATCACATGGCAGAAAATGGACCTCGCTAAGACAGACTATGAGCCAAGGAAAAAAAGGACACTATGCCATTTGCAGCACCGTAGATGAGTCTAGAGGTAATCACGTGACTTGTAGTAAGTCAGAAAGTGCAAGACACATATCGTATGATATCACTTATAGGTGTTACCTAAAAATTGATACCAGGGCAGATATTTCCACGGAGAAGGGCAATCCCAGATTCATTAAACAAACTTATGGTTCACCAATGGAAAGGTGTGAGGATTGGATTCATTACGATATTGGGGTTAACAGACATATACAAACACAGGTGAAATATATAATCACCAAAGACCTACGGAATACCAAGAGAAGACTACTCAACATTCTGTCATAACGTACATGGGAAAAGGATCCCAGGAAGAACAGACATATGTATATGTGTAAAAGAAACACATCCTGCACACCTACAACAAGCCAAACGTTGTCATCAAACTTGCTGTAATAAAAAAATAAAAAATTAAATTAAAAACACGAACAAGAAGTAGTGAGACAAACTTGAGGGGCTTTCTCCTGGCACATTCCATTCTCAATTACAATCTAGAACGCGACTTCCATTGAGGCTCTGCTGCCCTAGTAACCAGATTTGGTAAGGGAGAACTGCTGCCACCTTGTGGCCGTTCCACACAACAGCAGCTTTAATCCCAGCGCTAATGGTCAGTGGATATTCAAAATCATTACAGGCCTGTAAATGACACCTGCCCTGAAAACAAATCCTGGGGTCATATATCGACCAAAAAATTCAAAAGACGTCCATATTTCAAAACGACAGTTTCAAGAGGCATATTTTACGCACATTAGTGTTCTGCTTCTTTTGCTTTCTTTCTTTCTTTGTTAAAAAAACGGGAATGGAAAAAGGCAACCCTCAGAATGGGCGAAAACGTTCGCAAACGAATCAATGGACAGAGGTTTTATCTCCAATATGTATAAACAGCTCATGCAGCTTAATATTAATAAAACAAACAGCGCAATACAAAAATGGGCAGAAGATCTAAATAGACATTTCTTCAAAGAAGACACAGAGATGGCCAAGACGCACATGAAAAGCTGCTCAACATCACTAATTATTAGAGAAATGCAAATCAAAACTACAATGAGGTATGACCTCACACCTGTTAGAATCGGCATCATCAGAAAATCTACAAACCACAAATTCTGGGGAGGGTGTGGACAAAAGGAACCCTCTTCCACTATTGGTGGGAATGTAAATTGATACAGTCACTATGGAGAACAGTATGGAGGTTCCTTTTAAAAACTAAAAAGAGAATTACCCACTGATCCAGCAATCCCACTTCTGGGCATATACCCAGAGAAAACCATTAATCAAAAAGACACATTCACCACAATGTTCATTACAGCACTATTTACAATAGCCAGGTAATGGAAGCAACCTAAATGCCCACAGACAGACGAATGGATAAAGATGTGGTCCATATATAAAATGGAATATGACTCAGCCATAAAAAGGAATGAAACTGGGCCATTTGTAGAGAGGTCGATGGATCTAGAGACTGTCGTACAGAGTGAAGTAAGTCAGAAAGAGAAAAACAAATATTGTATATTAATGCCTATATGTGGAACCTAGAACAATGGTACAGATGAACTGGTTTGCAGGGCAGAAATAGAGACACAGAGGTAGAGAACAAACGTATGGACACGAAGTGGGGGAAGCCATGCGGTGGTGGTGTTGGGATGAGTTGGGATATTGGGATTGACCTGTATACATGTATGTGCATAAAATAGATAACTAATAATAACCTGCTGTATAATAAATAAATAAAATTAAATTTCAAAATTTTTAAAAATAAAATTTAAAAATACAACAGAAAAAAGTTCTTCCTTTCACACAGATGTATTTATATGAATGAATTATTTCCATGCTTATATCTATAAATACATAAAAGAGGAATAAAATCTAACTTGAACCGAAAAGAAAAAAAAAAAAACCTGAACCTAACAGTTATACAGAGGAAAACCCTACCAAGGCACTTGCTCCAGCAGTAAACAATTCTGAAATTGGTCAGAGGTGGGGAATCATCTCCCATACAGCAAGCAGCCCCGCCCCGCCACGCATGGAGCGTCCTCATTGCAAAGCTGGGGGACCGTGCCGAGGCCTCTGTGAGTAAATGTGAGCTGAGCCCCAGGCCAGCTGCTGCTGAACTGTTCCCACCCTTCCCAGGTAAAACACCTGAATATGTACCAGGGCTTGAAAGCCTAGAGGAAGGGCCGTGGTGCCACACCAGTGACAGCACGCAGGCCAACTTGGTGTCTGCAGGCCAGCCAGGATGGTCCTGGCCCCGGGCGCTCTTCTGGAAGCTTTCCATTTCCCTGCCTGAGATACCCCTCCTGTCCTGGCCCCCACTACATTTTTTCCTTCCTCACCTCAGCCAGGAGAGAAATTCCAGTGGAAGTTATGGGTGACACATCCTCTTCTTTACAGGTGGCAGCCTGGCAACTCCTGCAGAAAGTCCAGCAGAGCCCCACTCACACCGGGCCACCAACAAAGCGGTGGACCCTCACACCATCCCTCCAGTACAGCCCCGAGACTGCTGACGGGGCAGAGAGTATGGAGTCAGGCACAGCTGCAGGGGCTATTGCTGCCTGGAGTGCTGTTTCTATTGACCTCAACCCAGGCACACCTGGGGAGGGCTTGCCGGCAGGGTCAGGCTGCCCAGGTCAGCTAATCCTCAGCCCTCAGGGAATCACATGGCAGAAAATGGACCTCGCTAAGACAGACTATGAGCCAAGGAAAAAAAGGACACTATGCCATTTGCAGCACCGTAGATGAGTCTAGAGGTAATCACGTGACTTGTAGTAAGTCAGAAAGTGCAAGACACATATCGTATGATATCACTTATAGGTGTTACCTAAAAATTGATACCAGGGCAGATATTTCCACGGAGAAGGGCAATCCCAGATTCATTAAACAAACTTATGGTTCACCAATGGAAAGGTGTGAGGATTGGATTCATTACGATATTGGGGTTAACAGACATATACAAACACAGGTGAAATATATAATCACCAAAGACCTACGGAATACCAAGAGAAGACTACTCAACATTCTGTCATAACGTACATGGGAAAAGGATCCCAGGAAGAACAGACATATGTATATGTGTAAAAGAAACACATCTTGCACACCTACAACAAGCCAAACGTTGTCATCAAACTTGCTGTAATAAAAAAATAAAAAATTAAATTAAAAACACGAACAAGAAGTAGTGAGACAAACTTGAGGGGCTTTCTCCTGGCACATTCCATTCTCAATTACAATCTAGAACGCGACTTCCATTGAGGCTCTGCTGCCCTAGTAACCAGATTTGGTAAGGGAGAACTGCTGCCACCTTGTGGCCGTTCCACACAACAGCAGCTTTAATCCCAGCGCTAATGGTCAGTGGATATTCAAAATCGTTACAGGCCTGTAAATGACACCTGCCCTGAAAACAAATCCTGGGGTCATATATCGACCAAAAAATTCAAAAGACGTCCATATTTCAAAACGACAGTTTCAAGAGGCATATTTTACGCACATTAGTGTTCTGCTTCTTTTGCTTTCTTTCTTTCTTTGTTAAAAAAACGGGAATGGAAAAAGGCAACCCTCAGAATGGGCGAAAACGTTCGCAAACGAATCAATGGACAGAGGTTTTATCTCCAATATGTATAAACAGCTCATGCAGCTTAATATTAATAAAAGAAACAGCCCAATACAAAAATGGGCAGAAGATCTAAATAGACATTTCTTCAAAGAAGACACAGAGATGGCCAAGACGCACATGAAAAGCTGCTCAACATCACTAATTATTAGAGAAATGCAAATCAAAACTACAATGAGGTATGACCTCACACCTGTTAGAATCGGCATCATCAGAAAATCTACAAACCACAAATTCTGGGGAGGGTGTGGACAAAAGGAACCCTCTTCCACTATTGGTGGGAATGTAAATTGATACAGTCACTATGGAGAACAGTATGGAGGTTCCTTTTAAAAACTAAAAAGAGAATTACCCACTGATCCAGCAATCCCACTTCTGGGCATATACCCAGAGAAAACCATTAATCAAAAAGACACATTCACCACAATGTTCATTACAGCACTATTTACAATAGCCAGGTAATGGAAGCAACCTAAATGCCCACAGACAGACGAATGGATAAAGATGTGGTCCATATATAAAATGGAATATGACTCAGCCATAAAAAGGAATGAAACTGGGCCATTTGTAGAGAGGTCGATGGATCTAGAGACTGTCGTACAGAGTGAAGTAAGTCAGAAAGAGAAAAACAAATATTGTATATTAATGCCTATATGTGGAACCTAGAACAATGGTACAGATGAACTGGTTTGCAGGGCAGAAATAGAGACACAGAGGTAGAGAACAAACGTATGGACACGAAGTGGGGGAAGCCATGCGGTGGTGGTGTTGGGATGAGTTGGGATATTGGGATTGACCTGTATACATGTATGTGCATAAAATAGATAACTAATAATAACCTGCTGTATAATAAATAAATAAAATTAAATTTCAAAATTTTTAAAAATAAAATTTAAAAATACAACAGAAAAAAGTTCTTCCTTTCACACAGATGTATTTATATGAATGAATTATTTCCATGCTTATATCTATAAATACATAAAAGAGGAATAAAATCTAACTTGAACCGAAAAGAAAAAAAAAAAACCCTGAACCTAACAGTTATACAGAGGAAAACCCTACCAAGGCACTTGCTCCAGCAGTAAACAATTCTGAAATTGGTCAGAGGTGGGGAATCATCTCCCATACAGCAAGCAGCCCCGCCCCGCCACGCATGGAGCGTCCTCATTGCAAAGCTGGGGGACCGTGCCGAGGCCTCTGTGAGTAAATGTGAGCTGAGCCCCAGGCCAGCTGCTGCTGAACTGTTCCCACCCTTCCCAGGTAAAACACCTGAATATGTACCAGGGCTTGAAAGCCTAGAGGAAGGGCCGTGGTGCCACACCAGTGACAGCACGCAGGCCAACTTGGTGTCTGCAGGCCAGCCAGGATGGTCCTGGCCCCGGGCGCTCTTCTGGAAGCTTTCCATTTCCCTGCCTGAGATACCCCTCCTGTCCTGGCCCCCACTACATTTTTTCCTTCCTCACCTCAGCCAGGAGAGAAATTCCAGTGGAAGTTATGGGTGACACATCCTCTTCTTTACAGGTGGCAGCCTGGCAACTCCTGCAGAAAGTCCAGCAGAGCCCCACTCACACCGGGCCACCAACAAAGCGGTGGACCCTCACACCATCCCTCCAGTACAGCCCCGAGACTGCTGACGGGGCAGAGAGTATGGAGTCAGGCACAGCTGCAGGGGCTATTGCTGCCTGGAGTGCTGTTTCTATTGACCTCAACCCAGGCACACCTGGGGAGGGCTTGCCGGCAGGGTCAGGCTGCCCAGGTCAGCTAATCCTCAGCCCTCAGGGAATCACATGGCAGAAAATGGACCTCGCTAAGACAGACTATGAGCCAAGGAAAAAAAGGACACTATGCCATTTGCAGCACCGTAGATGAGTCTAGAGGTAATCACGTGACTTGTAGTAAGTCAGAAAGTGCAAGACACATATCGTATGATATCACTTATAGGTGTTACCTAAAAATTGATACCAGGGCAGATATTTCCACGGAGAAGGGCAATCCCAGATTCATTAAACAAACTTATGGTTCACCAATGGAAAGGTGTGAGGATTGGATTCATTACGATATTGGGGTTAACAGACATATACAAACACAGGTGAAATATATAATCACCAAAGACCTACGGAATACCAAGAGAAGACTACTCAACATTCTGTCATAACGTACATGGGAAAAGGATCCCAGGAAGAACAGACATATGTATATGTGTAAAAGAAACACATCCTGCACACCTACAACAAGCCAAACGTTGTCATCAAACTTGCTGTAATAAAAAAATAAAAAATTAAATTAAAAACACGAACAAGAAGTAGTGAGACAAACTTGAGGGGCTTTCTCCTGGCACATTCCATTCTCAATTACAATCTAGAACGCGACTTCCATTGAGGCTCTGCTGCCCTAGTAACCAGATTTGGTAAGGGAGAACTGCTGCCACCTTGTGGCCGTTCCACACAACAGCAGCTTTAATCCCAGCGCTAATGGTCAGTGGATATTCAAAATCGTTACAGGCCTGTAAATGACACCTGCCCTGAAAACAAATCCTGGGGTCATATATCGACCAAAAAATTCAAAAGACGTCCATATTTCAAAACGACAGTTTCAAGAGGCATATTTTACGCACATTAGTGTTCTGCTTCTTTTGCTTTCTTTCTTTCTTTGTTAAAAAAACGGGAATGGAAAAAGGCAACCCTCAGAATGGGCGAAAACGTTCGCAAACGAATCAATGGACAGAGGTTTTATCTCCAATATGTATAAACAGCTCATGCAGCTTAATATTAATAAAACAAACAGCGCAATACAAAAATGGGCAGAAGATCTAAATAGACATTTCTTCAAAGAAGACACAGAGATTGCCAAGACGCACATGAAAAGCTGCTCAACATCACTAATTATTAGAGAAATGCAAATCAAAACTACAATGAGGTATGACCTCACACCTGTTAGAATCGGCATCATCAGAAAATCTACAAACCACAAATTCTGGGGAGGGTGTGGACAAAAGGAACCCTCTTCCACTATTGGTGGGAATGTAAATTGATACAGTCACTATGGAGAACAGTATGGAGGTTCCTTTTAAAAACTAAAAAGAGAATTACCCACTGATCCAGCAATCCCACTTCTGGGCATATACCCAGAGAAAACCATTAATCAAAAAGACACATTCACCACAATGTTCATTACAGCACTATTTACAATAGCCAGGTAATGGAAGCAACCTAAATGCCCACAGACAGACGAATGGATAAAGATGTGGTCCATATATAAAATGGAATATGACTCAGCCATAAAAAGGAATGAAACTGGGCCATTTGTAGAGAGGTCGATGGATCTAGAGACTGTCGTACAGAGTGAAGTAAGTCAGAAAGAGAAAAACAAATATTGTATATTAATGCCTATATGTGGAACCTAGAACAATGGTACAGATGAACTGGTTTGCAGGGCAGAAATAGAGACACAGAGGTAGAGAACAAACGTATGGACACGAAGTGGGGGAAGCCATGCGGTGGTGGTGTTGGGATGAGTTGGGATATTGGGATTGACCTGTATACATGTATGTGCATAAAATAGATAACTAATAATAACCTGCTGTATAATAAATAAATAAAATTAAATTTCAAAATTTTTAAAAATAAAATTTAAAAATAAAACAGAAAAAAGTTCTTCCTTTCACACAGATGTATTTATATGAATGAATTATTTCCATGCTTATATCTATAAATACATAAAAGAGGAATAAAATCTAACTTGAACCGAAAAGAAAAAAAAAAAACCTGAACCTAACAGTTATACAGAGGAAAACCCTACCAAGGCACTTGCTCCAGCAGTAAACAATTCTGAAATTGGTCAGAGGTGGGGAATCATCTCCCACACAGCAAGCAGCCCCGCCCCGCCATGCATGGAGCGTCCTCATTGCAAAGCTGGGGGACCGTGCCGAGGCCTCTGTGAGTAAATGTGAGCTGAGCCCCAGGCCAGCTGCTGCTGAACTGTTCCCACCCTTCCCAGGTAAAACACCTGAATATGTACCAGGGCTTGAAAGCCTAGAGGAAGGGCCGTGGTGCCACACCAGTGACAGCACGCAGGCCAACTTGGTGTCTGCAGGCCAGCCAGGATGGTCCTGGCCCCGGGCGCTCTTCTGGAAGCTTTCCATTTCCCTGCCTGAGATACCCCTCCTGTCCTGGCCCCCACTACATTTTTTCCTTCCTCACCTCAGCCAGGAGAGAAATTCCAGTGGAAGTTATGGGTGACACATCCTCTTCTTTACAGGTGGCAGCCTGGCAACTCCTGCAGAAAGTCCAGCAGAGCCCCACTCACACCGGGCCACCAACAAAGCGGTGGACCCTCACACCATCCCTCCAGTACAGCCCCGAGACTGCTGACGGGGCAGAGAGTATGGAGTCAGGCACAGCTGCAGGGGCTATTGCTGCCTGGAGTGCTGTTTCTATTGACCTCAACCCAGGCACACCTGGGGAGGGCTTGCCGGCAGGGTCAGGCTGCCCAGGTCAGCTAATCCTCAGCCCTCAGGGAATCACATGGCAGAAAATGGACCTCGCTAAGACAGACTATGAGCCAAGGAAAAAAAGGACACTATGCCATTTGCAGCACCGTAGATGAGTCTAGAGGTAATCACGTGACTTGTAGTAAGTCAGAAAGTGCAAGACACATATCGTATGATATCACTTATAGGTGTTACCTAAAAATTGATACCAGGGCAGATATTTCCACGGAGAAGGGCAATCCCAGATTCATTAAACAAACTTATGGTTCACCAATGGAAAGGTGTGAGGATTGGATTCATTACGATATTGGGGTTAACAGACATATACAAACACAGGTGAAATATATAATCACCAAAGACCTACGGAATACCAAGAGAAGACTACTCAACATTCTGTCATAACGTACATGGGAAAAGGATCCCAGGAAGAACAGACATATGTATATGTGTAAAAGAAACACATCTTGCACACCTACAACAAGCCAAACGTTGTCATCAAACTTGCTGTAATAAAAAAATAAAAAATTAAATTAAAAACACGAACAAGAAGTAGTGAGACAAACTTGAGGGGCTTTCTCCTGGCACATTCCATTCTCAATTACAATCTAGAACGCGACTTCCATTGAGGCTCTGCTGCCCTAGTAACCAGATTTGGTAAGGGAGAACTGCTGCCACCTTGTGGCCGTTCCACACAACAGCAGCTTTAATCCCAGCGCTAATGGTCAGTGGATATTCAAAATCGTTACAGGCCTGTAAATGACACCTGCCCTGAAAACAAATCCTGGGGTCATATATCGACCAAAAAATTCAAAAGACGTCCATATTTCAAAACGACAGTTTCAAGAGGCATATTTTACGCACATTAGTGTTCTGCTTCTTTTGCTTTCTTTCTTTCTTTATTAAAAAAACGGGAATGGAAAAAGGCAACCCTCAGAATGGGCGAAAACGTTCGCAAACGAATCAATGGACAGAGGTTTTATCTCCAATATGTATAAACAGCTCATGCAGCTTAATATTAATAAAACAAACAGCGCAATACAAAAATGGGCAGAAGATCTAAATAGACATTTCTTCAAAGAAGACACAGAGATGGCCAAGACGCACATGAAAAGCTGCTCAACATCACTAATTATTAGAGAAATGCAAATCAAAACTACAATGAGGTATGACCTCACACCTGTTAGAATCGGCATCATCAGAAAATCTACAAACCACAAATTCTGGGGAGGGTGTGGACAAAAGGAACCCTCTTCCACTATTGGTGGGAATGTAAATTGATACAGTCACTATGGAGAACAGTATGGAGGTTCCTTTTAAAAACTAAAAAGAGAATTACCCACTGATCCAGCAATCCCACTTCTGGGCATATACCCAGAGAAAACCATTAATCAAAAAGACACATTCACCACAATGTTCATTACAGCACTATTTACAATAGCCAGGTAATGGAAGCAACCTAAATGCCCACAGACAGACGAATGGATAAAGATGTGGTCCATATATAAAATGGAATATGACTCAGCCATAAAAAGGAATGAAACTGGGCCATTTGTAGAGAGGTCGATGGATCTAGAGACTGTCGTACAGAGTGAAGTAAGTCAGAAAGAGAAAAACAAATATTGTATATTAATGCCTATATGTGGAACCTAGAACAATGGTACAGATGAACTGGTTTGCAGGGCAGAAATAGAGACACAGAGGTAGAGAACAAACGTATGGACACGAAGTGGGGGAAGCCATGCGGTGGTGGTGTTGGGATGAGTTGGGATATTGGGATTGACCTGTATACATGTATGTGCATAAAATAGATAACTAATAATAACCTGCTGTATAATAAATAAATAAAATTAAATTTCAAAATTTTTAAAAATAAAATTTAAAAATACAACAGAAAAAAGTTCTTCCTTTCACACAGATGTATTTATATGAATGAATTATTTCCATGCTTATATCTATAAATACATAAAAGAGGAATAAAATCTAACTTGAACCGAAAAGAAAAAAAAAAAAAACCTGAACCTAACAGTTATACAGAGGAAAACCCTACCAAGGCACTTGCTCCAGCAGTAAACAATTCTGAAATTGGTCAGAGGTGGGGAATCATCTCCCATACAGCAAGCAGCCCCGCCCCGCCACGCATGGAGCGTCCTCATTGCAAAGCTGGGGGACCGTGCCGAGGCCTCTGTGAGTAAATGTGAGCTGAGCCCCAGGCCAGCTGCTGCTGAACTGTTCCCACCCTTCCCAGGTAAAACACCTGAATATGTACCAGGGCTTGAAAGCCTAGAGGAAGGGCCGTGGTGCCACACCAGTGACAGCACGCAGGCCAACTTGGTGTCTGCAGGCCAGCCAGGATGGTCCTGGCCCCGGGCGCTCTTCTGGAAGCTTTCCATTTCCCTGCCTGAGATACCCCTCCTGTCCTGGCCCCCACTACATTTTTTCCTTCCTCACCTCAGCCAGGAGAGAAATTCCAGTGGAAGTTATGGGTGACACATCCTCTTCTTTACAGGTGGCAGCCTGGCAACTCCTGCAGAAAGTCCAGCAGAGCCCCACTCACACCGGGCCACCAACAAAGCGGTGGACCCTCACACCATCCCTCCAGTACAGCCCCGAGACTGCTGACGGGGCAGAGAGTATGGAGTCAGGCACAGCTGCAGGGGCTATTGCTGCCTGGAGTGCTGTTTCTATTGACCTCAACCCAGGCACACCTGGGGAGGGCTTGCCGGCAGGGTCAGGCTGCCCAGGTCAGCTAATCCTCAGCCCTCAGGGAATCACATGGCAGAAAATGGACCTCGCTAAGACAGACTATGAGCCAAGGAAAAAAAGGACACTATGCCATTTGCAGCACCGTAGATGAGTCTAGAGGTAATCACGTGACTTGTAGTAAGTCAGAAAGTGCAAGACACATATCGTATGATATCACTTATAGGTGTTACCTAAAAATTGATACCAGGGCAGATATTTCCACGGAGAAGGGCAATCCCAGATTCATTAAACAAACTTATGGTTCACCAATGGAAAGGTGTGAGGATTGGATTCATTACGATATTGGGGTTAACAGACATATACAAACACAGGTGAAATATATAATCACCAAAGACCTACGGAATACCAAGAGAAGACTACTCAACATTCTGTCATAACGTACATGGGAAAAGGATCCCAGGAAGAACAGACATATGTATATGTGTAAAAGAAACACATCTTGCACACCTACAACAAGCCAAACGTTGTCATCAAACTTGCTGTAATAAAAAAATAAAAAATTAAATTAAAAACACGAACAAGAAGTAGTGAGACAAACTTGAGGGGCTTTCTCCTGGCACATTCCATTCTCAATTACAATCTAGAACGCGACTTCCATTGAGGCTCTGCTGCCCTAGTAACCAGATTTGGTAAGGGAGAACTGCTGCCACCTTGTGGCCGTTCCACACAACAGCAGCTTTAATCCCAGCGCTAATGGTCAGTGGATATTCAAAATCGTTACAGGCCTGTAAATGACACCTGCCCTGAAAACAAATCCTGGGGTCATATATCGACCAAAAAATTCAAAAGACGTCCATATTTCAAAACGACAGTTTCAAGAGGCATATTTTACGCACATTAGTGTTCTGCTTCTTTTGCTTTCTTTCTTTCTTTGTTAAAAAAACGGGAATGGAAAAAGGCAACCCTCAGAATGGGCGAAAACGTTCGCAAACGAATCAATGGACAGAGGTTTTATCTCCAATATGTATAAACAGCTCATGCAGCTTAATATTAATAAAAGAAACAGCCCAATACAAAAATGGGCAGAAGATCTAAATAGACATTTCTTCAAAGAAGACACAGAGATGGCCAAGACGCACATGAAAAGCTGCTCAACATCACTAATTATTAGAGAAATGCAAATCAAAACTACAATGAGGTATGACCTCACACCTGTTAGAATCGGCATCATCAGAAAATCTACAAACCACAAATTCTGGGGAGGGTGTGGACAAAAGGAACCCTCTTCCACTATTGGTGGGAATGTAAATTGATACAGTCACTATGGAGAACAGTATGGAGGTTCCTTTTAAAAACTAAAAAGAGAATTACCCACTGATCCAGCAATCCCACTTCTGGGCATATACCCAGAGAAAACCATTAATCAAAAAGACACATTCACCACAATGTTCATTACAGCACTATTTACAATAGCCAGGTAATGGAAGCAACCTAAATGCCCACAGACAGACGAATGGATAAAGATGTGGTCCATATATAAAATGGAATATGACTCAGCCATAAAAAGGAATGAAACTGGGCCATTTGTAGAGAGGTCGATGGATCTAGAGACTGTCGTACAGAGTGAAGTAAGTCAGAAAGAGAAAAACAAATATTGTATATTAATGCCTATATGTGGAACCTAGAACAATGGTACAGATGAACTGGTTTGCAGGGCAGAAATAGAGACACAGAGGTAGAGAACAAACGTATGGACACGAAGTGGGGGAAGCCATGCGGTGGTGGTGTTGGGATGAGTTGGGATATTGGGATTGACCTGTATACATGTATGTGCATAAAATAGATAACTAATAATAACCTGCTGTATAATAAATAAATAAAATTAAATTTCAAAATTTTTAAAAATAAAATTTAAAAATACAACAGAAAAAAGTTCTTCCTTTCACACAGATGTATTTATATGAATGAATTATTTCCATGCTTATATCTATAAATACATAAAAGAGGAATAAAATCTAACTTGAACCGAAAAGAAAAAAAAAAAAACCTGAACCTAACAGTTATACAGAGGAAAACCCTACCAAGGCACTTGCTCCAGCAGTAAACAATTCTGAAATTGGTCAGAGGTGGGGAATCATCTCCCATACAGCAAGCAGCCCCGCCCCGCCACGCATGGAGCGTCCTCATTGCAAAGCTGGGGGACCGTGCCGAGGCCTCTGTGAGTAAATGTGAGCTGAGCCCCAGGCCAGCTGCTGCTGAACTGTTCCCACCCTTCCCAGGTAAAACACCTGAATATGTACCAGGGCTTGAAAGCCTAGAGGAAGGGCCGTGGTGCCACACCAGTGACAGCACGCAGGCCAACTTGGTGTCTGCAGGCCAGCCAGGATGGTCCTGGCCCCGGGCGCTCTTCTGGAAGCTTTCCATTTCCCTGCCTGAGATACCCCTCCTGTCCTGGCCCCCACTACATTTTTTCCTTCCTCACCTCAGCCAGGAGAGAAATTCCAGTGGAAGTTATGGGTGACACATCCTCTTCTTTACAGGTGGCAGCCTGGCAACTCCTGCAGAAAGTCCAGCAGAGCCCCACTCACACCGGGCCACCAACAAAGCGGTGGACCCTCACACCATCCCTCCAGTACAGCCCCGAGACTGCTGACGGGGCAGAGAGTATGGAGTCAGGCACAGCTGCAGGGGCTATTGCTGCCTGGAGTGCTGTTTCTATTGACCTCAACCCAGGCACACCTGGGGAGGGCTTGCCGGCAGGGTCAGGCTGCCCAGGTCAGCTAATCCTCAGCCCTCAGGGAATCACATGGCAGAAAATGGACCTCGCTAAGACAGACTATGAGCCAAGGAAAAAAAGGACACTATGCCATTTGCAGCACCGTAGATGAGTCTAGAGGTAATCACGTGACTTGTAGTAAGTCAGAAAGTGCAAGACACATATCGTATGATATCACTTATAGGTGTTACCTAAAAATTGATACCAGGGCAGATATTTCCACGGAGAAGGGCAATCCCAGATTCATTAAACAAACTTATGGTTCACCAATGGAAAGGTGTGAGGATTGGATTCATTACGATATTGGGGTTAACAGACATATACAAACACAGGTGAAATATATAATCACCAAAGACCTACGGAATACCAAGAGAAGACTACTCAACATTCTGTCATAACGTACATGGGAAAAGGATCCCAGGAAGAACAGACATATGTATATGTGTAAAAGAAACACATCTTGCACACCTACAACAAGCCAAACGTTGTCATCAAACTTGCTGTAATAAAAAAATAAAAAATTAAATTAAAAACACGAACAAGAAGTAGTGAGACAAACTTGAGGGGCTTTCTCCTGGCACATTCCATTCTCAATTACAATCTAGAACGCGACTTCCATTGAGGCTCTGCTGCCCTAGTAACCAGATTTGGTAAGGGAGAACTGCTGCCACCTTGTGGCCGTTCCACACAACAGCAGCTTTAATCCCAGCGCTAATGGTCAGTGGATATTCAAAATCGTTACAGGCCTGTAAATGACACCTGCCCTGAAAACAAATCCTGGGGTCATATATCGACCAAAAAATTCAAAAGACGTCCATATTTCAAAACGACAGTTTCAAGAGGCATATTTTACGCACATTAGTGTTCTGCTTCTTTTGCTTTCTTTCTTTCTTTGTTAAAAAAACGGGAATGGAAAAAGGCAACCCTCAGAATGGGCGAAAACGTTCGCAAACGAATCAATGGACAGAGGTTTTATCTCCAATATGTATAAACAGCTCATGCAGCTTAATATTAATAAAACAAACAGCCCAATACAAAAATGGGCAGAAGATCTAAATAGACATTTCTTCAAAGAAGACACAGAGATGGCCAAGACGCACATGAAAAGCTGCTCAACATCACTAATTATTAGAGAAATGCAAATCAAAACTACAATGAGGTATGACCTCACACCTGTTAGAATCGGCATCATCAGAAAATCTACAAACCACAAATTCTGGGGAGGGTGTGGACAAAAGGAACCCTCTTCCACTATTGGTGGGAATGTAAATTGATACAGTCACTATGGAGAACAGTATGGAGGTTCCTTTTAAAAACTAAAAAGAGAATTACCCACTGATCCAGCAATCCCACTTCTGGGCATATACCCAGAGAAAACCATTAATCAAAAAGACACATTCACCACAATGTTCATTACAGCACTATTTACAATAGCCAGGTAATGGAAGCAACCTAAATGCCCACAGACAGACGAATGGATAAAGATGTGGTCCATATATAAAATGGAATATGACTCAGCCATAAAAAGGAATGAAACTGGGCCATTTGTAGAGAGGTCGATGGATCTAGAGACTGTCGTACAGAGTGAAGTAAGTCAGAAAGAGAAAAACAAATATTGTATATTAATGCCTATATGTGGAACCTAGAACAATGGTACAGATGAACTGGTTTGCAGGGCAGAAATAGAGACACAGAGGTAGAGAACAAACGTATGGACACGAAGTGGGGGAAGCCATGCGGTGGTGGTGTTGGGATGAGTTGGGATATTGGGATTGACCTGTATACATGTATGTGCATAAAATAGATAACTAATAATAACCTGCTGTATAATAAATAAATAAAATTAAATTTCAAAATTTTTAAAAATAAAATTTAAAAATACAACAGAAAAAAGTTCTTCCTTTCACACAGATGTATTTATATGAATGAATTATTTCCATGCTTATATCTATAAATACATAAAAGAGGAATAAAATCTAACTTGAACCGAAAAGAAAAAAAAAAAAAACCTGAACCTAACAGTTATACAGAGGAAAACCCTACCAAGGCACTTGCTCCAGCAGTAAACAATTCTGAAATTGGTCAGAGGTGGGGAATCATCTCCCATACAGCAAGCAGCCCCGCCCCGCCACGCATGGAGCGTCCTCATTGCAAAGCTGGGGGACCGTGCCGAGGCCTCTGTGAGTAAATGTGAGCTGAGCCCCAGGCCAGCTGCTGCTGAACTGTTCCCACCCTTCCCAGGTAAAACACCTGAATATGTACCAGGGCTTGAAAGCCTAGAGGAAGGGCCGTGGTGCCACACCAGTGACAGCACGCAGGCCAACTTGGTGTCTGCAGGCCAGCCAGGATGGTCCTGGCCCCGGGCGCTCTTCTGGAAGCTTTCCATTTCCCTGCCTGAGATACCCCTCCTGTCCTGGCCCCCACTACATTTTTTCCTTCCTCACCTCAGCCAGGAGAGAAATTCCAGTGGAAGTTATGGGTGACACATCCTCTTCTTTACAGGTGGCAGCCTGGCAACTCCTGCAGAAAGTCCAGCAGAGCCCCACTCACACCGGGCCACCAACAAAGCGGTGGACCCTCACACCATCCCTCCAGTACAGCCCCGAGACTGCTGACGGGGCAGAGAGTATGGAGTCAGGCACAGCTGCAGGGGCTATTGCTGCCTGGAGTGCTGTTTCTATTGACCTCAACCCAGGCACACCTGGGGAGGGCTTGCCGGCAGGGTCAGGCTGCCCAGGTCAGCTAATCCTCAGCCCTCAGGGAATCACATGGCAGAAAATGGACCTCGCTAAGACAGACTATGAGCCAAGGAAAAAAAGGACACTATGCCATTTGCAGCACCGTAGATGAGTCTAGAGGTAATCACGTGACTTGTAGTAAGTCAGAAAGTGCAAGACACATATCGTATGATATCACTTATAGGTGTTACCTAAAAATTGATACCAGGGCAGATATTTCCACGGAGAAGGGCAATCCCAGATTCATTAAACAAACTTATGGTTCACCAATGGAAAGGTGTGAGGATTGGATTCATTACGATATTGGGGTTAACAGACATATACAAACACAGGTGAAATATATAATCACCAAAGACCTACGGAATACCAAGAGAAGACTACTCAACATTCTGTCATAACGTACATGGGAAAAGGATCCCAGGAAGAACAGACATATGTATATGTGTAAAAGAAACACATCTTGCACACCTACAACAAGCCAAACGTTGTCATCAAACTTGCTGTAATAAAAAAATAAAAAATTAAATTAAAAACACGAACAAGAAGTAGTGAGACAAACTTGAGGGGCTTTCTCCTGGCACATTCCATTCTCAATTACAATCTAGAACGCGACTTCCATTGAGGCTCTGCTGCCCTAGTAACCAGATTTGGTAAGGGAGAACTGCTGCCACCTTGTGGCCGTTCCACACAACAGCAGCTTTAATCCCAGCGCTAATGGTCAGTGGATATTCAAAATCGTTACAGGCCTGTAAATGACACCTGCCCTGAAAACAAATCCTGGGGTCATATATCGACCAAAAAATTCAAAAGACGTCCATATTTCAAAACGACAGTTTCAAGAGGCATATTTTACGCACATTAGTGTTCTGCTTCTTTTGCTTTCTTTCTTTCTTTGTTAAAAAAACGGGAATGGAAAAAGGCAACCCTCAGAATGGGCGAAAACGTTCGCAAACGAATCAATGGACAGAGGTTTTATCTCCAATATGTATAAACAGCTCATGCAGCTTAATATTAATAAAACAAACAGCCCAATACAAAAATGGGCAGAAGATCTAAATAGACATTTCTTCAAAGAAGACACAGAGATGGCCAAGACGCACATGAAAAGCTGCTCAACATCACTAATTATTAGAGAAATGCAAATCAAAACTACAATGAGGTATGACCTCACACCTGTTAGAATCGGCATCATCAGAAAATCTACAAACCACAAATTCTGGGGAGGGTGTGGACAAAAGGAACCCTCTTCCACTATTGGTGGGAATGTAAATTGATACAGTCACTATGGAGAACAGTATGGAGGTTCCTTTTAAAAACTAAAAAGAGAATTACCCACTGATCCAGCAATCCCACTTCTGGGCATATACCCAGAGAAAACCATTAATCAAAAAGACACATTCACCACAATGTTCATTACAGCACTATTTACAATAGCCAGGTAATGGAAGCAACCTAAATGCCCACAGACAGACGAATGGATAAAGATGTGGTCCATATATAAAATGGAATATGACTCAGCCATAAAAAGGAATGAAACTGGGCCATTTGTAGAGAGGTCGATGGATCTAGAGACTGTCGTACAGAGTGAAGTAAGTCAGAAAGAGAAAAACAAATATTGTATATTAATGCCTATATGTGGAACCTAGAACAATGGTACAGATGAACTGGTTTGCAGGGCAGAAATAGAGACACAGAGGTAGAGAACAAACGTATGGACACGAAGTGGGGGAAGCCATGCGGTGGTGGTGTTGGGATGAGTTGGGATATTGGGATTGACCTGTATACATGTATGTGCATAAAATAGATAACTAATAATAACCTGCTGTATAATAAATAAATAAAATTAAATTTCAAAATTTTTAAAAATAAAATTTAAAAATACAACAGAAAAAAGTTCTTCCTTTCACACAGATGTATTTATATGAATGAATTATTTCCATGCTTATATCTATAAATACATAAAAGAGGAATAAAATCTAACTTGAACCGAAAAGAAAAAAAAAAAAAACCTGAACCTAACAGTTATACAGAGGAAAACCCTACCAAGGCACTTGCTCCAGCAGTAAACAATTCTGAAATTGGTCAGAGGTGGGGAATCATCTCCCATACAGCAAGCAGCCCCGCCCCGCCACGCATGGAGCGTCCTCATTGCAAAGCTGGGGGACCGTGCCGAGGCCTCTGTGAGTAAATGTGAGCTGAGCCCCAGGCCAGCTGCTGCTGAACTGTTCCCACCCTTCCCAGGTAAAACACCTGAATATGTACCAGGGCTTGAAAGCCTAGAGGAAGGGCCGTGGTGCCACACCAGTGACAGCACGCAGGCCAACTTGGTGTCTGCAGGCCAGCCAGGATGGTCCTGGCCCCGGGCGCTCTTCTGGAAGCTTTCCATTTCCCTGCCTGAGATACCCCTCCTGTCCTGGCCCCCACTACATTTTTTCCTTCCTCACCTCAGCCAGGAGAGAAATTCCAGTGGAAGTTATGGGTGACACATCCTCTTCTTTACAGGTGGCAGCCTGGCAACTCCTGCAGAAAGTCCAGCAGAGCCCCACTCACACCGGGCCACCAACAAAGCGGTGGACCCTCACACCATCCCTCCAGTACAGCCCCGAGACTGCTGACGGGGCAGAGAGTATGGAGTCAGGCACAGCTGCAGGGGCTATTGCTGCCTGGAGTGCTGTTTCTATTGACCTCAACCCAGGCACACCTGGGGAGGGCTTGCCGGCAGGGTCAGGCTGCCCAGGTCAGCTAATCCTCAGCCCTCAGGGAATCACATGGCAGAAAATGGACCTCGCTAAGACAGACTATGAGCCAAGGAAAAAAAGGACACTATGCCATTTGCAGCACCGTAGATGAGTCTAGAGGTAATCACGTGACTTGTAGTAAGTCAGAAAGTGCAAGACACATATCGTATGATATCACTTATAGGTGTTACCTAAAAATTGATACCAGGGCAGATATTTCCACGGAGAAGGGCAATCCCAGATTCATTAAACAAACTTATGGTTCACCAATGGAAAGGTGTGAGGATTGGATTCATTACGATATTGGGGTTAACAGACATATACAAACACAGGTGAAATATATAATCACCAAAGACCTACGGAATACCAAGAGAAGACTACTCAACATTCTGTCATAACGTACATGGGAAAAGGATCCCAGGAAGAACAGACATATGTATATGTGTAAAAGAAACACATCTTGCACACCTACAACAAGCCAAACGTTGTCATCAAACTTGCTGTAATAAAAAAATAAAAAATTAAATTAAAAACACGAACAAGAAGTAGTGAGACAAACTTGAGGGGCTTTCTCCTGGCACATTCCATTCTCAATTACAATCTAGAACGCGACTTCCATTGAGGCTCTGCTGCCCTAGTAACCAGATTTGGTAAGGGAGAACTGCTGCCACCTTGTGGCCGTTCCACACAACAGCAGCTTTAATCCCAGCGCTAATGGTCAGTGGATATTCAAAATCGTTACAGGCCTGTAAATGACACCTGCCCTGAAAACAAATCCTGGGGTCATATATCGACCAAAAAATTCAAAAGACGTCCATATTTCAAAACGACAGTTTCAAGAGGCATATTTTACGCACATTAGTGTTCTGCTTCTTTTGCTTTCTTTCTTTCTTTGTTAAAAAAACGGGAATGGAAAAAGGCAACCCTCAGAATGGGCGAAAACGTTCGCAAACGAATCAATGGACAGAGGTTTTATCTCCAATATGTATAAACAGCTCATGCAGCTTAATATTAATAAAACAAACAGCCCAATACAAAAATGGGCAGAAGATCTAAATAGACATTTCTTCAAAGAAGACACAGAGATGGCCAAGACGCACATGAAAAGCTGCTCAACATCACTAATTATTAGAGAAATGCAAATCAAAACTACAATGAGGTATGACCTCACACCTGTTAGAATCGGCATCATCAGAAAATCTACAAACCACAAATTCTGGGGAGGGTGTGGACAAAAGGAACCCTCTTCCACTATTGGTGGGAATGTAAATTGATACAGTCACTATGGAGAACAGTATGGAGGTTCCTTTTAAAAACTAAAAAGAGAATTACCCACTGATCCAGCAATCCCACTTCTGGGCATATACCCAGAGAAAACCATTAATCAAAAAGACACATTCACCACAATGTTCATTACAGCACTATTTACAATAGCCAGGTAATGGAAGCAACCTAAATGCCCACAGACAGACGAATGGATAAAGATGTGGTCCATATATAAAATGGAATATGACTCAGCCATAAAAAGGAATGAAACTGGGCCATTTGTAGAGAGGTCGATGGATCTAGAGACTGTCGTACAGAGTGAAGTAAGTCAGAAAGAGAAAAACAAATATTGTATATTAATGCCTATATGTGGAACCTAGAACAATGGTACAGATGAACTGGTTTGCAGGGCAGAAATAGAGACACAGAGGTAGAGAACAAACGTATGGACACGAAGTGGGGGAAGCCATGCGGTGGTGGTGTTGGGATGAGTTGGGATATTGGGATTGACCTGTATACATGTATGTGCATAAAATAGATAACTAATAATAACCTGCTGTATAATAAATAAATAAAATTAAATTTCAAAATTTTTAAAAATAAAATTTAAAAATACAACAGAAAAAAGTTCTTCCTTTCACACAGATGTATTTATATGAATGAATTATTTCCATGCTTATATCTATAAATACATAAAAGAGGAATAAAATCTAACTTGAACCGAAAAGAAAAAAAAAAAAAACCTGAACCTAACAGTTATACAGAGGAAAACCCTACCAAGGCACTTGCTCCAGCAGTAAACAATTCTGAAATTGGTCAGAGGTGGGGAATCATCTCCCATACAGCAAGCAGCCCCGCCCCGCCACGCATGGAGCGTCCTCATTGCAAAGCTGGGGGACCGTGCCGAGGCCTCTGTGAGTAAATGTGAGCTGAGCCCCAGGCCAGCTGCTGCTGAACTGTTCCCACCCTTCCCAGGTAAAACACCTGAATATGTACCAGGGCTTGAAAGCCTAGAGGAAGGGCCGTGGTGCCACACCAGTGACAGCACGCAGGCCAACTTGGTGTCTGCAGGCCAGCCAGGATGGTCCTGGCCCCGGGCGCTCTTCTGGAAGCTTTCCATTTCCCTGCCTGAGATACCCCTCCTGTCCTGGCCCCCACTACATTTTTTCCTTCCTCACCTCAGCCAGGAGAGAAATTCCAGTGGAAGTTATGGGTGACACATCCTCTTCTTTACAGGTGGCAGCCTGGCAACTCCTGCAGAAAGTCCAGCAGAGCCCCACTCACACCGGGCCACCAACAAAGCGGTGGACCCTCACACCATCCCTCCAGTACAGCCCCGAGACTGCTGACGGGGCAGAGAGTATGGAGTCAGGCACAGCTGCAGGGGCTATTGCTGCCTGGAGTGCTGTTTCTATTGACCTCAACCCAGGCACACCTGGGGAGGGCTTGCCGGCAGGGTCAGGCTGCCCAGGTCAGCTAATCCTCAGCCCTCAGGGAATCACATGGCAGAAAATGGACCTCGCTGAGACAGACTATGAGCCAAGGAAAAAAAGGACACTATGCCATTTGCAGCACCGTAGATGAGTCTAGAGGTAATCACGTGACTTGTAGTAAGTCAGAAAGTGCAAGACACATATCGTATGATATCACTTATAGGTGTTACCTAAAAATTGATACCAGGGCAGATATTTCCACGGAGAAGGGCAATCCCAGATTCATTAAACAAACTTATGGTTCACCAATGGAAAGGTGTGAGGATTGGATTCATTACGATATTGGGGTTAACAGACATATACAAACACAGGTGAAATATATAATCACCAAAGACCTACGGAATACCAAGAGAAGACTACTCAACATTCTGTCATAACGTACATGGGAAAAGGATCCCAGGAAGAACAGACATATGTATATGTGTAAAAGAAACACATCTTGCACACCTACAACAAGCCAAACGTTGTCATCAAACTTGCTGTAATAAAAAAATAAAAAATTAAATTAAAAACACGAACAAGAAGTAGTGAGACAAACTTGAGGGGCTTTCTCCTGGCACATTCCATTCTCAATTACAATCTAGAACGCGACTTCCATTGAGGCTCTGCTGCCCTAGTAACCAGATTTGGTAAGGGAGAACTGCTGCCACCTTGTGGCCGTTCCACACAACAGCAGCTTTAATCCCAGCGCTAATGGTCAGTGGATATTCAAAATCGTTACAGGCCTGTAAATGACACCTGCCCTGAAAACAAATCCTGGGGTCATATATCGACCAAAAAATTCAAAAGACGTCCATATTTCAAAACGACAGTTTCAAGAGGCATATTTTACGCACATTAGTGTTCTGCTTCTTTTGCTTTCTTTCTTTCTTTGTTAAAAAAACGGGAATGGAAAAAGGCAACCCTCAGAATGGGCGAAAACGTTCGCAAACGAATCAATGGACAGAGGTTTTATCTCCAATATGTATAAACAGCTCATGCAGCTTAATATTAATAAAACAAACAGCCCAATACAAAAATGGGCAGAAGATCTAAATAGACATTTCTTCAAAGAAGACACAGAGATGGCCAAGACGCACATGAAAAGCTGCTCAACATCACTAATTATTAGAGAAATGCAAATCAAAACTACAATGAGGTATGACCTCACACCTGTTAGAATCGGCATCATCAGAAAATCTACAAACCACAAATTCTGGGGAGGGTGTGGACAAAAGGAACCCTCTTCCACTATTGGTGGGAATGTAAATTGATACAGTCACTATGGAGAACAGTATGGAGGTTCCTTTTAAAAACTAAAAAGAGAATTACCCACTGATCCAGCAATCCCACTTCTGGGCATATACCCAGAGAAAACCATTAATCAAAAAGACACATTCACCACAATGTTCATTACAGCACTATTTACAATAGCCAGGTAATGGAAGCAACCTAAATGCCCACAGACAGACGAATGGATAAAGATGTGGTCCATATATAAAATGGAATATGACTCAGCCATAAAAAGGAATGAAACTGGGCCATTTGTAGAGAGGTCGATGGATCTAGAGACTGTCGTACAGAGTGAAGTAAGTCAGAAAGAGAAAAACAAATATTGTATATTAATGCCTATATGTGGAACCTAGAACAATGGTACAGATGAACTGGTTTGCAGGGCAGAAATAGAGACACAGAGGTAGAGAACAAACGTATGGACACGAAGTGGGGGAAGCCATGCGGTGGTGGTGTTGGGATGAGTTGGGATATTGGGATTGACCTGTATACATGTATGTGCATAAAATAGATAACTAATAATAACCTGCTGTATAATAAATAAATAAAATTAAATTTCAAAATTTTTAAAAATAAAATTTAAAAATAAAACAGAAAAAAGTTCTTCCTTTCACACAGATGTATTTATATGAATGAATTATTTCCATGCTTATATCTATAAATACATAAAAGAGGAATAAAATCTAACTTGAATCGAAAAGAAAAAAAAAAAACCTGAACCTAACAGTTATACAGAGGAAAACCCTACCAAGGCACTTGCTCCAGCAGTAAACAATTCTGAAATTGGTCAGAGGTGGGGAATCATCTCCCACACAGCAAGCATCCCCGCCACGCCACGCATGGAGCGTCCTCATTGCAAAGCTGGGGGACCGTGCCGAGGCCTCTGTGAGTAAATGTGAGCTGAGCCCCAGGCCAGCTGCTGCTGAACTGTTCCCACCCTTCCCAGGTAAAACACCTGAATATGTACCAGGGCTTGAAAGCCTAGAGGAAGGGCCGTGGTGCCACACCAGTGACAGCACGCAGGCCAACTTGGTGTCTGCAGGCCAGCCAGGATGGTCCTGGCCCCGGGCGCTCTTCTGGAAGCTTTCCATTTCCCTGCCTGAGATACCCCTCCTGTCCTGGCCCCCACTACATTTTTTCCTTCCTCACCTCAGCCAGGAGAGAAATTCCAGTGGAAGTTATGGGTGACACATCCTCTTCTTTACAGGTGGCAGCCTGGCAACTCCTGCAGAAAGTCCAGCAGAGCCCCACTCACACCGGGCCACCAACAAAGCGGTGGACCCTCACGCCATCCCTCCAGTACAGCCCCGAGACTGCTGACGGGGCAGAGAGTATGGAGTCAGGCACAGCTGCAGGGGCTATTGCTGCCTGGAGTGCTGTTTCTATTGACCTCAACCCAGGCACACCTGGGGAGGGCTTGCCGGCAGGGTCAGGCTGCCCAGGTCAGCTAATCCTCAGCCCTCAGGGAATCACATGGCAGAAAATGGACCTCGCTGAGACAGACTATGAGCCAAGGAAAAAAAGGACACTATGCCATTTGCAGCACCGTAGATGAGTCTAGAGGTAATCACGTGACTTGTAGTAAGTCAGAAAGTGCAAGACACATATCGTATGATATCACTTATAGGTGTTACCTAAAAATTGATACCAGGGCAGATATTTCCACGGAGAAGGGCAATCCCAGATTCATTAAACAAACTTATGGTTCACCAATGGAAAGGTGTGAGGATTGGATTCATTACGATATTGGGGTTAACAGACATATACAAACACAGGTGAAATATATAATCACCAAAGACCTACGGAATACCAAGAGAAGACTACTCAACATTCTGTCATAACGTACATGGGAAAAGGATCCCAGGAAGAACAGACATATGTATATGTGTAAAAGAAACACATCTTGCACACCTACAACAAGCCAAACGTTGTCATCAAACTTGCTGTAATAAAAAAATAAAAAATTAAATTAAAAACACGAACAAGAAGTAGTGAGACAAACTTGAGGGGCTTTCTCCTGGCACATTCCATTCTCAATTACAATCTAGAACGCGACTTCCATTGAGGCTCTGCTGCCCTAGTAACCAGATTTGGTAAGGGAGAACTGCTGCCACCTTGTGGCCGTTCCACACAACAGCAGCTTTAATCCCAGCGCTAATGGTCAGTGGATATTCAAAATCGTTACAGGCCTGTAAATGACACCTGCCCTGAAAACAAATCCTGGGGTCATATATCGACCAAAAAATTCAAAAGACGTCCATATTTCAAAACGACAGTTTCAAGAGGCATATTTTACGCACATTAGTGTTCTGCTTCTTTTGCTTTCTTTCTTTCTTTGTTAAAAAAACGGGAATGGAAAAAGGCAACCCTCAGAATGGGCGAAAACGTTCGCAAACGAATCAATGGACAGAGGTTTTATCTCCAATATGTATAAACAGCTCATGCAGCTTAATATTAATAAAACAAACAGCCCAATACAAAAATGGGCAGAAGATCTAAATAGACATTTCTTCAAAGAAGACACAGAGATGGCCAAGACGCACATGAAAAGCTGCTCAACATCACTAATTATTAGAGAAATGCAAATCAAAACTACAATGAGGTATGACCTCACACCTGTTAGAATCGGCATCATCAGAAAATCTACAAACCACAAATTCTGGGGAGGGTGTGGACAAAAGGAACCCTCTTCCACTATTGGTGGGAATGTAAATTGATACAGTCACTATGGAGAACAGTATGGAGGTTCCTTTTAAAAACTAAAAAGAGAATTACCCACTGATCCAGCAATCCCACTTCTGGGCATATACCCAGAGAAAACCATTAATCAAAAAGACACATTCACCACAATGTTCATTACAGCACTATTTACAATAGCCAGGTAATGGAAGCAACCTAAATGCCCACAGACAGACGAATGGATAAAGATGTGGTCCATATATAAAATGGAATATGACTCAGCCATAAAAAGGAATGAAACTGGGCCATTTGTAGAGAGGTCGATGGATCTAGAGACTGTCGTACAGAGTGAAGTAAGTCAGAAAGAGAAAAACAAATATTGTATATTAATGCCTATATGTGGAACCTAGAACAATGGTACAGATGAACTGGTTTGCAGGGCAGAAATAGAGACACAGAGGTAGAGAACAAACGTATGGACACGAAGTGGGGGAAGCCATGCGGTGGTGGTGTTGGGATGAGTTGGGATATTGGGATTGACCTGTATACATGTATGTGCATAAAATAGATAACTAATAATAACCTGCTGTATAATAAATAAATAAAATTAAATTTCAAAATTTTTAAAAATAAAATTTAAAAATAAAACAGAAAAAAGTTCTTCCTTTCACACAGATGTATTTATATGAATGAATTATTTCCATGCTTATATCTATAAATACATAAAAGAGGAATAAAATCTAACTTGAACCGAAAAGAAAAAAAAAAAACCTGAACCTAACAGTTATACAGAGGAAAACCCTACCAAGGCACTTGCTCCAGCAGTAAACAATTCTGAAATTGGTCAGAGGTGGGGAATCATCTCCCATACAGCAAGCAGCCCCGCCCCGCCACGCATGGAGCGTCCTCATTGCAAAGCTGGGGGACCGTGCCGAGGCCTCTGTGAGTAAATGTGAGCTGAGCCCCAGGCCAGCTGCTGCTGAACTGTTCCCACCCTTCCCAGGTAAAACACCTGAATATGTACCAGGGCTTGAAAGCCTAGAGGAAGGGCCGTGGTGCCACACCAGTGACAGCACGCAGGCCAACTTGGTGTCTGCAGGCCAGCCAGGATGGTCCTGGCCCCGGGCGCTCTTCTGGAAGCTTTCCATTTCCCTGCCTGAGATACCCCTCCTGTCCTGGCCCCCACTACATTTTTTCCTTCCTCACCTCAGCCAGGAGAGAAATTCCAGTGGAAGTTATGGGTGACACATCCTCTTCTTTACAGGTGGCAGCCTGGCAACTCCTGCAGAAAGTCCAGCAGAGCCCCACTCACACCGGGCCACCAACAAAGCGGTGGACCCTCACACCATCCCTCCAGTACAGCCCCGAGACTGCTGACGGGGCAGAGAGTATGGAGTCAGGCACAGCTGCAGGGGCTATTGCTGCCTGGAGTGCTGTTTCTATTGACCTCAACCCAGGCACACCTGGGGAGGGCTTGCCGGCAGGGTCAGGCTGCCCAGGTCAGCTAATCCTCAGCCCTCAGGGAATCACATGGCAGAAAATGGACCTCGCTGAGACAGACTATGAGCCAAGGACAAAAAGGACACTATGCCATTTGCAGCACCGTAGATGAGTCTAGAGGTAATCACGTGACTTGTAGTAAGTCAGAAAGTGCAAGACACATATCGTATGATATCACTTATAGGTGTTACCTAAAAATTGATACCAGGGCAGATATTTCCACGGAGAAGGGCAATCCCAGATTCATTAAACAAACTTATGGTTCACCAATGGAAAGGTGTGAGGATTGGATTCATTACGATATTGGGGTTAACAGACATATACAAACACAGGTGAAATATATAATCACCAAAGACCTACGGAATACCAAGAGAAGACTACTCAACATTCTGTCATAACGTACATGGGAAAAGGATCCCAGGAAGAACAGACATATGTATATGTGTAAAAGAAACACATCTTGCACACCTACAACAAGCCAAACGTTGTCATCAAACTTGCTGTAATAAAAAAATAAAAAATTAAATTAAAAACACGAACAAGAAGTAGTGAGACAAACTTGAGGGGCTTTCTCCTGGCACATTCCATTCTCAATTACAATCTAGAACGCGACTTCCATTGAGGCTCTGCTGCCCTAGTAACCAGATTTGGTAAGGGAGAACTGCTGCCACCTTGTGGCCGTTCCACACAACAGCAGCTTTAATCCCAGCGCTAATGGTCAGTGGATATTCAAAATCGTTACAGGCCTGTAAATGACACCTGCCCTGAAAACAAATCCTGGGGTCATATATCGACCAAAAAATTCAAAAGACGTCCATATTTCAAAACGACAGTTTCAAGAGGCATATTTTACGCACATTAGTGTTCTGCTTCTTTTGCTTTCTTTCTTTCTTTGTTAAAAAAACGGGAATGGAAAAAGGCAACCCTCAGAATGGGCGAAAACGTTCGCAAACGAATCAATGGACAGAGGTTTTATCTCCAATATGTATAAACAGCTCATGCAGCTTAATATTAATAAAACAAACAGCCCAATACAAAAATGGGCAGAAGATCTAAATAGACATTTCTTCAAAGAAGACACAGAGATGGCCAAGACGCACATGAAAAGCTGCTCAACATCACTAATTATTAGAGAAATGCAAATCAAAACTACAATGAGGTATGACCTCACACCTGTTAGAATCGGCATCATCAGAAAATCTACAAACCACAAATTCTGGGGAGGGTGTGGACAAAAGGAACCCTCTTCCACTATTGGTGGGAATGTAAATTGATACAGTCACTATGGAGAACAGTATGGAGGTTCCTTTTAAAAACTAAAAAGAGAATTACCCACTGATCCAGCAATCCCACTTCTGGGCATATACCCAGAGAAAACCATTAATCAAAAAGACACATTCACCACAATGTTCATTACAGCACTATTTACAATAGCCAGGTAATGGAAGCAACCTAAATGCCCACAGACAGACGAATGGATAAAGATGTGGTCCATATATAAAATGGAATATGACTCAGCCATAAAAAGGAATGAAACTGGGCCATTTGTAGAGAGGTCGATGGATCTAGAGACTGTCGTACAGAGTGAATTAAGTCAGAAAGAGAAAAACAAATATTGTATATTAATGCCTATATGTGGAACCTAGAACAATGGTACAGATGAACTGGTTTGCAGGGCAGAAATAGAGACACAGAGGTAGAGAACAAACGTATGGACACGAAGTGGGGGAAGCCATGCGGTGGTGGTGTTGGGATGAGTTGGGATATTGGGATTGACCTGTATACATGTATGTGCATAAAATAGATAACTAATAATAACCTGCTGTATAATAAATAAATAAAATTAAATTTCAAAATTTTTAAAAATAAAATTTAAAAATAAAACAGAAAAAAGTTCTTCCTTTCACACAGATGTATTTATATGAATGAATTATTTCCATGCTTATATCTATAAATACATAAAAGAGGAATAAAATCTAACTTGAACCGAAAAGAAAAAAAAAAAAACCTGAACCTAACAGTTATACAGAGGAAAACCCTACCAAGGCACTTGCTCCAGCAGTAAACAATTCTGAAATTGGTCAGAGGTGGGGAATCATCTCCCACACAGCAAGCAGCCCCGCCCCGCCACGCATGGAGCATCCTCATTGCAAAGCTGGGGGACCGTGCCGAGGCCTCTGTGAGTAAATGTGAGCTGAGCCCCAGGCCAGCTGCTGCTGAACTGTTCCCACCCTTCCCAGGTAAAACACCTGAATATGTACCAGGGCTTGAAAGCCTAGAGGAAGGGCCGTGGTGCCACACCAGTGACAGCACACAGGCCAACTTGGTGTCTGCAGGCCAGCCAGGATGGTCCTGGCCCCGGGCGCTCTTCTGGAAGCTTTCCATTTCCCTGCCTGAGATACCCCTCCTGTCCTGGCCCCCACTACATTTTTTCCTTCCTCACCTCAGCCAGGAGAGAAATTCCAGTGGAAGTTATGGGTGACACATCCTCTTCTTTACAGGTGGCAGCCTGGCAACTCCTGCAGAAAGTCCAGCAGAGCCCCACTCACACCGGGCCACCAACAAAGCGGTGGACCCTCACACCATCCCTCCAGTACAGCCCCGAGACTGCTGACGGGGCAGAGAGTATGGAGTCAGGCACAGCTGCAGGGGCTATTGCTGCCTGGAGTGCTGTTTCTATTGACCTCAACCCAGGCACACCTGTGGAGGGCTTGCCGGCAGGGTCAGGCTGCCCAGGTCAGCTAATCCTCAGCCCTCAGGGAATCACATGGCAGAAAATGGACCTCGCTAAGACAGACTATGAGCCAAGGAAAAAAAGGACACTATGCCATTTGCAGCACCGTAGATGAGTCTAGAGGTAATCACGTGACTTGTAGTAAGTCAGAAAGTGCAAGACACATATCATATGATATCACTTATAGGTGTTACCTAAAAATTGATACCAGGGCAGATATTTCCACGGAGAAGGGCAATCCCAGATTCATTAAACAAACTTATGGTTCACCAATGGAAAGGTGTGAGGATTGGATTCATTACGATATTGGGGTTAACAGACATATACAAACACAGGTGAAATATATAATCACCAAAGACCTACGGAATACCAAGAGAAGACTACTCAACATTCTGTCATAACGTACATGGGAAAAGGATCCCAGGAAGAACAGACATATGTATATGTGTAAAAGAAACACATCTTGCACACCTACAACAAGCCAAACGTTGTCATCAAACTTGCTGTAATAAAAAAATAAAAAATTAAATTAAAAACACGAACAAGAAGTAGTGAGACAAACTTGAGGGGCTTTCTCCTGGCACATTCCATTCTCAATTACAATCTAGAACGCGACTTCCATTGAGGCTCTGCTGCCCTAGTAACCAGATTTGGTAAGGGAGAACTGCTGCCACCTTGTGGCCGTTCCACACAACAGCAGCTTTAATCCCAGCGCTAATGGTCAGTGGATATTCAAAATCGTTACAGGCCTGTAAATGACACCTGCCCTGAAAACAAATCCTGGGGTCATATATCGACCAAAAAATTCAAAAGACGTCCATATTTCAAAACGACAGTTTCAAGAGGCATATTTTACGCACATTAGTGTTCTGCTTCTTTTGCTTTCTTTCTTTCTTTGTTAAAAAAACGGGAATGGAAAAAGGCAACCCTCAGAATGGGCGAAAACGTTCGCAAACGAATCAATGGACAGAGGTTTTATCTCCAATATGTATAAACAGCTCATGCAGCTTAATATTAATAAAAGAAACAGCCCAATACAAAAATGGGCAGAAGATCTAAATAGACATTTCTTCAAAGAAGACACAGAGATGGCCAAGACGCACATGAAAAGCTGCTCAACATCACTAATTATTAGAGAAATGCAAATCAAAACTACAATGAGGTATGACCTCACACCTGTTAGAATCGGCATCATCAGAAAATCTACAAACCACAAATTCTGGGGAGGGTGTGGACAAAAGGAACCCTCTTCCACTATTGGTGGGAATGTAAATTGATACAGTCACTATGGAGAACAGTATGGAGGTTCCTTTTAAAAACTAAAAAGAGAATTACCCACTGATCCAGCAATCCCACTTCTGGGCATATACCCAGAGAAAACCATTAATCAAAAAGACACATTCACCACAATGTTCATTACAGCACTATTTACAATAGCCAGGTAATGGAAGCAACCTAAATGCCCACAGACAGACGAATGGATAAAGATGTGGTCCATATATAAAATGGAATATGACTCAGCCATAAAAAGGAATGAAACTGGGCCATTTGTAGAGAAGTCGATGGATCTAGAGACTGTCGTACAGAGTGAAGTAAGTCAGAAAGAGAAAAACAAATATTGTATATTAATGCCTATATGTGGAACCTAGAACAATGGTACAGATGAACTGGTTTGCAGGGCAGAAATAGAGACACAGAGGTAGAGAACAAACGTATGGACACGAAGTGGGGGAAGCCATGCGGTGGTGGTGTTGGGATGAGTTGGGATATTGGGATTGACCTGTATACATGTATGTGCATAAAATAGATAACTAATAATAACCTGCTGTATAATAAATAAATAAAATTAAATTTCAAAATTTTTAAAAATAAAATTTAAAAATAAAACAGAAAAAAGTTCTTCCTTTCACACAGATGTATTTATATGAATGAATTATTTCCATGCTTATATCTATAAATACATAAAAGAGGAATAAAATCTAACTTGAACCGAAAAGAAAAAAAAAAAACCTGAACCTAACAGTTATACAGAGGAAAACCCTACCAAGGCACTTGCTCCAGCAGTAAACAATTCTGAAATTGGTCAGAGGTGGGGAATCATCTCCCACACAGCAAGCAGCCCCGCCCCGCCACGCATGGAGCGTCCTCATTGCAAAGCTGGGGGACCGTGCCGAGGCCTCTGTGAGTAAATGTGAGCTGAGCCCCAGGCCAGCTGCTGCTGAACTGTTCCCACCCTTCCCAGGTAAAACACCTGAATATGTACCAGGGCTTGAAAGCCTAGAGGAAGGGCCGTGGTGCCACACCAGTGACAGCACGCAGGCCAACTTGGTGTCTGCAGGCCAGCCAGGATGGTCCTGGCCCCGGGCGCTCTTCTGGAAGCTTTCCATTTCCCTGCCTGAGATACCCCTCCTGTCCTGGCCCCCACTACATTTTTTCCTTCCTCACCTCAGCCAGGAGAGAAATTCCAGTGGAAGTTATGGGTGACACATCCTCTTCTTTACAGGTGGCAGCCTGGCAACTCCTGCAGAAAGTCCAGCAGAGCCCCACTCACACCGGGCCACCAACAAAGCGGTGGACCCTCACACCATCCCTCCAGTACAGCCCCGAGACTGCTGACGGGGCAGAGAGTATGGAGTCAGGCACAGCTGCAGGGGCTATTGCTGCCTGGAGTGCTGTTTCTATTGACCTCAACCCAGGCACACCTGGGGAGGGCTTGCCGGCAGGGTCAGGCTGCCCAGGTCAGCTAATCCTCAGCCCTCAGGGAATCACATGGCAGAAAATGGACCTCGCTGAGACAGACTATGAGCCAAGGACAAAAAGGACACTATGCCATTTGCAGCACCGTAGATGAGTCTAGAGGTAATCACGTGACTTGTAGTAAGTCAGAAAGTGCAAGACACATATCGTATGATATCACTTATAGGTGTTACCTAAAAATTGATACCAGGGCAGATATTTCCACGGAGAAGGGCAATCCCAGATTCATTAAACAAACTTATGGTTCACCAATGGAAAGGTGTGAGGATTGGATTCATTACGATATTGGGGTTAACAGACATATACAAACACAGGTGAAATATATAATCACCAAAGACCTACGGAATACCAAGAGAAGACTACTCAACATTCTGTCATAACGTACATGGGAAAAGGATCCCAGGAAGAACAGACATATGTATATGTGTAAAAGAAACACATCTTGCACACCTACAACAAGCCAAACGTTGTCATCAAACTTGCTGTAATAAAAAAATAAAAAATTAAATTAAAAACACGAACAAGAAGTAGTGAGACAAACTTGAGGGGCTTTCTCCTGGCACATTCCATTCTCAATTACAATCTAGAACGCGACTTCCATTGAGGCTCTGCTGCCCTAGTAACCAGATTTGGTAAGGGAGAACTGCTGCCACCTTGTGGCCGTTCCACACAACAGCAGCTTTAATCCCAGCGCTAATGGTCAGTGGATATTCAAAATCGTTACAGGCCTGTAAATGACACCTGCCCTGAAAACAAATCCTGGGGTCATATATCGACCAAAAAATTCAAAAGACGTCCATATTTCAAAACGACAGTTTCAAGAGGCATATTTTACGCACATTAGTGTTCTGCTTCTTTTGCTTTCTTTCTTTCTTTGTTAAAAAAACGGGAATGGAAAAAGGCAACCCTCAGAATGGGCGAAAACGTTCGCAAACGAATCAATGGACAGAGGTTTTATCTCCAATATGTATAAACAGCTCATGCAGCTTAATATTAATAAAAGAAACAGCCCAATACAAAAATGGGCAGAAGATCTAAATAGACATTTCTTCAAAGAAGACACAGAGATGGCCAAGACACACATGAAAAGCTGCTCAACATCACTAATTATTAGAGAAATGCAAATCAAAACTACAATGAGGTATGACCTCACACCTGTTAGAATCGGCATCATCAGAAAATCTACAAACCACAAATTCTGGGGAGGGTGTGGACAAAAGGAACCCTCTTCCACTATTGGTGGGAATGTAAATTGATACAGTCACTATGGAGAACAGTATGGAGGTTCCTTTTAAAAACTAAAAAGAGAATTACCCACTGATCCAGCAATCCCACTTCTGGGCATATACCCAGAGAAAACCATTAATCAAAAAGACACATTCACCACAATGTTCATTACAGCACTATTTACAATAGCCAGGTAATGGAAGCAACCTAAATGCCCACAGACAGACGAATGGATAAAGATGTGGTCCATATATAAAATGGAATATGACTCAGCCATAAAAAGGAATGAAACTGGGCCATTTGTAGAGAGGTCGATGGATCTAGAGACTGTCGTACAGAGTGAATTAAGTCAGAAAGAGAAAAACAAATATTGTATATTAATGCCTATATGTGGAACCTAGAACAATGGTACAGATGAACTGGTTTGCAGGGCAGAAATAGAGACACAGAGGTAGAGAACAAACGTATGGACACGAAGTGGGGGAAGCCATGCGGTGGTGGTGTTGGGATGAGTTGGGATATTGGGATTGACCTGTATACATGTATGTGCATAAAATAGATAACTAATAATAACCTGCTGTATAATAAATAAATAAAATTAAATTTCAAAATTTTTAAAAATAAAATTTAAAAATAAAACAGAAAAAAGTTCTTCCTTTCACACAGATGTATTTATATGAATGAATTATTTCCATGCTTATATCTATAAATACATAAAAGAGGAATAAAATCTAACTTGAACCGAAAAGAAAAAAAAAAAACCTGAACCTAACAGTTATACAGAGGAAAACCCTACCAAGGCACTTGCTCCAGCAGTAAACAATTCTGAAATTGGTCAGAGGTGGGGAATCATCTCCCACACAGCAAGCAGCCCCGCCCCGCCACGCATGGAGCGTCCTCATTGCAAAGCTGGGGGACCGTGCCGAGGCCTCTGTGAGTAAATGTGAGCTGAGCCCCAGGCCAGCTGCTGCTGAACTGTTCCCACCCTTCCCAGGTAAAACACCTGAATATGTACCAGGGCTTGAAAGCCTAGAGGAAGGGCCGTGGTGCCACACCAGTGACAGCACGCAGGCCAACTTGGTGTCTGCAGGCCAGCCAGGATGGTCCTGGCCCCGGGCGCTCTTCTGGAAGCTTTCCATTTCCCTGCCTGAGATACCCCTCCTGTCCTGGCCCCCACTACATTTTTTCCTTCCTCACCTCAGCCAGGAGAGAAATTCCAGTGGAAGTTATGGGTGACACATCCTCTTCTTTACAGGTGGCAGCCTGGCAACTCCTGCAGAAAGTCCAGCAGAGCCCCACTCACACCGGGCCACCAACAAAGCGGTGGACCCTCACACCATCCCTCCAGTACAGCCCCGAGACTGCTGACGGGGCAGAGAGTATGGAGTCAGGCACAGCTGCAGGGGCTATTGCTGCCTGGAGTGCTGTTTCTATTGACCTCAACCCAGGCACACCTGGGGAGGGCTTGCCGGCAGGGTCAGGCTGCCCAGGTCAGCTAATCCTCAGCCCTCAGGGAATCACATGGCAGAAAATGGACCTCGCTGAGACAGACTATGAGCCAAGGAAAAAAAGGACACTATGCCATTTGCAGCACCGTAGATGAGTCTAGAGGTAATCACGTGACTTGTAGTAAGTCAGAAAGTGCAAGACACATATCGTATGATATCACTTATAGGTGTTACCTAAAAATTGATACCAGGGCAGATATTTCCACGGAGAAGGGCAATCCCAGATTCATTAAACAAACTTATGGTTCACCAATGGAAAGGTGTGAGGATTGGATTCATTACGATATTGGGGTTAACAGACATATACAAACACAGGTGAAATATATAATCACCAAAGACCTACGGAATACCAAGAGAAGACTACTCAACATTCTGTCATAACGTACATGGGAAAAGGATCCCAGGAAGAACAGACATATGTATATGTGTAAAAGAAACACATCTTGCACACCTACAACAAGCCAAACGTTGTCATCAAACTTGCTGTAATAAAAAAATAAAAAATTAAATTAAAAACACGAACAAGAAGTAGTGAGACAAACTTGAGGGGCTTTCTCCTGGCACATTCCATTCTCAATTACAATCTAGAACGCGACTTCCATTGAGGCTCTGCTGCCCTAGTAACCAGATTTGGTAAGGGAGAACTGCTGCCACCTTGTGGCCGTTCCACACAACAGCAGCTTTAATCCCAGCGCTAATGGTCAGTGGATATTCAAAATCGTTACAGGCCTGTAAATGACACCTGCCCTGAAAACAAATCCTGGGGTCATATATCGACCAAAAAATTCAAAAGACGTCCATATTTCAAAACGACAGTTTCAAGAGGCATATTTTACGCACATTAGTGTTCTGCTTCTTTTGCTTTCTTTCTTTCTTTGTTAAAAAAACGGGAATGGAAAAAGGCAACCCTCAGAATGGGCGAAAACGTTCGCAAACGAATCAATGGACAGAGGTTTTATCTCCAATATGTATAAACAGCTCATGCAGCTTAATATTAATAAAAGAAACAGCCCAATACAAAAATGGGCAGAAGATCTAAATAGACATTTCTTCAAAGAAGACACAGAGATGGCCAAGACGCACATGAAAAGCTGCTCAACATCACTAATTATTAGAGAAATGCAAATCAAAACTACAATGAGGTATGACCTCACACCTGTTAGAATCGGCATCATCAGAAAATCTACAAACCACAAATTCTGGGGAGGGTGTGGACAAAAGGAACCCTCTTCCACTATTGGTGGGAATGTAAATTGATACAGTCACTATGGAGAACAGTATGGAGGTTCCTTTTAAAAACTAAAAAGAGAATTACCCACTGATCCAGCAATCCCACTTCTGGGCATATACCCAGAGAAAACCATTAATCAAAAAGACACATTCACCACAATGTTCATTACAGCACTATTTACAATAGCCAGGTAATGGAAGCAACCTAAATGCCCACAGACAGACGAATGGATAAAGATGTGGTCCATATATAAAATGGAATATGACTCAGCCATAAAAAGGAATGAAACTGGGCCATTTGTAGAGAAGTCGATGGATCTAGAGACTGTCGTACAGAGTGAAGTAAGTCAGAAAGAGAAAAACAAATATTGTATATTAATGCCTATATGTGGAACCTAGAACAATGGTACAGATGAACTGGTTTGCAGGGCAGAAATAGAGACACAGAGGTAGAGAACAAACGTATGGACACGAAGTGGGGGAAGCCATGCGGTGGTGGTGTTGGGATGAGTTGGGATATTGGGATTGACCTGTATACATGTATGTGCATAAAATAGATAACTAATAATAACCTGCTGTATAATAAATAAATAAAATTAAATTTCAAAATTTTTAAAAATAAAATTTAAAAATAAAACAGAAAAAAGTTCTTCCTTTCACACAGATGTATTTATATGAATGAATTATTTCCATGCTTATATCTATAAATACATAAAAGAGGAATAAAATCTAACTTGAACCGAAAAGAAAAAAAAAAAACCTGAACCTAACAGTTATACAGAGGAAAACCCTACCAAGGCACTTGCTCCAGCAGTAAACAATTCTGAAATTGGTCAGAGGTGGGGAATCATCTCCCACACAGCAAGCAGCCCCGCCCCGCCACGCATGGAGCGTCCTCATTGCAAAGCTGGGGGACCGTGCCGAGGCCTCTGTGAGTAAATGTGAGCTGAGCCCCAGGCCAGCTGCTGCTGAACTGTTCCCACCCTTCCCAGGTAAAACACCTGAATATGTACCAGGGCTTGAAAGCCTAGAGGAAGGGCCGTGGTGCCACACCAGTGACAGCACGCAGGCCAACTTGGTGTCTGCAGGCCAGCCAGGATGGTCCTGGCCCCGGGCGCTCTTCTGGAAGCTTTCCATTTCCCTGCCTGAGATACCCCTCCTGTCCTGGCCCCCACTACATTTTTTCCTTCCTCACCTCAGCCAGGAGAGAAATTCCAGTGGAAGTTATGGGTGACACATCCTCTTCTTTACAGGTGGCAGCCTGGCAACTCCTGCAGAAAGTCCAGCAGAGCCCCACTCACACCGGGCCACCAACAAAGCGGTGGACCCTCACACCATCCCTCCAGTACAGCCCCGAGACTGCTGACGGGGCAGAGAGTATGGAGTCAGGCACAGCTGCAGGGGCTATTGCTGCCTGGAGTGCTGTTTCTATTGACCTCAACCCAGGCACACCTGGGGAGGGCTTGCCGGCAGGGTCAGGCTGCCCAGGTCAGCTAATCCTCAGCCCTCAGGGAATCACATGGCAGAAAATGGACCTCGCTAAGACAGACTATGAGCCAAGGAAAAAAAGGACACTATGCCATTTGCAGCACCGTAGATGAGTCTAGAGGTAATCACGTGACTTGTAGTAAGTCAGAAAGTGCAAGACACATATCGTATGATATCACTTATAGGTGTTACCTAAAAATTGATACCAGGGCAGATATTTCCACGGAGAAGGGCAATCCCAGATTCATTAAACAAACTTATGGTTCACCAATGGAAAGGTGTGAGGATTGGATTCATTACGATATTGGGGTTAACAGACATATACAAACACAGGTGAAATATATAATCACCAAAGACCTACGGAATACCAAGAGAAGACTACTCAACATTCTGTCATAACGTACATGGGAAAAGGATCCCAGGAAGAACAGACATATGTATATGTGTAAAAGAAACACATCTTGCACACCTACAACAAGCCAAACGTTGTCATCAAACTTGCTGTAATAAAAAAATAAAAAATTAAATTAAAAACACGAACAAGAAGTAGTGAGACAAACTTGAGGGGCTTTCTCCTGGCACATTCCATTCTCAATTACAATCTAGAACGCGACTTCCATTGAGGCTCTGCTGCCCTAGTAACCAGATTTGGTAAGGGAGAACTGCTGCCACCTTGTGGCCGTTCCACACAACAGCAGCTTTAATCCCAGCGCTAATGGTCAGTGGATATTCAAAATCGTTACAGGCCTGTAAATGACACCTGCCCTGAAAACAAATCCTGGGGTCATATATCGACCAAAAAATTCAAAAGACGTCCATATTTCAAAACGACAGTTTCAAGAGGCATATTTTACGCACATTAGTGTTCTGCTTCTTTTGCTTTCTTTCTTTCTTTGTTAAAAAAACGGGAATGGAAAAAGGCAACCCTCAGAATGGGCGAAAACGTTCGCAAACGAATCAATGGACAGAGGTTTTATCTCCAATATGTATAAACAGCTCATGCAGCTTAATATTAATAAAACAAACAGCCCAATACAAAAATGGGCAGAAGATCTAAATAGACATTTCTTCAAAGAAGACACAGAGATGGCCAAGACGCACATGAAAAGCTGCTCAACATCACTAATGATTAGAGAAATGCAAATCAAAACTACAATGAGGTATGACCTCACACCTGTTAGAATCGGCATCATCAGAAAATCTACAAACCACAAATTCTGGGGAGGGTGTGGACAAAAGGAACCCTCTTCCACTATTGGTGGGAATGTAAATTGATACAGTCACTATGGAGAACAGTATGGAGGTTCCTTTTAAAAACTAAAAAGAGAATTACCCACTGATCCAGCAATCCCACTTCTGGGCATATACCCAGAGAAAACCATTAATCAAAAAGACACATTCACCACAATGTTCATTACAGCACTATTTACAATAGCCAGGTAATGGAAGCAACCTAAATGCCCACAGACAGACGAATGGATAAAGATGTGGTCCATATATAAAATGGAATATGACTCAGCCATAAAAAGGAATGAAACTGGGCCATTTGTAGAGAGGTCGATGGATCTAGAGACTGTCGTACAGAGTGAATTAAGTCAGAAAGAGAAAAACAAATATTGTATATTAATGCCTATATGTGGAACCTAGAACAATGGTACAGATGAACTGGTTTGCAGGGCAGAAATAGAGACACAGAGGTAGAGAACAAACGTATGGACACGAAGTGGGGGAAGCCATGCGGTGGTGGTGTTGGGATGAGTTGGGATATTGGGATTGACCTGTATACATGTATGTGCATAAAATAGATAACTAATAATAACCTGCTGTATAATAAATAAATAAAATTAAATTTCAAAATTTTTAAAAATAAAATTTAAAAATAAAACAGAAAAAAGTTCTTCCTTTCACACAGATGTATTTATATGAATGAATTATTTCCATGCTTATATCTATAAATACATAAAAGAGGAATAAAATCTAACTTGAACCGAAAAGAAAAAAAAAAAACCTGAACCTAACAGTTATACAGAGGAAAACCCTACCAAGGCACTTGCTCCAGCAGTAAACAATTCTGAAATTGGTCAGAGGTGGGGAATCATCTCCCACACAGCAAGCAGCCCCGCCCCGCCACGCATGGAGCGTCCTCATTGCAAAGCTGGGGGACCGTGCCGAGGCCTCTGTGAGTAAATGTGAGCTGAGCCCCAGGCCAGCTGCTGCTGAACTGTTCCCACCCTTCCCAGGTAAAACACCTGAATATGTACCAGGGCTTGAAAGCCTAGAGGAAGGGCCGTGGTGCCACACCAGTGACAGCACACAGGCCAACTTGGTGTCTGCAGGCCAGCCAGGATGGTCCTGGCCCCGGGCGCTCTTCTGGAAGCTTTCCATTTCCCTGCCTGAGATACCCCTCCTGTCCTGGCCCCCACTACATTTTTTCCTTCCTCACCTCAGCCAGGAGAGAAATTCCAGTGGAAGTTATGGGTGACACATCCTCTTCTTTACAGGTGGCAGCCTGGCAACTCCTGCAGAAAGTCCAGCAGAGCCCCACTCACACCGGGCCACCAACAAAGCGGTGGACCCTCACACCATCCCTCCAGTACAGCCCCGAGACTGCTGACGGGGCAGAGAGTATGGAGTCAGGCACAGCTGCAGGGGCTATTGCTGCCTGGAGTGCTGTTTCTATTGACCTCAACCCAGGCACACCTGTGGAGGGCTTGCCGGCAGGGTCAGGCTGCCCAGGTCAGCTAATCCTCAGCCCTCAGGGAATCACATGGCAGAAAATGGACCTCGCTAAGACAGACTATGAGCCAAGGAAAAAAAGGACACTATGCCATTTGCAGCACCGTAGATGAGTCTAGAGGTAATCACGTGACTTGTAGTAAGTCAGAAAGTGCAAGACACATATCATATGATATCACTTATAGGTGTTACCTAAAAATTGATACCAGGGCAGATATTTCCACGGAGAAGGGCAATCCCAGATTCATTAAACAAACTTATGGTTCACCAATGGAAAGGTGTGAGGATTGGATTCATTACGATATTGGGGTTAACAGACATATACAAACACAGGTGAAATATATAATCACCAAAGACCTACGGAATACCAAGAGAAGACTACTCAACATTCTGTCATAACGTACATGGGAAAAGGATCCCAGGAAGAACAGACATATGTATATGTGTAAAAGAAACACATCTTGCACACCTACAACAAGCCAAACGTTGTCATCAAACTTGCTGTAATAAAAAAATAAAAAATTAAATTAAAAACACGAACAAGAAGTAGTGAGACAAACTTGAGGGGCTTTCTCCTGGCACATTCCATTCTCAATTACAATCTAGAACGCGACTTCCATTGAGGCTCTGCTGCCCTAGTAACCAGATTTGGTAAGGGAGAACTGCTGCCACCTTGTGGCCGTTCCACACAACAGCAGCTTTAATCCCAGCGCTAATGGTCAGTGGATATTCAAAATCGTTACAGGCCTGTAAATGACACCTGCCCTGAAAACAAATCCTGGGGTCATATATCGACCAAAAAATTCAAAAGACGTCCATATTTCAAAACGACAGTTTCAAGAGGCATATTTTACGCACATTAGTGTTCTGCTTCTTTTGCTTTCTTTCTTTCTTTGTTAAAAAAACGGGAATGGAAAAAGGCAACCCTCAGAATGGGCGAAAACGTTCGCAAACGAATCAATGGACAGAGGTTTTATCTCCAATATGTATAAACAGCTCATGCAGCTTAATATTAATAAAACAAACAGCCCAATACAAAAATGGGCAGAAGATCTAAATAGACATTTCTTCAAAGAAGACACAGAGATGGCCAAGACGCACATGAAAAGCTGCTCAACATCACTAATTATTAGAGAAATGCAAATCAAAACTACAATGAGGTATGACCTCACACCTGTTAGAATCGGCATCATCAGAAAATCTACAAACCACAAATTCTGGGGAGGGTGTGGACAAAAGGAACCCTCTTCCACTATTGGTGGGAATGTAAATTGATACAGTCACTATGGAGAACAGTATGGAGGTTCCTTTTAAAAACTAAAAAGAGAATTACCCACTGATCCAGCAATCCCACTTCTGGGCATATACCCAGAGAAAACCATTAATCAAAAAGACACATTCACCACAATGTTCATTACAGCACTATTTACAATAGCCAGGTAATGGAAGCAACCTAAATGCCCACAGACAGACGAATGGATAAAGATGTGGTCCATATATAAAATGGAATATGACTCAGCCATAAAAAGGAATGAAACTGGGCCATTTGTAGAGAAGTCGATGGATCTAGAGACTGTCGTACAGAGTGAAGTAAGTCAGAAAGAGAAAAACAAATATTGTATATTAATGCCTATATGTGGAACCTAGAACAATGGTACAGATGAACTGGTTTGCAGGGCAGAAATAGAGACACAGAGGTAGAGAACAAACGTATGGACACGAAGTGGGGGAAGCCATGCGGTGGTGGTGTTGGGATGAGTTGGGATATTGGGATTGACCTGTATACATGTATGTGCATAAAATAGATAACTAATAATAACCTGCTGTATAATAAATAAATAAAATTAAATTTCAAAATTTTTAAAAATAAAATTTAAAAATAAAACAGAAAAAAGTTCTTCCTTTCACACAGATGTATTTATATGAATGAATTATTTCCATGCTTATATCTATAAATACATAAAAGAGGAATAAAATCTAACTTGAACCGAAAAGAAAAAAAAAAACCTGAACCTAACAGTTATACAGAGGAAAACCCTACCAAGGCACTTGCTCCAGCAGTAAACAATTCTGAAATTGGTCAGAGGTGGGGAATCATCTCCCACACAGCAAGCAGCCCCGCCCCGCCACGCATGGAGCGTCCTCATTGCAAAGCTGGGGGACCGTGCCGAGGCCTCTGTGAGTAAATGTGAGCTGAGCCCCAGGCCAGCTGCTGCTGAACTGTTCCCACCCTTCCCAGGTAAAACACCTGAATATGTACCAGGGCTTGAAAGCCTAGAGGAAGGGCCGTGGTGCCACACCAGTGACAGCACGCAGGCCAACTTGGTGTCTGCAGGCCAGCCAGGATGGTCCTGGCCCCGGGCGCTCTTCTGGAAGCTTTCCATTTCCCTGCCTGAGATACCCCTCCTGTCCTGGCCCCCACTACATTTTTTCCTTCCTCACCTCAGCCAGGAGAGAAATTCCAGTGGAAGTTATGGGTGACACATCCTCTTCTTTACAGGTGGCAGCCTGGCAACTCCTGCAGAAAGTCCAGCAGAGCCCCACTCACACCGGGCCACCAACAAAGCGGTGGACCCTCACACCATCCCTCCAGTACAGCCCCGAGACTGCTGACGGGGCAGAGAGTATGGAGTCAGGCACAGCTGCAGGGGCTATTGCTGCCTGGAGTGCTGTTTCTATTGACCTCAACCCAGGCACACCTGGGGAGGGCTTGCCGGCAGGGTCAGGCTGCCCAGGTCAGCTAATCCTCAGCCCTCAGGGAATCACATGGCAGAAAATGGACCTCGCTGAGACAGACTATGAGCCAAGGACAAAAAGGACACTATGCCATTTGCAGCACCGTAGATGAGTCTAGAGGTAATCACGTGACTTGTAGTAAGTCAGAAAGTGCAAGACACATATCGTATGATATCACTTATAGGTGTTACCTAAAAATTGATACCAGGGCAGATATTTCCACGGAGAAGGGCAATCCCAGATTCATTAAACAAACTTATGGTTCACCAATGGAAAGGTGTGAGGATTGGATTCATTACGATATTGGGGTTAACAGACATATACAAACACAGGTGAAATATATAATCACCAAAGACCTACGGAATACCAAGAGAAGACTACTCAACATTCTGTCATAACGTACATGGGAAAAGGATCCCAGGAAGAACAGACATATGTATATGTGTAAAAGAAACACATCTTGCACACCTACAACAAGCCAAACGTTGTCATCAAACTTGCTGTAATAAAAAAATAAAAAATTAAATTAAAAACACGAACAAGAAGTAGTGAGACAAACTTGAGGGGCTTTCTCCTGGCACATTCCATTCTCAATTACAATCTAGAACGCGACTTCCATTGAGGCTCTGCTGCCCTAGTAACCAGATTTGGTAAGGGAGAACTGCTGCCACCTTGTGGCCGTTCCACACAACAGCAGCTTTAATCCCAGCGCTAATGGTCAGTGGATATTCAAAATCGTTACAGGCCTGTAAATGACACCTGCCCTGAAAACAAATCCTGGGGTCATATATCGACCAAAAAATTCAAAAGACGTCCATATTTCAAAACGACAGTTTCAAGAGGCATATTTTACGCACATTAGTGTTCTGCTTCTTTTGCTTTCTTTCTTTCTTTGTTAAAAAAACGGGAATGGAAAAAGGCAACCCTCAGAATGGGCGAAAACGTTCGCAAACGAATCAATGGACAGAGGTTTTATCTCCAATATGTATAAACAGCTCATGCAGCTTAATATTAATAAAAGAAACAGCCCAATACAAAAATGGGCAGAAGATCTAAATAGACATTTCTTCAAAGAAGACACAGAGATGGCCAAGACGCACATGAAAAGCTGCTCAACATCACTAATTATTAGAGAAATGCAAATCAAAACTACAATGAGGTATGACCTCACACCTGTTAGAATCGGCATCATCAGAAAATCTACAAACCACAAATTCTGGGGAGGGTGTGGACAAAAGGAACCCTCTTCCACTATTGGTGGGAATGTAAATTGATACAGTCACTATGGAGAACAGTATGGAGGTTCCTTTTAAAAACTAAAAAGAGAATTACCCACTGATCCAGCAATCCCACTTCTGGGCATATACCCAGAGAAAACCATTAATCAAAAAGACACATTCACCACAATGTTCATTACAGCACTATTTACAATAGCCAGGTAATGGAAGCAACCTAAATGCCCACAGACAGACGAATGGATAAAGATGTGGTCCATATATAAAATGGAATATGACTCAGCCATAAAAAGGAATGAAACTGGGCCATTTGTAGAGAGGTCGATGGATCTAGAGACTGTCGTACAGAGTGAATTAAGTCAGAAAGAGAAAAACAAATATTGTATATTAATGCCTATATGTGGAACCTAGAACAATGGTACAGATGAACTGGTTTGCAGGGCAGAAATAGAGACACAGAGGTAGAGAACAAACGTATGGACACGAAGTGGGGGAAGCCATGCGGTGGTGGTGTTGGGATGAGTTGGGATATTGGGATTGACCTGTATACATGTATGTGCATAAAATAGATAACTAATAATAACCTGCTGTATAATAAATAAATAAAATTAAATTTCAAAATTTTTAAAAATAAAATTTAAAAATAAAACAGAAAAAAGTTCTTCCTTTCACACAGATGTATTTATATGAATGAATTATTTCCATGCTTATATCTATAAATACATAAAAGAGGAATAAAATCTAACTTGAACCGAAAAGAAAAAAAAAAACCTGAACCTAACAGTTATACAGAGGAAAACCCTACCAAGGCACTTGCTCCAGCAGTAAACAATTCTGAAATTGGTCAGAGGTGGGGAATCATCTCCCACACAGCAAGCAGCCCCGCCCCGCCACGCATGGAGCGTCCTCATTGCAAAGCTGGGGGACCGTGCCGAGGCCTCTGTGAGTAAATGTGAGCTGAGCCCCAGGCCAGCTGCTGCTGAACTGTTCCCACCCTTCCCAGGTAAAACACCTGAATATGTACCAGGGCTTGAAAGCCTAGAGGAAGGGCCGTGGTGCCACACCAGTGACAGCACGCAGGCCAACTTGGTGTCTGCAGGCCAGCCAGGATGGTCCTGGCCCCGGGCGCTCTTCTGGAAGCTTTCCATTTCCCTGCCTGAGATACCCCTCCTGTCCTGGCCCCCACTACATTTTTTCCTTCCTCACCTCAGCCAGGAGAGAAATTCCAGTGGAAGTTATGGGTGACACATCCTCTTCTTTACAGGTGGCAGCCTGGCAACTCCTGCAGAAAGTCCAGCAGAGCCCCACTCACACCGGGCCACCAACAAAGCGGTGGACCCTCACACCATCCCTCCAGTACAGCCCCGAGACTGCTGACGGGGCAGAGAGTATGGAGTCAGGCACAGCTGCAGGGGCTATTGCTGCCTGGAGTGCTGTTTCTATTGACCTCAACCCAGGCACACCTGGGGAGGGCTTGCCGGCAGGGTCAGGCTGCCCAGGTCAGCTAATCCTCAGCCCTCAGGGAATCACATGGCAGAAAATGGACCTCGCTGAGACAGACTATGAGCCAAGGACAAAAAGGACACTATGCCATTTGCAGCACCGTAGATGAGTCTAGAGGTAATCACGTGACTTGTAGTAAGTCAGAAAGTGCAAGACACATATCGTATGATATCACTTATAGGTGTTACCTAAAAATTGATACCAGGGCAGATATTTCCACGGAGAAGGGCAATCCCAGATTCATTAAACAAACTTATGGTTCACCAATGGAAAGGTGTGAGGATTGGATTCATTACGATATTGGGGTTAACAGACATATACAAACACAGGTGAAATATATAATCACCAAAGACCTACGGAATACCAAGAGAAGACTACTCAACATTCTGTCATAACGTACATGGGAAAAGGATCCCAGGAAGAACAGACATATGTATATGTGTAAAAGAAACACATCTTGCACACCTACAACAAGCCAAACGTTGTCATCAAACTTGCTGTAATAAAAAAATAAAAAATTAAATTAAAAACACGAACAAGAAGTAGTGAGACAAACTTGAGGGGCTTTCTCCTGGCACATTCCATTCTCAATTACAATCTAGAACGCGACTTCCATTGAGGCTCTGCTGCCCTAGTAACCAGATTTGGTAAGGGAGAACTGCTGCCACCTTGTGGCCGTTCCACACAACAGCAGCTTTAATCCCAGCGCTAATGGTCAGTGGATATTCAAAATCGTTACAGGCCTGTAAATGACACCTGCCCTGAAAACAAATCCTGGGGTCATATATCGACCAAAAAATTCAAAAGACGTCCATATTTCAAAACGACAGTTTCAAGAGGCATATTTTACGCACATTAGTGTTCTGCTTCTTTTGCTTTCTTTCTTTCTTTGTTAAAAAAACGGGAATGGAAAAAGGCAACCCTCAGAATGGGCGAAAACGTTCGCAAACGAATCAATGGACAGAGGTTTTATCTCCAATATGTATAAACAGCTCATGCAGCTTAATATTAATAAAAGAAACAGCCCAATACAAAAATGGGCAGAAGATCTAAATAGACATTTCTTCAAAGAAGACACAGAGATGGCCAAGACGCACATGAAAAGCTGCTCAACATCACTAATTATTAGAGAAATGCAAATCAAAACTACAATGAGGTATGACCTCACACCTGTTAGAATCGGCATCATCAGAAAATCTACAAACCACAAATTCTGGGGAGGGTGTGGACAAAAGGAACCCTCTTCCACTATTGGTGGGAATGTAAATTGATACAGTCACTATGGAGAACAGTATGGAGGTTCCTTTTAAAAACTAAAAAGAGAATTACCCACTGATCCAGCAATCCCACTTCTGGGCATATACCCAGAGAAAACCATTAATCAAAAAGACACATTCACCACAATGTTCATTACAGCACTATTTACAATAGCCAGGTAATGGAAGCAACCTAAATGCCCACAGACAGACGAATGGATAAAGATGTGGTCCATATATAAAATGGAATATGACTCAGCCATAAAAAGGAATGAAACTGGGCCATTTGTAGAGAGGTCGATGGATCTAGAGACTGTCGTACAGAGTGAATTAAGTCAGAAAGAGAAAAACAAATATTGTATATTAATGCCTATATGTGGAACCTAGAACAATGGTACAGATGAACTGGTTTGCAGGGCAGAAATAGAGACACAGAGGTAGAGAACAAACGTATGGACACGAAGTGGGGGAAGCCATGCGGTGGTGGTGTTGGGATGAGTTGGGATATTGGGATTGACCTGTATACATGTATGTGCATAAAATAGATAACTAATAATAACCTGCTGTATAATAAATAAATAAAATTAAATTTCAAAATTTTTAAAAATAAAATTTAAAAATAAAACAGAAAAAAGTTCTTCCTTTCACACAGATGTATTTATATGAATGAATTATTTCCATGCTTATATCTATAAATACATAAAAGAGGAATAAAATCTAACTTGAACCGAAAAGAAAAAAAAAAAACCTGAACCTAACAGTTATACAGAGGAAAACCCTACCAAGGCACTTGCTCCAGCAGTAAACAATTCTGAAATTGGTCAGAGGTGGGGAATCATCTCCCACACAGCAAGCAGCCCCGCCCCGCCACGCATGGAGCGTCCTCATTGCAAAGCTGGGGGACCGTGCCGAGGCCTCTGTGAGTAAATGTGAGCTGAGCCCCAGGCCAGCTGCTGCTGAACTGTTCCCACCCTTCCCAGGTAAAACACCTGAATATGTACCAGGGCTTGAAAGCCTAGAGGAAGGGCCGTGGTGCCACACCAGTGACAGCACGCAGGCCAACTTGGTGTCTGCAGGCCAGCCAGGATGGTCCTGGCCCCGGGCGCTCTTCTGGAAGCTTTCCATTTCCCTGCCTGAGATACCCCTCCTGTCCTGGCCCCCACTACATTTTTTCCTTCCTCACCTCAGCCAGGAGAGAAATTCCAGTGGAAGTTATGGGTGACACATCCTCTTCTTTACAGGTGGCAGCCTGGCAACTCCTGCAGAAAGTCCAGCAGAGCCCCACTCACACCGGGCCACCAACAAAGCGGTGGACCCTCACGCCATCCCTCCAGTACAGCCCCGAGACTGCTGACGGGGCAGAGAGTATGGAGTCAGGCACAGCTGCAGGGGCTATTGCTGCCTGGAGTGCTGTTTCTATTGACCTCAACCCAGGCACACCTGGGGAGGGCTTGCCGGCAGGGTCAGGCTGCCCAGGTCAGCTAATCCTCAGCCCTCAGGGAATCACATGGCAGAAAATGGACCTCGCTGAGACAGACTATGAGCCAAGGAAAAAAAGGACACTATGCCATTTGCAGCACCGTAGATGAGTCTAGAGGTAATCACGTGACTTGTAGTAAGTCAGAAAGTGCAAGACACATATCGTATGATATCACTTATAGGTGTTACCTAAAAATTGATACCAGGGCAGATATTTCCACGGAGAAGGGCAATCCCAGATTCATTAAACAAACTTATGGTTCACCAATGGAAAGGTGTGAGGATTGGATTCATTACGATATTGGGGTTAACAGACATATACAAACACAGGTGAAATATATAATCACCAAAGACCTACGGAATACCAAGAGAAGACTACTCAACATTCTGTCATAACGTACATGGGAAAAGGATCCCAGGAAGAACAGACATATGTATATGTGTAAAAGAAACACATCTTGCACACCTACAACAAGCCAAACGTTGTCATCAAACTTGCTGTAATAAAAAAATAAAAAATTAAATTAAAAACACGAACAAGAAGTAGTGAGACAAACTTGAGGGGCTTTCTCCTGGCACATTCCATTCTCAATTACAATCTAGAACGCGACTTCCATTGAGGCTCTGCTGCCCTAGTAACCAGATTTGGTAAGGGAGAACTGCTGCCACCTTGTGGCCGTTCCACACAACAGCAGCTTTAATCCCAGCGCTAATGGTCAGTGGATATTCAAAATCGTTACAGGCCTGTAAATGACACCTGCCCTGAAAACAAATCCTGGGGTCATATATCGACCAAAAAATTCAAAAGACGTCCATATTTCAAAACGACAGTTTCAAGAGGCATATTTTACGCACATTAGTGTTCTGCTTCTTTTGCTTTCTTTCTTTCTTTGTTAAAAAAACGGGAATGGAAAAAGGCAACCCTCAGAATGGGCGAAAACGTTCGCAAACGAATCAATGGACAGAGGTTTTATCTCCAATATGTATAAACAGCTCATGCAGCTTAATATTAATAAAAGAAACAGCCCAATACAAAAATGGGCAGAAGATCTAAATAGACATTTCTTCAAAGAAGACACAGAGATGGCCAAGACGCACATGAAAAGCTGCTCAACATCACTAATTATTAGAGAAATGCAAATCAAAACTACAATGAGGTATGACCTCACACCTGTTAGAATCGGCATCATCAGAAAATCTACAAACCACAAATTCTGGGGAGGGTGTGGACAAAAGGAACCCTCTTCCACTATTGGTGGGAATGTAAATTGATACAGTCACTATGGAGAACAGTATGGAGGTTCCTTTTAAAAACTAAAAAGAGAATTACCCACTGATCCAGCAATCCCACTTCTGGGCATATACCCAGAGAAAACCATTAATCAAAAAGACACATTCACCACAATGTTCATTACAGCACTATTTACAATAGCCAGGTAATGGAAGCAACCTAAATGCCCACAGACAGACGAATGGATAAAGATGTGGTCCATATATAAAATGGAATATGACTCAGCCATAAAAAGGAATGAAACTGGGCCATTTGTAGAGAGGTCGATGGATCTAGAGACTGTCGTACAGAGTGAATTAAGTCAGAAAGAGAAAAACAAATATTGTATATTAATGCCTATATGTGGAACCTAGAACAATGGTACAGATGAACTGGTTTGCAGGGCAGAAATAGAGACACAGAGGTAGAGAACAAACGTATGGACACGAAGTGGGGGAAGCCATGCGGTGGTGGTGTTGGGATGAGTTGGGATATTGGGATTGACCTGTATACATGTATGTGCATAAAATAGATAACTAATAATAACCTGCTGTATAATAAATAAATAAAATTAAATTTCAAAATTTTTAAAAATAAAATTTAAAAATAAAACAGAAAAAAGTTCTTCCTTTCACACAGATGTATTTATATGAATGAATTATTTCCATGCTTATATCTATAAATACATAAAAGAGGAATAAAATCTAACTTGAACCGAAAAGAAAAAAAAAAAACCTGAACCTAACAGTTATACAGAGGAAAACCCTACCAAGGCACTTGCTCCAGCAGTAAACAATTCTGAAATTGGTCAGAGGTGGGGAATCATCTCCCACACAGCAAGCAGCCCCGCCCCGCCACGCATGGAGCGTCCTCATTGCAAAGCTGGGGGACCGTGCCGAGGCCTCTGTGAGTAAATGTGAGCTGAGCCCCAGGCCAGCTGCTGCTGAACTGTTCCCACCCTTCCCAGGTAAAACACCTGAATATGTACCAGGGCTTGAAAGCCTAGAGGAAGGGCCGTGGTGCCACACCAGTGACAGCACGCAGGCCAACTTGGTGTCTGCAGGCCAGCCAGGATGGTCCTGGCCCCGGGCGCTCTTCTGGAAGCTTTCCATTTCCCTGCCTGAGATACCCCTCCTGTCCTGGCCCCCACTACATTTTTTCCTTCCTCACCTCAGCCAGGAGAGAAATTCCAGTGGAAGTTATGGGTGACACATCCTCTTCTTTACAGGTGGCAGCCTGGCAACTCCTGCAGAAAGTCCAGCAGAGCCCCACTCACACCGGGCCACCAACAAAGCGGTGGACCCTCACACCATCCCTCCAGTACAGCCCCGAGACTGCTGACGGGGCAGAGAGTATGGAGTCAGGCACAGCTGCAGGGGCTATTGCTGCCTGGAGTGCTGTTTCTATTGACCTCAACCCAGGCACACCTGGGGAGGGCTTGCCGGCAGGGTCAGGCTGCCCAGGTCAGCTAATCCTCAGCCCTCAGGGAATCACATGGCAGAAAATGGACCTCGCTGAGACAGACTATGAGCCAAGGAAAAAAAGGACACTATGCCATTTGCAGCACCGTAGATGAGTCTAGAGGTAATCACGTGACTTGTAGTAAGTCAGAAAGTGCAAGACACATATCGTATGATATCACTTATAGGTGTTACCTAAAAATTGATACCAGGGCAGATATTTCCACGGAGAAGGGCAATCCCAGATTCATTAAACAAACTTATGGTTCACCAATGGAAAGGTGTGAGGATTGGATTCATTACGATATTGGGGTTAACAGACATATACAAACACAGGTGAAATATATAATCACCAAAGACCTACGGAATACCAAGAGAAGACTACTCAACATTCTGTCATAACGTACATGGGAAAAGGATCCCAGGAAGAACAGACATATGTATATGTGTAAAAGAAACACATCTTGCACACCTACAACAAGCCAAACGTTGTCATCAAACTTGCTGTAATAAAAAAATAAAAAATTAAATTAAAAACACGAACAAGAAGTAGTGAGACAAACTTGAGGGGCTTTCTCCTGGCACATTCCATTCTCAATTACAATCTAGAACGCGACTTCCATTGAGGCTCTGCTGCCCTAGTAACCAGATTTGGTAAGGGAGAACTGCTGCCACCTTGTGGCCGTTCCACACAACAGCAGCTTTAATCCCAGCGCTAATGGTCAGTGGATATTCAAAATCGTTACAGGCCTGTAAATGACACCTGCCCTGAAAACAAATCCTGGGGTCATATATCGACCAAAAAATTCAAAAGACGTCCATATTTCAAAACGACAGTTTCAAGAGGCATATTTTACGCACATTAGTGTTCTGCTTCTTTTGCTTTCTTTCTTTCTTTGTTAAAAAAACGGGAATGGAAAAAGGCAACCCTCAGAATGGGCGAAAACGTTCGCAAACGAATCAATGGACAGAGGTTTTATCTCCAATATGTATAAACAGCTCATGCAGCTTAATATTAATAAAACAAACAGCCCAATACAAAAATGGGCAGAAGATCTAAATAGACATTTCTTCAAAGAAGACACAGAGATGGCCAAGACGCACATGAAAAGCTGCTCAACATCACTAATTATTAGAGAAATGCAAATCAAAACTACAATGAGGTATGACCTCACACCTGTTAGAATCGGCATCATCAGAAAATCTACAAACCACAAATTCTGGGGAGGGTGTGGACAAAAGGAACCCTCTTCCACTATTGGTGGGAATGTAAATTGATACAGTCACTATGGAGAACAGTATGGAGGTTCCTTTTAAAAACTAAAAAGAGAATTACCCACTGATCCAGCAATCCCACTTCTGGGCATATACCCAGAGAAAACCATTAATCAAAAAGACACATTCACCACAATGTTCATTACAGCACTATTTACAATAGCCAGGTAATGGAAGCAACCTAAATGCCCACAGACAGACGAATGGATAAAGATGTGGTCCATATATAAAATGGAATATGACTCAGCCATAAAAAGGAATGAAACTGGGCCATTTGTAGAGAGGTCGATGGATCTAGAGACTGTCGTACAGAGTGAATTAAGTCAGAAAGAGAAAAACAAATATTGTATATTAATGCCTATATGTGGAACCTAGAACAATGGTACAGATGAACTGGTTTGCAGGGCAGAAATAGAGACACAGAGGTAGAGAACAAACGTATGGACACGAAGTGGGGGAAGCCATGCGGTGGTGGTGTTGGGATGAGTTGGGATATTGGGATTGACCTGTATACATGTATGTGCATAAAATAGATAACTAATAATAACCTGCTGTATAATAAATAAATAAAATTAAATTTCAAAATTTTTAAAAATAAAATTTAAAAATAAAACAGAAAAAAGTTCTTCCTTTCACACAGATGTATTTATATGAATGAATTATTTCCATGCTTATATCTATAAATACATAAAAGAGGAATAAAATCTAACTTGAACCGAAAAGAAAAAAAAAAAAAACCTGAACCTAACAGTTATACAGAGGAAAACCCTACCAAGGCACTTGCTCCAGCAGTAAACAATTCTGAAATTGGTCAGAGGTGGGGAATCATCTCCCACACAGCAAGCAGCCCCGCCCCGCCACGCATGGAGCGTCCTCATTGCAAAGCTGGGGGACCGTGCCGAGGCCTCTGTGAGTAAATGTGAGCTGAGCCCCAGGCCAGCTGCTGCTGAACTGTTCCCACCCTTCCCAGGTAAAACACCTGAATATGTACCAGGGCTTGAAAGCCTAGAGGAAGGGCCGTGGTGCCACACCAGTGACAGCACGCAGGCCAACTTGGTGTCTGCAGGCCAGCCAGGATGGTCCTGGCCCCGGGCGCTCTTCTGGAAGCTTTCCATTTCCCTGCCTGAGATACCCCTCCTGTCCTGGCCCCCACTACATTTTTTCCTTCCTCACCTCAGCCAGGAGAGAAATTCCAGTGGAAGTTATGGGTGACACATCCTCTTCTTTACAGGTGGCAGCCTGGCAACTCCTGCAGAAAGTCCAGCAGAGCCCCACTCACACCGGGCCACCAACAAAGCGGTGGACCCTCACACCATCCCTCCAGTACAGCCCCGAGACTGCTGACGGGGCAGAGAGTATGGAGTCAGGCACAGCTGCAGGGGCTATTGCTGCCTGGAGTGCTGTTTCTATTGACCTCAACCCAGGCACACCTGGGGAGGGCTTGCCGGCAGGGTCAGGCTGCCCAGGTCAGCTAATCCTCAGCCCTCAGGGAATCACATGGCAGAAAATGGACCTCGCTGAGACAGACTATGAGCCAAGGACAAAAAGGACACTATGCCATTTGCAGCACCGTAGATGAGTCTAGAGGTAATCACGTGACTTGTAGTAAGTCAGAAAGTGCAAGACACATATCGTATGATATCACTTATAGGTGTTACCTAAAAATTGATACCAGGGCAGATATTTCCACGGAGAAGGGCAATCCCAGATTCATTAAACAAACTTATGGTTCACCAATGGAAAGGTGTGAGGATTGGATTCATTACGATATTGGGGTTAACAGACATATACAAACACAGGTGAAATATATAATCACCAAAGACCTACGGAATACCAAGAGAAGACTACTCAACATTCTGTCATAACGTACATGGGAAAAGGATCCCAGGAAGAACAGACATATGTATATGTGTAAAAGAAACACATCTTGCACACCTACAACAAGCCAAACGTTGTCATCAAACTTGCTGTAATAAAAAAATAAAAAATTAAATTAAAAACACGAACAAGAAGTAGTGAGACAAACTTGAGGGGCTTTCTCCTGGCACATTCCATTCTCAATTACAATCTAGAACGCGACTTCCATTGAGGCTCTGCTGCCCTAGTAACCAGATTTGGTAAGGGAGAACTGCTGCCACCTTGTGGCCGTTCCACACAACAGCAGCTTTAATCCCAGCGCTAATGGTCAGTGGATATTCAAAATCGTTACAGGCCTGTAAATGACACCTGCCCTGAAAACAAATCCTGGGGTCATATATCGACCAAAAAATTCAAAAGACGTCCATATTTCAAAACGACAGTTTCAAGAGGCATATTTTACGCACATTAGTGTTCTGCTTCTTTTGCTTTCTTTCTTTCTTTGTTAAAAAAACGGGAATGGAAAAAGGCAACCCTCAGAATGGGCGAAAACGTTCGCAAACGAATCAATGGACAGAGGTTTTATCTCCAATATGTATAAACAGCTCATGCAGCTTAATATTAATAAAAGAAACAGCCCAATACAAAAATGGGCAGAAGATCTAAATAGACATTTCTTCAAAGAAGACACAGAGATGGCCAAGACGCACATGAAAAGCTGCTCAACATCACTAATTATTAGAGAAATGCAAATCAAAACTACAATGAGGTATGACCTCACACCTGTTAGAATCGGCATCATCAGAAAATCTACAAACCACAAATTCTGGGGAGGGTGTGGACAAAAGGAACCCTCTTCCACTATTGGTGGGAATGTAAATTGATACAGTCACTATGGAGAACAGTATGGAGGTTCCTTTTAAAAACTAAAAAGAGAATTACCCACTGATCCAGCAATCCCACTTCTGGGCATATACCCAGAGAAAACCATTAATCAAAAAGACACATTCACCACAATGTTCATTACAGCACTATTTACAATAGCCAGGTAATGGAAGCAACCTAAATGCCCACAGACAGACGAATGGATAAAGATGTGGTCCATATATAAAATGGAATATGACTCAGCCATAAAAAGGAATGAAACTGGGCCATTTGTAGAGAGGTCGATGGATCTAGAGACTGTCGTACAGAGTGAATTAAGTCAGAAAGAGAAAAACAAATATTGTATATTAATGCCTATATGTGGAACCTAGAACAATGGTACAGATGAACTGGTTTGCAGGGCAGAAATAGAGACACAGAGGTAGAGAACAAACGTATGGACACGAAGTGGGGGAAGCCATGCGGTGGTGGTGTTGGGATGAGTTGGGATATTGGGATTGACCTGTATACATGTATGTGCATAAAATAGATAACTAATAATAACCTGCTGTATAATAAATAAATAAAATTAAATTTCAAAATTTTTAAAAATAAAATTTAAAAATAAAACAGAAAAAAGTTCTTCCTTTCACACAGATGTATTTATATGAATGAATTATTTCCATGCTTATATCTATAAATACATAAAAGAGGAATAAAATCTAACTTGAACCGAAAAGAAAAAAAAAAAAAACCTGAACCTAACAGTTATACAGAGGAAAACCCTACCAAGGCACTTGCTCCAGCAGTAAACAATTCTGAAATTGGTCAGAGGTGGGGAATCATCTCCCACACAGCAAGCAGCCCCGCCCCGCCACGCATGGAGCGTCCTCATTGCAAAGCTGGGGGACCGTGCCGAGGCCTCTGTGAGTAAATGTGAGCTGAGCCCCAGGCCAGCTGCTGCTGAACTGTTCCCACCCTTCCCAGGTAAAACACCTGAATATGTACCAGGGCTTGAAAGCCTAGAGGAAGGGCCGTGGTGCCACACCAGTGACAGCACGCAGGCCAACTTGGTGTCTGCAGGCCAGCCAGGATGGTCCTGGCCCCGGGCGCTCTTCTGGAAGCTTTCCATTTCCCTGCCTGAGATACCCCTCCTGTCCTGGCCCCCACTACATTTTTTCCTTCCTCACCTCAGCCAGGAGAGAAATTCCAGTGGAAGTTATGGGTGACACATCCTCTTCTTTACAGGTGGCAGCCTGGCAACTCCTGCAGAAAGTCCAGCAGAGCCCCACTCACACCGGGCCACCAACAAAGCGGTGGACCCTCACACCATCCCTCCAGTACAGCCCCGAGACTGCTGACGGGGCAGAGAGTATGGAGTCAGGCACAGCTGCAGGGGCTATTGCTGCCTGGAGTGCTGTTTCTATTGACCTCAACCCAGGCACACCTGGGGAGGGCTTGCCGGCAGGGTCAGGCTGCCCAGGTCAGCTAATCCTCAGCCCTCAGGGAATCACATGGCAGAAAATGGACCTCGCTGAGACAGACTATGAGCCAAGGAAAAAAAGGACACTATGCCATTTGCAGCACCGTAGATGAGTCTAGAGGTAATCACGTGACTTGTAGTAAGTCAGAAAGTGCAAGACACATATCGTATGATATCACTTATAGGTGTTACCTAAAAATTGATACCAGGGCAGATATTTCCACGGAGAAGGGCAATCCCAGATTCATTAAACAAACTTATGGTTCACCAATGGAAAGGTGTGAGGATTGGATTCATTACGATATTGGGGTTAACAGACATATACAAACACAGGTGAAATATATAATCACCAAAGACCTACGGAATACCAAGAGAAGACTACTCAACATTCTGTCATAACGTACATGGGAAAAGGATCCCAGGAAGAACAGACATATGTATATGTGTAAAAGAAACACATCTTGCACACCTACAACAAGCCAAACGTTGTCATCAAACTTGCTGTAATAAAAAAATAAAAAATTAAATTAAAAACACGAACAAGAAGTAGTGAGACAAACTTGAGGGGCTTTCTCCTGGCACATTCCATTCTCAATTACAATCTAGAACGCGACTTCCATTGAGGCTCTGCTGCCCTAGTAACCAGATTTGGTAAGGGAGAACTGCTGCCACCTTGTGGCCGTTCCACACAACAGCAGCTTTAATCCCAGCGCTAATGGTCAGTGGATATTCAAAATCGTTACAGGCCTGTAAATGACACCTGCCCTGAAAACAAATCCTGGGGTCATATATCGACCAAAAAATTCAAAAGACGTCCATATTTCAAAACGACAGTTTCAAGAGGCATATTTTACGCACATTAGTGTTCTGCTTCTTTTGCTTTCTTTCTTTCTTTGTTAAAAAAACGGGAATGGAAAAAGGCAACCCTCAGAATGGGCGAAAACGTTCGCAAACGAATCAATGGACAGAGGTTTTATCTCCAATATGTATAAACAGCTCATGCAGCTTAATATTAATAAAAGAAACAGCCCAATACAAAAATGGGCAGAAGATCTAAATAGACATTTCTTCAAAGAAGACACAGAGATGGCCAAGACGCACATGAAAAGCTGCTCAACATCACTAATTATTAGAGAAATGCAAATCAAAACTACAATGAGGTATGACCTCACACCTGTTAGAATCGGCATCATCAGAAAATCTACAAACCACAAATTCTGGGGAGGGTGTGGACAAAAGGAACCCTCTTCCACTATTGGTGGGAATGTAAATTGATACAGTCACTATGGAGAACAGTATGGAGGTTCCTTTTAAAAACTAAAAAGAGAATTACCCACTGATCCAGCAATCCCACTTCTGGGCATATACCCAGAGAAAACCATTAATCAAAAAGACACATTCACCACAATGTTCATTACAGCACTATTTACAATAGCCAGGTAATGGAAGCAACCTAAATGCCCACAGACAGACGAATGGATAAAGATGTGGTCCATATATAAAATGGAATATGACTCAGCCATAAAAAGGAATGAAACTGGGCCATTTGTAGAGAGGTCGATGGATCTAGAGACTGTCGTACAGAGTGAATTAAGTCAGAAAGAGAAAAACAAATATTGTATATTAATGCCTATATGTGGAACCTAGAACAATGGTACAGATGAACTGGTTTGCAGGGCAGAAATAGAGACACAGAGGTAGAGAACAAACGTATGGACACGAAGTGGGGGAAGCCATGCGGTGGTGGTGTTGGGATGAGTTGGGATATTGGGATTGACCTGTATACATGTATGTGCATAAAATAGATAACTAATAATAACCTGCTGTATAATAAATAAATAAAATTAAATTTCAAAATTTTTAAAAATAAAATTTAAAAATAAAACAGAAAAAAGTTCTTCCTTTCACACAGATGTATTTATATGAATGAATTATTTCCATGCTTATATCTATAAATACATAAAAGAGGAATAAAATCTAACTTGAACCGAAAAGAAAAAAAAAAAAAAACCTGAACCTAACAGTTATACAGAGGAAAACCCTACCAAGGCACTTGCTCCAGCAGTAAACAATTCTGAAATTGGTCAGAGGTGGGGAATCATCTCCCACACAGCAAGCAGCCCCGCCCCGCCACGCATGGAGCGTCCTCATTGCAAAGCTGGGGGACCGTGCCGAGGCCTCTGTGAGTAAATGTGAGCTGAGCCCCAGGCCAGCTGCTGCTGAACTGTTCCCACCCTTCCCAGGTAAAACACCTGAATATGTACCAGGGCTTGAAAGCCTAGAGGAAGGGCCGTGGTGCCACACCAGTGACAGCACGCAGGCCAACTTGGTGTCTGCAGGCCAGCCAGGATGGTCCTGGCCCCGGGCGCTCTTCTGGAAGCTTTCCATTTCCCTGCCTGAGATACCCCTCCTGTCCTGGCCCCCACTACATTTTTTCCTTCCTCACCTCAGCCAGGAGAGAAATTCCAGTGGAAGTTATGGGTGACACATCCTCTTCTTTACAGGTGGCAGCCTGGCAACTCCTGCAGAAAGTCCAGCAGAGCCCCACTCACACCGGGCCACCAACAAAGCGGTGGACCCTCACGCCATCCCTCCAGTACAGCCCCGAGACTGCTGACGGGGCAGAGAGTATGGAGTCAGGCACAGCTGCAGGGGCTATTGCTGCCTGGAGTGCTGTTTCTATTGACCTCAACCCAGGCACACCTGGGGAGGGCTTGCCGGCAGGGTCAGGCTGCCCAGGTCAGCTAATCCTCAGCCCTCAGGGAATCACATGGCAGAAAATGGACCTCGCTGAGACAGACTATGAGCCAAGGACAAAAAGGACACTATGCCATTTGCAGCACCGTAGATGAGTCTAGAGGTAATCACGTGACTTGTAGTAAGTCAGAAAGTGCAAGACACATATCGTATGATATCACTTATAGGTGTTACCTAAAAATTGATACCAGGGCAGATATTTCCACGGAGAAGGGCAATCCCAGATTCATTAAACAAACTTATGGTTCACCAATGGAAAGGTGTGAGGATTGGATTCATTACGATATTGGGGTTAACAGACATATACAAACACAGGTGAAATATATAATCACCAAAGACCTACGGAATACCAAGAGAAGACTACTCAACATTCTGTCATAACGTACATGGGAAAAGGATCCCAGGAAGAACAGACATATGTATATGTGTAAAAGAAACACATCTTGCACACCTACAACAAGCCAAACGTTGTCATCAAACTTGCTGTAATAAAAAAATAAAAAATTAAATTAAAAACACGAACAAGAAGTAGTGAGACAAACTTGAGGGGCTTTCTCCTGGCACATTCCATTCTCAATTACAATCTAGAACGCGACTTCCATTGAGGCTCTGCTGCCCTAGTAACCAGATTTGGTAAGGGAGAACTGCTGCCACCTTGTGGCCGTTCCACACAACAGCAGCTTTAATCCCAGCGCTAATGGTCAGTGGATATTCAAAATCGTTACAGGCCTGTAAATGACACCTGCCCTGAAAACAAATCCTGGGGTCATATATCGACCAAAAAATTCAAAAGACGTCCATATTTCAAAACGACAGTTTCAAGAGGCATATTTTACGCACATTAGTGTTCTGCTTCTTTTGCTTTCTTTCTTTCTTTGTTAAAAAAACGGGAATGGAAAAAGGCAACCCTCAGAATGGGCGAAAACGTTCGCAAACGAATCAATGGACAGAGGTTTTATCTCCAATATGTATAAACAGCTCATGCAGCTTAATATTAATAAAAGAAACAGCCCAATACAAAAATGGGCAGAAGATCTAAATAGACATTTCTTCAAAGAAGACACAGAGATGGCCAAGACGCACATGAAAAGCTGCTCAACATCACTAATTATTAGAGAAATGCAAATCAAAACTACAATGAGGTATGACCTCACACCTGTTAGAATCGGCATCATCAGAAAATCTACAAACCACAAATTCTGGGGAGGGTGTGGACAAAAGGAACCCTCTTCCACTATTGGTGGGAATGTAAATTGATACAGTCACTATGGAGAACAGTATGGAGGTTCCTTTTAAAAACTAAAAAGAGAATTACCCACTGATCCAGCAATCCCACTTCTGGGCATATACCCAGAGAAAACCATTAATCAAAAAGACACATTCACCACAATGTTCATTACAGCACTATTTACAATAGCCAGGTAATGGAAGCAACCTAAATGCCCACAGACAGACGAATGGATAAAGATGTGGTCCATATATAAAATGGAATATGACTCAGCCATAAAAAGGAATGAAACTGGGCCATTTGTAGAGAAGTCGATGGATCTAGAGACTGTCGTACAGAGTGAAGTAAGTCAGAAAGAGAAAAACAAATATTGTATATTAATGCCTATATGTGGAACCTAGAACAATGGTACAGATGAACTGGTTTGCAGGGCAGAAATAGAGACACAGAGGTAGAGAACAAACGTATGGACACGAAGTGGGGGAAGCCATGCGGTGGTGGTGTTGGGATGAGTTGGGATATTGGGATTGACCTGTATACATGTATGTGCATAAAATAGATAACTAATAATAACCTGCTGTATAATAAATAAATAAAATTAAATTTCAAAATTTTTAAAAATAAAATTTAAAAATAAAACAGAAAAAAGTTCTTCCTTTCACACAGATGTATTTATATGAATGAATTATTTCCATGCTTATATCTATAAATACATAAAAGAGGAATAAAATCTAACTTGAACCGAAAAGAAAAAAAAAAAAAACCTGAACCTAACAGTTATACAGAGGAAAACCCTACCAAGGCACTTGCTCCAGCAGTAAACAATTCTGAAATTGGTCAGAGGTGGGGAATCATCTCCCACACAGCAAGCAGCCCCGCCCCGCCACGCATGGAGCGTCCTCATTGCAAAGCTGGGGGACCGTGCCGAGGCCTCTGTGAGTAAATGTGAGCTGAGCCCCAGGCCAGCTGCTGCTGAACTGTTCCCACCCTTCCCAGGTAAAACACCTGAATATGTACCAGGGCTTGAAAGCCTAGAGGAAGGGCCGTGGTGCCACACCAGTGACAGCACGCAGGCCAACTTGGTGTCTGCAGGCCAGCCAGGATGGTCCTGGCCCCGGGCGCTCTTCTGGAAGCTTTCCATTTCCCTGCCTGAGATACCCCTCCTGTCCTGGCCCCCACTACATTTTTTCCTTCCTCACCTCAGCCAGGAGAGAAATTCCAGTGGAAGTTATGGGTGACACATCCTCTTCTTTACAGGTGGCAGCCTGGCAACTCCTGCAGAAAGTCCAGCAGAGCCCCACTCACACCGGGCCACCAACAAAGCGGTGGACCCTCACGCCATCCCTCCAGTACAGCCCCGAGACTGCTGACGGGGCAGAGAGTATGGAGTCAGGCACAGCTGCAGGGGCTATTGCTGCCTGGAGTGCTGTTTCTATTGACCTCAACCCAGGCACACCTGGGGAGGGCTTGCCGGCAGGGTCAGGCTGCCCAGGTCAGCTAATCCTCAGCCCTCAGGGAATCACATGGCAGAAAATGGACCTCGCTGAGACAGACTATGAGCCAAGGAAAAAAAGGACACTATGCCATTTGCAGCACCGTAGATGAGTCTAGAGGTAATCACGTGACTTGTAGTAAGTCAGAAAGTGCAAGACACATATCGTATGATATCACTTATAGGTGTTACCTAAAAATTGATACCAGGGCAGATATTTCCACGGAGAAGGGCAATCCCAGATTCATTAAACAAACTTATGGTTCACCAATGGAAAGGTGTGAGGATTGGATTCATTACGATATTGGGGTTAACAGACATATACAAACACAGGTGAAATATATAATCACCAAAGACCTACGGAATACCAAGAGAAGACTACTCAACATTCTGTCATAACGTACATGGGAAAAGGATCCCAGGAAGAACAGACATATGTATATGTGTAAAAGAAACACATCTTGCACACCTACAACAAGCCAAACGTTGTCATCAAACTTGCTGTAATAAAAAAATAAAAAATTAAATTAAAAACACGAACAAGAAGTAGTGAGACAAACTTGAGGGGCTTTCTCCTGGCACATTCCATTCTCAATTACAATCTAGAACGCGACTTCCATTGAGGCTCTGCTGCCCTAGTAACCAGATTTGGTAAGGGAGAACTGCTGCCACCTTGTGGCCGTTCCACACAACAGCAGCTTTAATCCCAGCGCTAATGGTCAGTGGATATTCAAAATCGTTACAGGCCTGTAAATGACACCTGCCCTGAAAACAAATCCTGGGGTCATATATCGACCAAAAAATTCAAAAGACGTCCATATTTCAAAACGACAGTTTCAAGAGGCATATTTTACGCACATTAGTGTTCTGCTTCTTTTGCTTTCTTTCTTTCTTTGTTAAAAAAACGGGAATGGAAAAAGGCAACCCTCAGAATGGGCGAAAACGTTCGCAAACGAATCAATGGACAGAGGTTTTATCTCCAATATGTATAAACAGCTCATGCAGCTTAATATTAATAAAACAAACAGCCCAATACAAAAATGGGCAGAAGATCTAAATAGACATTTCTTCAAAGAAGACACAGAGATGGCCAAGACGCACATGAAAAGCTGCTCAACATCACTAATTATTAGAGAAATGCAAATCAAAACTACAATGAGGTATGACCTCACACCTGTTAGAATCGGCATCATCAGAAAATCTACAAACCACAAATTCTGGGGAGGGTGTGGACAAAAGGAACCCTCTTCCACTATTGGTGGGAATGTAAATTGATACAGTCACTATGGAGAACAGTATGGAGGTTCCTTTTAAAAACTAAAAAGAGAATTACCCACTGATCCAGCAATCCCACTTCTGGGCATATACCCAGAGAAAACCATTAATCAAAAAGACACATTCACCACAATGTTCATTACAGCACTATTTACAATAGCCAGGTAATGGAAGCAACCTAAATGCCCACAGACAGACGAATGGATAAAGATGTGGTCCATATATAAAATGGAATATGACTCAGCCATAAAAAGGAATGAAACTGGGCCATTTGTAGAGAAGTCGATGGATCTAGAGACTGTCGTACAGAGTGAAGTAAGTCAGAAAGAGAAAAACAAATATTGTATATTAATGCCTATATGTGGAACCTAGAACAATGGTACAGATGAACTGGTTTGCAGGGCAGAAATAGAGACACAGAGGTAGAGAACAAACGTATGGACACGAAGTGGGGGAAGCCATGCGGTGGTGGTGTTGGGATGAGTTGGGATATTGGGATTGACCTGTATACATGTATGTGCATAAAATAGATAACTAATAATAACCTGCTGTATAATAAATAAATAAAATTAAATTTCAAAATTTTTAAAAATAAAATTTAAAAATAAAACAGAAAAAAGTTCTTCCTTTCACACAGATGTATTTATATGAATGAATTATTTCCATGCTTATATCTATAAATACATAAAAGAGGAATAAAATCTAACTTGAACCGAAAAGAAAAAAAAAAAAAACCTGAACCTAACAGTTATACAGAGGAAAACCCTACCAAGGCACTTGCTCCAGCAGTAAACAATTCTGAAATTGGTCAGAGGTGGGGAATCATCTCCCACACAGCAAGCAGCCCCGCCCCGCCACGCATGGAGCGTCCTCATTGCAAAGCTGGGGGACCGTGCCGAGGCCTCTGTGAGTAAATGTGAGCTGAGCCCCAGGCCAGCTGCTGCTGAACTGTTCCCACCCTTCCCAGGTAAAACACCTGAATATGTACCAGGGCTTGAAAGCCTAGAGGAAGGGCCGTGGTGCCACACCAGTGACAGCACGCAGGCCAACTTGGTGTCTGCAGGCCAGCCAGGATGGTCCTGGCCCCGGGCGCTCTTCTGGAAGCTTTCCATTTCCCTGCCTGAGATACCCCTCCTGTCCTGGCCCCCACTACATTTTTTCCTTCCTCACCTCAGCCAGGAGAGAAATTCCAGTGGAAGTTATGGGTGACACATCCTCTTCTTTACAGGTGGCAGCCTGGCAACTCCTGCAGAAAGTCCAGCAGAGCCCCACTCACACCGGGCCACCAACAAAGCGGTGGACCCTCACGCCATCCCTCCAGTACAGCCCCGAGACTGCTGACGGGGCAGAGAGTATGGAGTCAGGCACAGCTGCAGGGGCTATTGCTGCCTGGAGTGCTGTTTCTATTGACCTCAACCCAGGCACACCTGGGGAGGGCTTGCCGGCAGGGTCAGGCTGCCCAGGTCAGCTAATCCTCAGCCCTCAGGGAATCACATGGCAGAAAATGGACCTCGCTGAGACAGACTATGAGCCAAGGAAAAAAAGGACACTATGCCATTTGCAGCACCGTAGATGAGTCTAGAGGTAATCACGTGACTTGTAGTAAGTCAGAAAGTGCAAGACACATATCGTATGATATCACTTATAGGTGTTACCTAAAAATTGATACCAGGGCAGATATTTCCACGGAGAAGGGCAATCCCAGATTCATTAAACAAACTTATGGTTCACCAATGGAAAGGTGTGAGGATTGGATTCATTACGATATTGGGGTTAACAGACATATACAAACACAGGTGAAATATATAATCACCAAAGACCTACGGAATACCAAGAGAAGACTACTCAACATTCTGTCATAACGTACATGGGAAAAGGATCCCAGGAAGAACAGACATATGTATATGTGTAAAAGAAACACATCTTGCACACCTACAACAAGCCAAACGTTGTCATCAAACTTGCTGTAATAAAAAAATAAAAAATTAAATTAAAAACACGAACAAGAAGTAGTGAGACAAACTTGAGGGGCTTTCTCCTGGCACATTCCATTCTCAATTACAATCTAGAACGCGACTTCCATTGAGGCTCTGCTGCCCTAGTAACCAGATTTGGTAAGGGAGAACTGCTGCCACCTTGTGGCCGTTCCACACAACAGCAGCTTTAATCCCAGCGCTAATGGTCAGTGGATATTCAAAATCGTTACAGGCCTGTAAATGACACCTGCCCTGAAAACAAATCCTGGGGTCATATATCGACCAAAAAATTCAAAAGACGTCCATATTTCAAAACGACAGTTTCAAGAGGCATATTTTACGCACATTAGTGTTCTGCTTCTTTTGCTTTCTTTCTTTCTTTGTTAAAAAAACGGGAATGGAAAAAGGCAACCCTCAGAATGGGCGAAAACGTTCGCAAACGAATCAATGGACAGAGGTTTTATCTCCAATATGTATAAACAGCTCATGCAGCTTAATATTAATAAAACAAACAGCCCAATACAAAAATGGGCAGAAGATCTAAATAGACATTTCTTCAAAGAAGACACAGAGATGGCCAAGACGCACATGAAAAGCTGCTCAACATCACTAATTATTAGAGAAATGCAAATCAAAACTACAATGAGGTATGACCTCACACCTGTTAGAATCGGCATCATCAGAAAATCTACAAACCACAAATTCTGGGGAGGGTGTGGACAAAAGGAACCCTCTTCCACTATTGGTGGGAATGTAAATTGATACAGTCACTATGGAGAACAGTATGGAGGTTCCTTTTAAAAACTAAAAAGAGAGTTACCCACTGATCCAGCAATCCCACTTCTGGGCATATACCCAGAGAAAACCATTAATCAAAAAGACACATTCACCACAATGTTCATTACAGCACTATTTACAATAGCCAGGTAATGGAAGCAACCTAAATGCCCACAGACAGACGAATGGATAAAGATGTGGTCCATATATAAAATGGAATATGACTCAGCCATAAAAAGGAATGAAACTGGGCCATTTGTAGAGAAGTCGATGGATCTAGAGACTGTCGTACAGAGTGAAGTAAGTCAGAAAGAGAAAAACAAATATTGTATATTAATGCCTATATGTGGAACCTAGAACAATGGTACAGATGAACTGGTTTGCAGGGCAGAAATAGAGACACAGAGGTAGAGAACAAACGTATGGACACGAAGTGGGGGAAGCCATGCGGTGGTGGTGTTGGGATGAGTTGGGATATTGGGATTGACCTGTATACATGTATGTGCATAAAATAGATAACTAATAATAACCTGCTGTATAATAAATAAATAAAATTAAATTTCAAAATTTTTAAAAATAAAATTTAAAAATAAAACAGAAAAAAGTTCTTCCTTTCACACAGATGTATTTATATGAATGAATTATTTCCATGCTTATATCTATAAATACATAAAAGAGGAATAAAATCTAACTTGAACCGAAAAGAAAAAAAAAAAAAACCTGAACCTAACAGTTATACAGAGGAAAACCCTACCAAGGCACTTGCTCCAGCAGTAAACAATTCTGAAATTGGTCAGAGGTGGGGAATCATCTCCCACACAGCAAGCAGCCCCGCCCCGCCACGCATGGAGCGTCCTCATTGCAAAGCTGGGGGACCGTGCCGAGGCCTCTGTGAGTAAATGTGAGCTGAGCCCCAGGCCAGCTGCTGCTGAACTGTTCCCACCCTTCCCAGGTAAAACACCTGAATATGTACCAGGGCTTGAAAGCCTAGAGGAAGGGCCGTGGTGCCACACCAGTGACAGCACGCAGGCCAACTTGGTGTCTGCAGGCCAGCCAGGATGGTCCTGGCCCCGGGCGCTCTTCTGGAAGCTTTCCATTTCCCTGCCTGAGATACCCCTCCTGTCCTGGCCCCCACTACATTTTTTCCTTCCTCACCTCAGCCAGGAGAGAAATTCCAGTGGAAGTTATGGGTGACACATCCTCTTCTTTACAGGTGGCAGCCTGGCAACTCCTGCAGAAAGTCCAGCAGAGCCCCACTCACACCGGGCCACCAACAAAGCGGTGGACCCTCACACCATCCCTCCAGTACAGCCCCGAGACTGCTGACGGGGCAGAGAGTATGGAGTCAGGCACAGCTGCAGGGGCTATTGCTGCCTGGAGTGCTGTTTCTATTGACCTCAACCCAGGCACACCTGGGGAGGGCTTGCCGGCAGGGTCAGGCTGCCCAGGTCAGCTAATCCTCAGCCCTCAGGGAATCACATGGCAGAAAATGGACCTCGCTAAGACAGACTATGAGCCAAGGAAAAAAAGGACACTATGCCATTTGCAGCACCGTAGATGAGTCTAGAGGTAATCACGTGACTTGTAGTAAGTCAGAAAGTGCAAGACACATATCGTATGATATCACTTATAGGTGTTACCTAAAAATTGATACCAGGGCAGATATTTCCACGGAGAAGGGCAATCCCAGATTCATTAAACAAACTTATGGTTCACCAATGGAAAGGTGTGAGGATTGGATTCATTACGATATTGGGGTTAACAGACATATACAAACACAGGTGAAATATATAATCACCAAAGACCTACGGAATACCAAGAGAAGACTACTCAACATTCTGTCATAACGTACATGGGAAAAGGATCCCAGGAAGAACAGACATATGTATATGTGTAAAAGAAACACATCTTGCACACCTACAACAAGCCAAACGTTGTCATCAAACTTGCTGTAATAAAAAAATAAAAAATTAAATTAAAAACACGAACAAGAAGTAGTGAGACAAACTTGAGGGGCTTTCTCCTGGCACATTCCATTCTCAATTACAATCTAGAACGCGACTTCCATTGAGGCTCTGCTGCCCTAGTAACCAGATTTGGTAAGGGAGAACTGCTGCCACCTTGTGGCCGTTCCACACAACAGCAGCTTTAATCCCAGCGCTAATGGTCAGTGGATATTCAAAATCGTTACAGGCCTGTAAATGACACCTGCCCTGAAAACAAATCCTGGGGTCATATATCGACCAAAAAATTCAAAAGACGTCCATATTTCAAAACGACAGTTTCAAGAGGCATATTTTACGCACATTAGTGTTCTGCTTCTTTTGCTTTCTTTCTTTCTTTGTTAAAAAAACGGGAATGGAAAAAGGCAACCCTCAGAATGGGCGAAAACGTTCGCAAACGAATCAATGGACAGAGGTTTTATCTCCAATATGTATAAACAGCTCATGCAGCTTAATATTAATAAAACAAACAGCCCAATACAAAAATGGGCAGAAGATCTAAATAGACATTTCTTCAAAGAAGACACAGAGATGGCCAAGACGCACATGAAAAGCTGCTCAACATCACTAATTATTAGAGAAATGCAAATCAAAACTACAATGAGGTATGACCTCACACCTGTTAGAATCGGCATCATCAGAAAATCTACAAACCACAAATTCTGGGGAGGGTGTGGACAAAAGGAACCCTCTTCCACTATTGGTGGGAATGTAAATTGATACAGTCACTATGGAGAACAGTATGGAGGTTCCTTTTAAAAACTAAAAAGAGAATTACCCACTGATCCAGCAATCCCACTTCTGGGCATATACCCAGAGAAAACCATTAATCAAAAAGACACATTCACCACAATGTTCATTACAGCACTATTTACAATAGCCAGGTAATGGAAGCAACCTAAATGCCCACAGACAGACGAATGGATAAAGATGTGGTCCATATATAAAATGGAATATGACTCAGCCATAAAAAGGAATGAAACTGGGCCATTTGTAGAGAAGTCGATGGATCTAGAGACTGTCGTACAGAGTGAAGTAAGTCAGAAAGAGAAAAACAAATATTGTATATTAATGCCTATATGTGGAACCTAGAACAATGGTACAGATGAACTGGTTTGCAGGGCAGAAATAGAGACACAGAGGTAGAGAACAAACGTATGGACACGAAGTGGGGGAAGCCATGCGGTGGTGGTGTTGGGATGAGTTGGGATATTGGGATTGACCTGTATACATGTATGTGCATAAAATAGATAACTAATAATAACCTGCTGTATAATAAATAAATAAAATTAAATTTCAAAATTTTTAAAAATAAAATTTAAAAATAAAACAGAAAAAAGTTCTTCCTTTCACACAGATGTATTTATATGAATGAATTATTTCCATGCTTATATCTATAAATACATAAAAGAGGAATAAAATCTAACTTGAACCGAAAAGAAAAAAAAAAAAAACCTGAACCTAACAGTTATACAGAGGAAAACCCTACCAAGGCACTTGCTCCAGCAGTAAACAATTCTGAAATTGGTCAGAGGTGGGGAATCATCTCCCACACAGCAAGCAGCCCCGCCCCGCCACGCATGGAGCGTCCTCATTGCAAAGCTGGGGGACCGTGCCGAGGCCTCTGTGAGTAAATGTGAGCTGAGCCCCAGGCCAGCTGCTGCTGAACTGTTCCCACCCTTCCCAGGTAAAACACCTGAATATGTACCAGGGCTTGAAAGCCTAGAGGAAGGGCCGTGGTGCCACACCAGTGACAGCACGCAGGCCAACTTGGTGTCTGCAGGCCAGCCAGGATGGTCCTGGCCCCGGGCGCTCTTCTGGAAGCTTTCCATTTCCCTGCCTGAGATACCCCTCCTGTCCTGGCCCCCACTACATTTTTTCCTTCCTCACCTCAGCCAGGAGAGAAATTCCAGTGGAAGTTATGGGTGACACATCCTCTTCTTTACAGGTGGCAGCCTGGCAACTCCTGCAGAAAGTCCAGCAGAGCCCCACTCACACCGGGCCACCAACAAAGCGGTGGACCCTCACACCATCCCTCCAGTACAGCCCCGAGACTGCTGACGGGGCAGAGAGTATGGAGTCAGGCACAGCTGCAGGGGCTATTGCTGCCTGGAGTGCTGTTTCTATTGACCTCAACCCAGGCACACCTGGGGAGGGCTTGCCGGCAGGGTCAGGCTGCCCAGGTCAGCTAATCCTCAGCCCTCAGGGAATCACATGGCAGAAAATGGACCTCGCTAAGACAGACTATGAGCCAAGGAAAAAAAGGACACTATGCCATTTGCAGCACCGTAGATGAGTCTAGAGGTAATCACGTGACTTGTAGTAAGTCAGAAAGTGCAAGACACATATCGTATGATATCACTTATAGGTGTTACCTAAAAATTGATACCAGGGCAGATATTTCCACGGAGAAGGGCAATCCCAGATTCATTAAACAAACTTATGGTTCACCAATGGAAAGGTGTGAGGATTGGATTCATTACGATATTGGGGTTAACAGACATATACAAACACAGGTGAAATATATAATCACCAAAGACCTACGGAATACCAAGAGAAGACTACTCAACATTCTGTCATAACGTACATGGGAAAAGGATCCCAGGAAGAACAGACATATGTATATGTGTAAAAGAAACACATCTTGCACACCTACAACAAGCCAAACGTTGTCATCAAACTTGCTGTAATAAAAAAATAAAAAATTAAATTAAAAACACGAACAAGAAGTAGTGAGACAAACTTGAGGGGCTTTCTCCTGGCACATTCCATTCTCAATTACAATCTAGAACGCGACTTCCATTGAGGCTCTGCTGCCCTAGTAACCAGATTTGGTAAGGGAGAACTGCTGCCACCTTGTGGCCGTTCCACACAACAGCAGCTTTAATCCCAGCGCTAATGGTCAGTGGATATTCAAAATCGTTACAGGCCTGTAAATGACACCTGCCCTGAAAACAAATCCTGGGGTCATATATCGACCAAAAAATTCAAAAGACGTCCATATTTCAAAACGACAGTTTCAAGAGGCATATTTTACGCACATTAGTGTTCTGCTTCTTTTGCTTTCTTTCTTTCTTTGTTAAAAAAACGGGAATGGAAAAAGGCAACCCTCAGAATGGGCGAAAACGTTCGCAAACGAATCAATGGACAGAGGTTTTATCTCCAATATGTATAAACAGCTCATGCAGCTTAATATTAATAAAAGAAACAGCCCAATACAAAAATGGGCAGAAGATCTAAATAGACATTTCTTCAAAGAAGACACAGAGATGGCCAAGACGCACATGAAAAGCTGCTCAACATCACTAATTATTAGAGAAATGCAAATCAAAACTACAATGAGGTATGACCTCACACCTGTTAGAATCGGCATCATCAGAAAATCTACAAACCACAAATTCTGGGGAGGGTGTGGACAAAAGGAACCCTCTTCCACTATTGGTGGGAATGTAAATTGATACAGTCACTATGGAGAACAGTATGGAGGTTCCTTTTAAAAACTAAAAAGAGAATTACCCACTGATCCAGCAATCCCACTTCTGGGCATATACCCAGAGAAAACCATTAATCAAAAAGACACATTCACCACAATGTTCATTACAGCACTATTTACAATAGCCAGGTAATGGAAGCAACCTAAATGCCCACAGACAGACGAATGGATAAAGATGTGGTCCATATATAAAATGGAATATGACTCAGCCATAAAAAGGAATGAAACTGGGCCATTTGTAGAGAAGTCGATGGATCTAGAGACTGTCGTACAGAGTGAAGTAAGTCAGAAAGAGAAAAACAAATATTGTATATTAATGCCTATATGTGGAACCTAGAACAATGGTACAGATGAACTGGTTTGCAGGGCAGAAATAGAGACACAGAGGTAGAGAACAAACGTATGGACACGAAGTGGGGGAAGCCATGCGGTGGTGGTGTTGGGATGAGTTGGGATATTGGGATTGACCTGTATACATGTATGTGCATAAAATAGATAACTAATAATAACCTGCTGTATAATAAATAAATAAAATTAAATTTCAAAATTTTTAAAAATAAAATTTAAAAATAAAACAGAAAAAAGTTCTTCCTTTCACACAGATGTATTTATATGAATGAATTATTTCCATGCTTATATCTATAAATACATAAAAGAGGAATAAAATCTAACTTGAACCGAAAAGAAAAAAAAAAAAAACCTGAACCTAACAGTTATACAGAGGAAAACCCTACCAAGGCACTTGCTCCAGCAGTAAACAATTCTGAAATTGGTCAGAGGTGGGGAATCATCTCCCACACAGCAAGCAGCCCCGCCCCGCCACGCATGGAGCGTCCTCATTGCAAAGCTGGGGGACCGTGCCGAGGCCTCTGTGAGTAAATGTGAGCTGAGCCCCAGGCCAGCTGCTGCTGAACTGTTCCCACCCTTCCCAGGTAAAACACCTGAATATGTACCAGGGCTTGAAAGCCTAGAGGAAGGGCCGTGGTGCCACACCAGTGACAGCACGCAGGCCAACTTGGTGTCTGCAGGCCAGCCAGGATGGTCCTGGCCCCGGGCGCTCTTCTGGAAGCTTTCCATTTCCCTGCCTGAGATACCCCTCCTGTCCTGGCCCCCACTACATTTTTTCCTTCCTCACCTCAGCCAGGAGAGAAATTCCAGTGGAAGTTATGGGTGACACATCCTCTTCTTTACAGGTGGCAGCCTGGCAACTCCTGCAGAAAGTCCAGCAGAGCCCCACTCACACCGGGCCACCAACAAAGCGGTGGACCCTCACACCATCCCTCCAGTACAGCCCCGAGACTGCTGACGGGGCAGAGAGTATGGAGTCAGGCACAGCTGCAGGGGCTATTGCTGCCTGGAGTGCTGTTTCTATTGACCTCAACCCAGGCACACCTGGGGAGGGCTTGCCGGCAGGGTCAGGCTGCCCAGGTCAGCTAATCCTCAGCCCTCAGGGAATCACATGGCAGAAAATGGACCTCGCTAAGACAGACTATGAGCCAAGGAAAAAAAGGACACTATGCCATTTGCAGCACCGTAGATGAGTCTAGAGGTAATCACGTGACTTGTAGTAAGTCAGAAAGTGCAAGACACATATCGTATGATATCACTTATAGGTGTTACCTAAAAATTGATACCAGGGCAGATATTTCCACGGAGAAGGGCAATCCCAGATTCATTAAACAAACTTATGGTTCACCAATGGAAAGGTGTGAGGATTGGATTCATTACGATATTGGGGTTAACAGACATATACAAACACAGGTGAAATATATAATCACCAAAGACCTACGGAATACCAAGAGAAGACTACTCAACATTCTGTCATAACGTACATGGGAAAAGGATCCCAGGAAGAACAGACATATGTATATGTGTAAAAGAAACACATCTTGCACACCTACAACAAGCCAAACGTTGTCATCAAACTTGCTGTAATAAAAAAATAAAAAATTAAATTAAAAACACGAACAAGAAGTAGTGAGACAAACTTGAGGGGCTTTCTCCTGGCACATTCCATTCTCAATTACAATCTAGAACGCGACTTCCATTGAGGCTCTGCTGCCCTAGTAACCAGATTTGGTAAGGGAGAACTGCTGCCACCTTGTGGCCGTTCCACACAACAGCAGCTTTAATCCCAGCGCTAATGGTCAGTGGATATTCAAAATCGTTACAGGCCTGTAAATGACACCTGCCCTGAAAACAAATCCTGGGGTCATATATCGACCAAAAAATTCAAAAGACGTCCATATTTCAAAACGACAGTTTCAAGAGGCATATTTTACGCACATTAGTGTTCTGCTTCTTTTGCTTTCTTTCTTTCTTTGTTAAAAAAACGGGAATGGAAAAAGGCAACCCTCAGAATGGGCGAAAACGTTCGCAAACGAATCAATGGACAGAGGTTTTATCTCCAATATGTATAAACAGCTCATGCAGCTTAATATTAATAAAACAAACAGCCCAATACAAAAATGGGCAGAAGATCTAAATAGACATTTCTTCAAAGAAGACACAGAGATGGCCAAGACGCACATGAAAAGCTGCTCAACATCACTAATGATTAGAGAAATGCAAATCAAAACTACAATGAGGTATGACCTCACACCTGTTAGAATCGGCATCATCAGAAAATCTACAAACCACAAATTCTGGGGAGGGTGTGGACAAAAGGAACCCTCTTCCACTATTGGTGGGAATGTAAATTGATACAGTCACTATGGAGAACAGTATGGAGGTTCCTTTTAAAAACTAAAAAGAGAATTACCCACTGATCCAGCAATCCCACTTCTGGGCATATACCCAGAGAAAACCATTAATCAAAAAGACACATTCACCACAATGTTCATTACAGCACTATTTACAATAGCCAGGTAATGGAAGCAACCTAAATGCCCACAGACAGACGAATGGATAAAGATGTGGTCCATATATAAAATGGAATATGACTCAGCCATAAAAAGGAATGAAACTGGGCCATTTGTAGAGAGGTCGATGGATCTAGAGACTGTCGTACAGAGTGAAGTAAGTCAGAAAGAGAAAAACAAATATTGTATATTAATGCCTATATGTGGAACCTAGAACAATGGTACAGATGAACTGGTTTGCAGGGCAGAAATAGAGACACAGAGGTAGAGAACAAACGTATGGACACGAAGTGGGGGAAGCCATGCGGTGGTGGTGTTGGGATGAGTTGGGATATTGGGATTGACCTGTATACATGTATGTGCATAAAATAGATAACTAATAATAACCTGCTGTATAATAAATAAATAAAATTAAATTTCAAAATTTTTAAAAATAAAATTTAAAAATAAAACAGAAAAAAGTTCTTCCTTTCACACAGATGTATTTATATGAATGAATTATTTCCATGCTTATATCTATAAATACATAAAAGAGGAATAAAATCTAACTTGAACCGAAAAGAAAAAAAAAAAAAACCTGAACCTAACAGTTATACAGAGGAAAACCCTACCAAGGCACTTGCTCCAGCAGTAAACAATTCTGAAATTGGTCAGAGGTGGGGAATCATCTCCCACACAGCAAGCAGCCCCGCCCCGCCACGCATGGAGCGTCCTCATTGCAAAGCTGGGGGACCGTGCCGAGGCCTCTGTGAGTAAATGTGAGCTGAGCCCCAGGCCAGCTGCTGCTGAACTGTTCCCACCCTTCCCAGGTAAAACACCTGAATATGTACCAGGGCTTGAAAGCCTAGAGGAAGGGCCGTGGTGCCACACCAGTGACAGCACGCAGGCCAACTTGGTGTCTGCAGGCCAGCCAGGATGGTCCTGGCCCCGGGCGCTCTTCTGGAAGCTTTCCATTTCCCTGCCTGAGATACCCCTCCTGTCCTGGCCCCCACTACATTTTTTCCTTCCTCACCTCAGCCAGGAGAGAAATTCCAGTGGAAGTTATGGGTGACACATCCTCTTCTTTACAGGTGGCAGCCTGGCAACTCCTGCAGAAAGTCCAGCAGAGCCCCACTCACACCGGGCCACCAACAAAGCGGTGGACCCTCACACCATCCCTCCAGTACAGCCCCGAGACTGCTGACGGGGCAGAGAGTATGGAGTCAGGCACAGCTGCAGGGGCTATTGCTGCCTGGAGTGCTGTTTCTATTGACCTCAACCCAGGCACACCTGGGGAGGGCTTGCCGGCAGGGTCAGGCTGCCCAGGTCAGCTAATCCTCAGCCCTCAGGGAATCACATGGCAGAAAATGGACCTCGCTAAGACAGACTATGAGCCAAGGAAAAAAAGGACACTATGCCATTTGCAGCACCGTAGATGAGTCTAGAGGTAATCACGTGACTTGTAGTAAGTCAGAAAGTGCAAGACACATATCGTATGATATCACTTATAGGTGTTACCTAAAAATTGATACCAGGGCAGATATTTCCACGGAGAAGGGCAATCCCAGATTCATTAAACAAACTTATGGTTCACCAATGGAAAGGTGTGAGGATTGGATTCATTACGATATTGGGGTTAACAGACATATACAAACACAGGTGAAATATATAATCACCAAAGACCTACGGAATACCAAGAGAAGACCACTCAACATTCTATCATAACGTACATGGGAAAAGGATCCCAGGAAGAACAGACATATGTATATGTGTAAAAGAAACACATCTTGCACACCTACAACAAGCCAAACGTTGTCATCAAACTTGCTGTAATAAAAAAATAAAAAATTAAATTAAAAACACGAACAAGAAGTAGTGAGACAAACTTGAGGGGCTTTCTCCTGGCACATTCCATTCTCAATTACAATCTAGAACGCGACTTCCATTGAGGCTCTGCTGCCCTAGTAACCAGATTTGGTAAGGGAGAACTGCTGCCACCTTGTGGCCGTTCCACACAACAGCAGCTTTAATCCCAGCGCTAATGGTCAGTGGATATTCAAAATCGTTACAGGCCTGTAAATGACACCTGCCCTGAAAACAAATCCTGGGGTCATATATCGACCAAAAAATTCAAAAGACGTCCATATTTCAAAACGACAGTTTCAAGAGGCATATTTTACGCACATTAGTGTTCTGCTTCTTTTGCTTTCTTTCTTTCTTTGTTAAAAAAACGGGAATGGAAAAAGGCAACCCTCAGAATGGGCGAAAACGTTCGCAAACGAATCAATGGACAGAGGTTTTATCTCCAATATGTATAAACAGCTCATGCAGCTTAATATTAATAAAAGAAACAGCCCAATACAAAAATGGGCAGAAGATCTAAATAGACATTTCTTCAAAGAAGACACAGAGATGGCCAAGACGCACATGAAAAGCTGCTCAACATCACTAATTATTAGAGAAATGCAAATCAAAACTACAATGAGGTATGACCTCACACCTGTTAGAATCGGCATCATCAGAAAATCTACAAACCACAAATTCTGGGGAGGGTGTGGACAAAAGGAACCCTCTTCCACTATTGGTGGGAATGTAAATTGATACAGTCACTATGGAGAACAGTATGGAGGTTCCTTTTAAAAACTAAAAAGAGAATTACCCACTGATCCAGCAATCCCACTTCTGGGCATATACCCAGAGAAAACCATTAATCAAAAAGACACATTCACCACAATGTTCATTACAGCACTATTTACAATAGCCAGGTAATGGAAGCAACCTAAATGCCCACAGACAGACGAATGGATAAAGATGTGGTCCATATATAAAATGGAATATGACTCAGCCATAAAAAGGAATGAAACTGGGCCATTTGTAGAGAGGTCGATGGATCTAGAGACTGTCGTACAGAGTGAAGTAAGTCAGAAAGAGAAAAACAAATATTGTATATTAATGCCTATATGTGGAACCTAGAACAATGGTACAGATGAACTGGTTTGCAGGGCAGAAATAGAGACACAGAGGTAGAGAACAAACGTATGGACACGAAGTGGGGGAAGCCATGCGGTGGTGGTGTTGGGATGAGTTGGGATATTGGGATTGACCTGTATACATGTATGTGCATAAAATAGATAACTAATAATAACCTGCTGTATAATAAATAAATAAAATTAAATTTCAAAATTTTTAAAAATAAAATTTAAAAATAAAACAGAAAAAAGTTCTTCCTTTCACACAGATGTATTTATATGAATGAATTATTTCCATGCTTATATCTATAAATACATAAAAGAGGAATAAAATCTAACTTGAACCGAAAAGAAAAAAAAAAAAAACCTGAACCTAACAGTTATACAGAGGAAAACCCTACCAAGGCACTTGCTCCAGCAGTAAACAATTCTGAAATTGGTCAGAGGTGGGGAATCATCTCCCACACAGCAAGCAGCCCCGCCCCGCCACGCATGGAGCGTCCTCATTGCAAAGCTGGGGGACCGTGCCGAGGCCTCTGTGAGTAAATGTGAGCTGAGCCCCAGGCCAGCTGCTGCTGAACTGTTCCCACCCTTCCCAGGTAAAACACCTGAATATGTACCAGGGCTTGAAAGCCTAGAGGAAGGGCCGTGGTGCCACACCAGTGACAGCACGCAGGCCAACTTGGTGTCTGCAGGCCAGCCAGGATGGTCCTGGCCCCGGGCGCTCTTCTGGAAGCTTTCCATTTCCCTGCCTGAGATACCCCTCCTGTCCTGGCCCCCACTACATTTTTTCCTTCCTCACCTCAGCCAGGAGAGAAATTCCAGTGGAAGTTATGGGTGACACATCCTCTTCTTTACAGGTGGCAGCCTGGCAACTCCTGCAGAAAGTCCAGCAGAGCCCCACTCACACCGGGCCACCAACAAAGCGGTGGACCCTCACACCATCCCTCCAGTACAGCCCCGAGACTGCTGACGGGGCAGAGAGTATGGAGTCAGGCACAGCTGCAGGGGCTATTGCTGCCTGGAGTGCTGTTTCTATTGACCTCAACCCAGGCACACCTGGGGAGGGCTTGCCGGCAGGGTCAGGCTGCCCAGGTCAGCTAATCCTCAGCCCTCAGGGAATCACATGGCAGAAAATGGACCTCGCTAAGACAGACTATGAGCCAAGGAAAAAAAGGACACTATGCCATTTGCAGCACCGTAGATGAGTCTAGAGGTAATCACGTGACTTGTAGTAAGTCAGAAAGTGCAAGACACATATCGTATGATATCACTTATAGGTGTTACCTAAAAATTGATACCAGGGCAGATATTTCCACGGAGAAGGGCAATCCCAGATTCATTAAACAAACTTATGGTTCACCAATGGAAAGGTGTGAGGATTGGATTCATTACGATATTGGGGTTAACAGACATATACAAACACAGGTGAAATATATAATCACCAAAGACCTACGGAATACCAAGAGAAGACCACTCAACATTCTGTCATAACGTACATGGGAAAAGGATCCCAGGAAGAACAGACATATGTATATGTGTAAAAGAAACACATCTTGCACACCTACAACAAGCCAAACGTTGTCATCAAACTTGCTGTAATAAAAAAATAAAAAATTAAATTAAAAACACGAACAAGAAGTAGTGAGACAAACTTGAGGGGCTTTCTCCTGGCACATTCCATTCTCAATTACAATCTAGAACGCGACTTCCATTGAGGCTCTGCTGCCCTAGTAACCAGATTTGGTAAGGGAGAACTGCTGCCACCTTGTGGCCGTTCCACACAACAGCAGCTTTAATCCCAGCGCTAATGGTCAGTGGATATTCAAAATCGTTACAGGCCTGTAAATGACACCTGCCCTGAAAACAAATCCTGGGGTCATATATCGACCAAAAAATTCAAAAGACGTCCATATTTCAAAACGACAGTTTCAAGAGGCATATTTTACGCACATTAGTGTTCTGCTTCTTTTGCTTTCTTTCTTTCTTTGTTAAAAAAACGGGAATGGAAAAAGGCAACCCTCAGAATGGGCGAAAACGTTCGCAAACGAATCAATGGACAGAGGTTTTATCTCCAATATGTATAAACAGCTCATGCAGCTTAATATTAATAAAACAAACAGCCCAATACAAAAATGGGCAGAAGATCTAAATAGACATTTCTTCAAAGAAGACACAGAGATGGCCAAGACGCACATGAAAAGCTGCTCAACATCACTAATGATTAGAGAAATGCAAATCAAAACTACAATGAGGTATGACCTCACACCTGTTAGAATCGGCATCATCAGAAAATCTACAAACCACAAATTCTGGGGAGGGTGTGGACAAAAGGAACCCTCTTCCACTATTGGTGGGAATGTAAATTGATACAGTCACTATGGAGAACAGTATGGAGGTTCCTTTTAAAAACTAAAAAGAGAATTACCCACTGATCCAGCAATCCCACTTCTGGGCATATACCCAGAGAAAACCATTAATCAAAAAGACACATTCACCACAATGTTCATTACAGCACTATTTACAATAGCCAGGTAATGGAAGCAACCTAAATGCCCACAGACAGACGAATGGATAAAGATGTGGTCCATATATAAAATGGAATATGACTCAGCCATAAAAAGGAATGAAACTGGGCCATTTGTAGAGAGGTCGATGGATCTAGAGACTGTCGTACAGAGTGAAGTAAGTCAGAAAGAGAAAAACAAATATTGTATATTAATGCCTATATGTGGAACCTAGAACAATGGTACAGATGAACTGGTTTGCAGGGCAGAAATAGAGACACAGAGGTAGAGAACAAACGTATGGACACGAAGTGGGGGAAGCCATGCGGTGGTGGTGTTGGGATGAGTTGGGATATTGGGATTGACCTGTATACATGTATGTGCATAAAATAGATAACTAATAATAACCTGCTGTATAATAAATAAATAAAATTAAATTTCAAAATTTTTAAAAATAAAATTTAAAAATAAAACAGAAAAAAGTTCTTCCTTTCACACAGATGTATTTATATGAATGAATTATTTCCATGCTTATATCTATAAATACATAAAAGAGGAATAAAATCTAACTTGAACCGAAAAGAAAAAAAAAAAAACCTGAACCTAACAGTTATACAGAGGAAAACCCTACCAAGGCACTTGCTCCAGCAGTAAACAATTCTGAAATTGGTCAGAGGTGGGGAATCATCTCCCACACAGCAAGCAGCCCCGCCCCGCCACGCATGGAGCGTCCTCATTGCAAAGCTGGGGGACCGTGCCGAGGCCTCTGTGAGTAAATGTGAGCTGAGCCCCAGGCCAGCTGCTGCTGAACTGTTCCCACCCTTCCCAGGTAAAACACCTGAATATGTACCAGGGCTTGAAAGCCTAGAGGAAGGGCCGTGGTGCCACACCAGTGACAGCACGCAGGCCAACTTGGTGTCTGCAGGCCAGCCAGGATGGTCCTGGCCCCGGGCGCTCTTCTGGAAGCTTTCCATTTCCCTGCCTGAGATACCCCTCCTGTCCTGGCCCCCACTACATTTTTTCCTTCCTCACCTCAGCCAGGAGAGAAATTCCAGTGGAAGTTATGGGTGACACATCCTCTTCTTTACAGGTGGCAGCCTGGCAACTCCTGCAGAAAGTCCAGCAGAGCCCCACTCACACCGGGCCACCAACAAAGCGGTGGACCCTCACACCATCCCTCCAGTACAGCCCCGAGACTGCTGACGGGGCAGAGAGTATGGAGTCAGGCACAGCTGCAGGGGCTATTGCTGCCTGGAGTGCTGTTTCTATTGACCTCAACCCAGGCACACCTGGGGAGGGCTTGCCGGCAGGGTCAGGCTGCCCAGGTCAGCTAATCCTCAGCCCTCAGGGAATCACATGGCAGAAAATGGACCTCGCTAAGACAGACTATGAGCCAAGGAAAAAAAGGACACTATGCCATTTGCAGCACCGTAGATGAGTCTAGAGGTAATCACGTGACTTGTAGTAAGTCAGAAAGTGCAAGACACATATCGTATGATATCACTTATAGGTGTTACCTAAAAATTGATACCAGGGCAGATATTTCCACGGAGAAGGGCAATCCCAGATTCATTAAACAAACTTATGGTTCACCAATGGAAAGGTGTGAGGATTGGATTCATTACGATATTGGGGTTAACAGACATATACAAACACAGGTGAAATATATAATCACCAAAGACCTACGGAATACCAAGAGAAGACTACTCAACATTCTGTCATAACGTACATGGGAAAAGGATCCCAGGAAGAACAGACATATGTATATGTGTAAAAGAAACACATCTTGCACACCTACAACAAGCCAAACGTTGTCATCAAACTTGCTGTAATAAAAAAATAAAAAATTAAATTAAAAACACGAACAAGAAGTAGTGAGACAAACTTGAGGGGCTTTCTCCTGGCACATTCCATTCTCAATTACAATCTAGAACGCGACTTCCATTGAGGCTCTGCTGCCCTAGTAACCAGATTTGGTAAGGGAGAACTGCTGCCACCTTGTGGCCGTTCCACACAACAGCAGCTTTAATCCCAGCGCTAATGGTCAGTGGATATTCAAAATCGTTACAGGCCTGTAAATGACACCTGCCCTGAAAACAAATCCTGGGGTCATATATCGACCAAAAAATTCAAAAGACGTCCATATTTCAAAACGACAGTTTCAAGAGGCATATTTTACGCACATTAGTGTTCTGCTTCTTTTGCTTTCTTTCTTTCTTTGTTAAAAAAACGGGAATGGAAAAAGGCAACCCTCAGAATGGGCGAAAACGTTCGCAAACGAATCAATGGACAGAGGTTTTATCTCCAATATGTATAAACAGCTCATGCAGCTTAATATTAATAAAACAAACAGCCCAATACAAAAATGGGCAGAAGATCTAAATAGACATTTCTTCAAAGAAGACACAGAGATGGCCAAGACGCACATGAAAAGCTGCTCAACATCACTAATGATTAGAGAAATGCAAATCAAAACTACAATGAGGTATGACCTCACACCTGTTAGAATCGGCATCATCAGAAAATCTACAAACCACAAATTCTGGGGAGGGTGTGGACAAAAGGAACCCTCTTCCACTATTGGTGGGAATGTAAATTGATACAGTCACTATGGAGAACAGTATGGAGGTTCCTTTTAAAAACTAAAAAGAGAATTACCCACTGATCCAGCAATCCCACTTCTGGGCATATACCCAGAGAAAACCATTAATCAAAAAGACACATTCACCACAATGTTCATTACAGCACTATTTACAATAGCCAGGTAATGGAAGCAACCTAAATGCCCACAGACAGACGAATGGATAAAGATGTGGTCCATATATAAAATGGAATATGACTCAGCCATAAAAAGGAATGAAACTGGGCCATTTGTAGAGAGGTCGATGGATCTAGAGACTGTCGTACAGAGTGAAGTAAGTCAGAAAGAGAAAAACAAATATTGTATATTAATGCCTATATGTGGAACCTAGAACAATGGTACAGATGAACTGGTTTGCAGGGCAGAAATAGAGACACAGAGGTAGAGAACAAACGTATGGACACGAAGTGGGGGAAGCCATGCGGTGGTGGTGTTGGGATGAGTTGGGATATTGGGATTGACCTGTATACATGTATGTGCATAAAATAGATAACTAATAATAACCTGCTGTATAATAAATAAATAAAATTAAATTTCAAAATTTTTAAAAATAAAATTTAAAAATAAAACAGAAAAAAGTTCTTCCTTTCACACAGATGTATTTATATGAATGAATTATTTCCATGCTTATATCTATAAATACATAAAAGAGGAATAAAATCTAACTTGAACCGAAAAGAAAAAAAAAAAAACCTGAACCTAACAGTTATACAGAGGAAAACCCTACCAAGGCACTTGCTCCAGCAGTAAACAATTCTGAAATTGGTCAGAGGTGGGGAATCATCTCCCACACAGCAAGCAGCCCCGCCCCGCCACGCATGGAGCGTCCTCATTGCAAAGCTGGGGGACCGTGCCGAGGCCTCTGTGAGTAAATGTGAGCTGAGCCCCAGGCCAGCTGCTGCTGAACTGTTCCCACCCTTCCCAGGTAAAACACCTGAATATGTACCAGGGCTTGAAAGCCTAGAGGAAGGGCCGTGGTGCCACACCAGTGACAGCACGCAGGCCAACTTGGTGTCTGCAGGCCAGCCAGGATGGTCCTGGCCCCGGGCGCTCTTCTGGAAGCTTTCCATTTCCCTGCCTGAGATACCCCTCCTGTCCTGGCCCCCACTACATTTTTTCCTTCCTCACCTCAGCCAGGAGAGAAATTCCAGTGGAAGTTATGGGTGACACATCCTCTTCTTTACAGGTGGCAGCCTGGCAACTCCTGCAGAAAGTCCAGCAGAGCCCCACTCACACCGGGCCACCAACAAAGCGGTGGACCCTCACACCATCCCTCCAGTACAGCCCCGAGACTGCTGACGGGGCAGAGAGTATGGAGTCAGGCACAGCTGCAGGGGCTATTGCTGCCTGGAGTGCTGTTTCTATTGACCTCAACCCAGGCACACCTGGGGAGGGCTTGCCGGCAGGGTCAGGCTGCCCAGGTCAGCTAATCCTCAGCCCTCAGGGAATCACATGGCAGAAAATGGACCTCGCTAAGACAGACTATGAGCCAAGGAAAAAAAGGACACTATGCCATTTGCAGCACCGTAGATGAGTCTAGAGGTAATCACGTGACTTGTAGTAAGTCAGAAAGTGCAAGACACATATCGTATGATATCACTTAGAGGTGTTACCTAAAAATTGATACCAGGGCAGATATTTCCACGGAGAAGGGCAATCCCAGATTCATTAAACAAACTTATGGTTCACCAATGGAAAGGTGTGAGGATTGGATTCATTACGGTATTGGGGTTAACAGACATATACAAACACAGGTGAAATATATAATCACCAAAGACCTACGGAATACCAAGAGAAGACTACTCAACATTCTGTCATAACGTACATGGGAAAAGGATCCCAGGAAGAACAGACATATGTATATGTGTAAAAGAAACACATCTTGCACACCTACAACAAGCCAAACGTTGTCATCAAACTTGCTGTAATAAAAAAATAAAAAATTAAATTAAAAACACGAACAAGAAGTAGTGAGACAAACTTGAGGGGCTTTCTCCTGGCACATTCCATTCTCAATTACAATCTAGAACGCGACTTCCATTGAGGCTCTGCTGCCCTAGTAACCAGATTTGGTAAGGGAGAACTGCTGCCACCTTGTGGCCGTTCCACACAACAGCAGCTTTAATCCCAGCGCTAATGGTCAGTGGATATTCAAAATCGTTACAGGCCTGTAAATGACACCTGCCCTGAAAACAAATCCTGGGGTCATATATCGACCAAAAAATTCAAAAGACGTCCATATTTCAAAACGACAGTTTCAAGAGGCATATTTTACGCACATTAGTGTTCTGCTTCTTTTGCTTTCTTTCTTTCTTTGTTAAAAAAACGGGAATGGAAAAAGGCAACCCTCAGAATGGGCGAAAACGTTCGCAAACGAATCAATGGACAGAGGTTTTATCTCCAATATGTATAAACAGCTCATGCAGCTTAATATTAATAAAACAAACAGCCCAATACAAAAATGGGCAGAAGATCTAAATAGACATTTCTTCAAAGAAGACACAGAGATGGCCAAGACGCACATGAAAAGCTGCTCAACATCACTAATGATTAGAGAAATGCAAATCAAAACTACAATGAGGTATGACCTCACACCTGTTAGAATCGGCATCATCAGAAAATCTACAAACCACAAATTCTGGGGAGGGTGTGGACAAAAGGAACCCTCTTCCACTATTGGTGGGAATGTAAATTGATACAGTCACTATGGAGAACAGTATGGAGGTTCCTTTTAAAAACTAAAAAGAGAATTACCCACTGATCCAGCAATCCCACTTCTGGGCATATACCCAGAGAAAACCATTAATCAAAAAGACACATTCACCACAATGTTCATTACAGCACTATTTACAATAGCCAGGTAATGGAAGCAACCTAAATGCCCACAGACAGACGAATGGATAAAGATGTGGTCCATATATAAAATGGAATATGACTCAGCCATAAAAAGGAATGAAACTGGGCCATTTGTAGAGAGGTCGATGGATCTAGAGACTGTCGTACAGAGTGAAGTAAGTCAGAAAGAGAAAAACAAATATTGTATATTAATGCCTATATGTGGAACCTAGAACAATGGTACAGATGAACTGGTTTGCAGGGCAGAAATAGAGACACAGAGGTAGAGAACAAACGTATGGACACGAAGTGGGGGAAGCCATGCGGTGGTGGTGTTGGGATGAGTTGGGATATTGGGATTGACCTGTATACATGTATGTGCATAAAATAGATAACTAATAATAACCTGCTGTATAATAAATAAATAAAATTAAATTTCAAAATTTTTAAAAATAAAATTTAAAAATAAAACAGAAAAAAGTTCTTCCTTTCACACAGATGTATTTATATGAATGAATTATTTCCATGCTTATATCTATAAATACATAAAAGAGGAATAAAATCTAACTTGAACCGAAAAGAAAAAAAAAAAAACCTGAACCTAACAGTTATACAGAGGAAAACCCTACCAAGGCACTTGCTCCAGCAGTAAACAATTCTGAAATTGGTCAGAGGTGGGGAATCATCTCCCACACAGCAAGCAGCCCCGCCCCGCCACGCATGGAGCGTCCTCATTGCAAAGCTGGGGGACCGTGCCGAGGCCTCTGTGAGTAAATGTGAGCTGAGCCCCAGGCCAGCTGCTGCTGAACTGTTCCCACCCTTCCCAGGTAAAACACCTGAATATGTACCAGGGCTTGAAAGCCTAGAGGAAGGGCCGTGGTGCCACACCAGTGACAGCACGCAGGCCAACTTGGTGTCTGCAGGCCAGCCAGGATGGTCCTGGCCCCGGGCGCTCTTCTGGAAGCTTTCCATTTCCCTGCCTGAGATACCCCTCCTGTCCTGGCCCCCACTACATTTTTTCCTTCCTCACCTCAGCCAGGAGAGAAATTCCAGTGGAAGTTATGGGTGACACATCCTCTTCTTTACAGGTGGCAGCCTGGCAACTCCTGCAGAAAGTCCAGCAGAGCCCCACTCACACCGGGCCACCAACAAAGCGGTGGACCCTCACACCATCCCTCCAGTACAGCCCCGAGACTGCTGACGGGGCAGAGAGTATGGAGTCAGGCACAGCTGCAGGGGCTATTGCTGCCTGGAGTGCTGTTTCTATTGACCTCAACCCAGGCACACCTGGGGAGGGCTTGCCGGCAGGGTCAGGCTGCCCAGGTCAGCTAATCCTCAGCCCTCAGGGAATCACATGGCAGAAAATGGACCTCGCTGAGACAGACTATGAGCCAAGGACAAAAAGGACACTATGCCATTTGCAGCACCGTAGATGAGTCTAGAGGTAATCACGTGACTTGTAGTAAGTCAGAAAGTGCAAGACACATATCGTATGATATCACTTATAGGTGTTACCTAAAAATTGATACCAGGGCAGATATTTCCACGGAGAAGGGCAATCCCAGATTCATTAAACAAACTTATGGTTCACCAATGGAAAGGTGTGAGGATTGGATTCATTACGATATTGGGGTTAACAGACATATACAAACACAGGTGAAATATATAATCACCAAAGACCTACGGAATACCAAGAGAAGACTACTCAACATTCTGTCATAACGTACATGGGAAAAGGATCCCAGGAAGAACAGACATATGTATATGTGTAAAAGAAACACATCTTGCACACCTACAACAAGCCAAACGTTGTCATCAAACTTGCTGTAATAAAAAAATAAAAAATTAAATTAAAAACACGAACAAGAAGTAGTGAGACAAACTTGAGGGGCTTTCTCCTGGCACATTCCATTCTCAATTACAATCTAGAACGCGACTTCCATTGAGGCTCTGCTGCCCTAGTAACCAGATTTGGTAAGGGAGAACTGCTGCCACCTTGTGGCCGTTCCACACAACAGCAGCTTTAATCCCAGCGCTAATGGTCAGTGGATATTCAAAATCGTTACAGGCCTGTAAATGACACCTGCCCTGAAAACAAATCCTGGGGTCATATATCGACCAAAAAATTCAAAAGACGTCCATATTTCAAAACGACAGTTTCAAGAGGCATATTTTACGCACATTAGTGTTCTGCTTCTTTTGCTTTCTTTCTTTCTTTGTTAAAAAAACGGGAATGGAAAAAGGCAACCCTCAGAATGGGCGAAAACGTTCGCAAACGAATCAATGGACAGAGGTTTTATCTCCAATATGTATAAACAGCTCATGCAGCTTAATATTAATAAAACAAACAGCCCAATACAAAAATGGGCAGAAGATCTAAATAGACATTTCTTCAAAGAAGACACAGAGATGGCCAAGACGCACATGAAAAGCTGCTCAACATCACTAATGATTAGAGAAATGCAAATCAAAACTACAATGAGGTATGACCTCACACCTGTTAGAATCGGCATCATCAGAAAATCTACAAACCACAAATTCTGGGGAGGGTGTGGACAAAAGGAACCCTCTTCCACTATTGGTGGGAATGTAAATTGATACAGTCACTATGGAGAACAGTATGGAGGTTCCTTTTAAAAACTAAAAAGAGAATTACCCACTGATCCAGCAATCCCACTTCTGGGCATATACCCAGAGAAAACCATTAATCAAAAAGACACATTCACCACAATGTTCATTACAGCACTATTTACAATAGCCAGGTAATGGAAGCAACCTAAATGCCCACAGACAGACGAATGGATAAAGATGTGGTCCATATATAAAATGGAATATGACTCAGCCATAAAAAGGAATGAAACTGGGCCATTTGTAGAGAGGTCGATGGATCTAGAGACTGTCGTACAGAGTGAAGTAAGTCAGAAAGAGAAAAACAAATATTGTATATTAATGCCTATATGTGGAACCTAGAACAATGGTACAGATGAACTGGTTTGCAGGGCAGAAATAGAGACACAGAGGTAGAGAACAAACGTATGGACACGAAGTGGGGGAAGCCATGCGGTGGTGGTGTTGGGATGAGTTGGGATATTGGGATTGACCTGTATACATGTATGTGCATAAAATAGATAACTAATAATAACCTGCTGTATAATAAATAAATAAAATTAAATTTCAAAATTTTTAAAAATAAAATTTAAAAATAAAACAGAAAAAAGTTCTTCCTTTCACACAGATGTATTTATATGAATGAATTATTTCCATGCTTATATCTATAAATACATAAAAGAGGAATAAAATCTAACTTGAACCGAAAAGAAAAAAAAAAAAACCTGAACCTAACAGTTATACAGAGGAAAACCCTACCAAGGCACTTGCTCCAGCAGTAAACAATTCTGAAATTGGTCAGAGGTGGGGAATCATCTCCCACACAGCAAGCAGCCCCGCCCCGCCACGCATGGAGCGTCCTCATTGCAAAGCTGGGGGACCGTGCCGAGGCCTCTGTGAGTAAATGTGAGCTGAGCCCCAGGCCAGCTGCTGCTGAACTGTTCCCACCCTTCCCAGGTAAAACACCTGAATATGTACCAGGGCTTGAAAGCCTAGAGGAAGGGCCGTGGTGCCACACCAGTGACAGCACGCAGGCCAACTTGGTGTCTGCAGGCCAGCCAGGATGGTCCTGGCCCCGGGCGCTCTTCTGGAAGCTTTCCATTTCCCTGCCTGAGATACCCCTCCTGTCCTGGCCCCCACTACATTTTTTCCTTCCTCACCTCAGCCAGGAGAGAAATTCCAGTGGAAGTTATGGGTGACACATCCTCTTCTTTACAGGTGGCAGCCTGGCAACTCCTGCAGAAAGTCCAGCAGAGCCCCACTCACACCGGGCCACCAACAAAGCGGTGGACCCTCACACCATCCCTCCAGTACAGCCCCGAGACTGCTGACGGGGCAGAGAGTATGGAGTCAGGCACAGCTGCAGGGGCTATTGCTGCCTGGAGTGCTGTTTCTATTGACCTCAACCCAGGCACACCTGGGGAGGGCTTGCCGGCAGGGTCAGGCTGCCCAGGTCAGCTAATCCTCAGCCCTCAGGGAATCACATGGCAGAAAATGGACCTCGCTAAGACAGACTATGAGCCAAGGAAAAAAAGGACACTATGCCATTTGCAGCACCGTAGATGAGTCTAGAGGTAATCACGTGACTTGTAGTAAGTCAGAAAGTGCAAGACACATATCGTATGATATCACTTATAGGTGTTACCTAAAAATTGATACCAGGGCAGATATTTCCACGGAGAAGGGCAATCCCAGATTCATTAAACAAACTTATGGTTCACCAATGGAAAGGTGTGAGGATTGGATTCATTACGATATTGGGGTTAACAGACATATACAAACACAGGTGAAATATATAATCACCAAAGACCTACGGAATACCAAGAGAAGACTACTCAACATTCTGTCATAACGTACATGGGAAAAGGATCCCAGGAAGAACAGACATATGTATATGTGTAAAAGAAACACATCTTGCACACCTACAACAAGCCAAACGTTGTCATCAAACTTGCTGTAATAAAAAAATAAAAAATTAAATTAAAAACACGAACAAGAAGTAGTGAGACAAACTTGAGGGGCTTTCTCCTGGCACATTCCATTCTCAATTACAATCTAGAACGCGACTTCCATTGAGGCTCTGCTGCCCTAGTAACCAGATTTGGTAAGGGAGAACTGCTGCCACCTTGTGGCCGTTCCACACAACAGCAGCTTTAATCCCAGCGCTAATGGTCAGTGGATATTCAAAATCGTTACAGGCCTGTAAATGACACCTGCCCTGAAAACAAATCCTGGGGTCATATATCGACCAAAAAATTCAAAAGACGTCCATATTTCAAAACGACAGTTTCAAGAGGCATATTTTACGCACATTAGTGTTCTGCTTCTTTTGCTTTCTTTCTTTCTTTGTTAAAAAAACGGGAATGGAAAAAGGCAACCCTCAGAATGGGCGAAAACGTTCGCAAACGAATCAATGGACAGAGGTTTTATCTCCAATATGTATAAACAGCTCATGCAGCTTAATATTAATAAAACAAACAGCCCAATACAAAAATGGGCAGAAGATCTAAATAGACATTTCTTCAAAGAAGACACAGAGATGGCCAAGACGCACATGAAAAGCTGCTCAACATCACTAATTATTAGAGAAATGCAAATCAAAACTACAATGAGGTATGACCTCACACCTGTTAGAATCGGCATCATCAGAAAATCTACAAACCACAAATTCTGGGGAGGGTGTGGACAAAAGGAACCCTCTTCCACTATTGGTGGGAATGTAAATTGATACAGTCACTATGGAGAACAGTATGGAGGTTCCTTTTAAAAACTAAAAAGAGAATTACCCACTGATCCAGCAATCCCACTTCTGGGCATATACCCAGAGAAAACCATTAATCAAAAAGACACATTCACCACAATGTTCATTACAGCACTATTTACAATAGCCAGGTAATGGAAGCAACCTAAATGCCCACAGACAGACGAATGGATAAAGATGTGGTCCATATATAAAATGGAATATGACTCAGCCATAAAAAGGAATGAAACTGGGCCATTTGTAGAGAGGTCGATGGATCTAGAGACTGTCGTACAGAGTGAAGTAAGTCAGAAAGAGAAAAACAAATATTGTATATTAATGCCTATATGTGGAACCTAGAACAATGGTACAGATGAACTGGTTTGCAGGGCAGAAATAGAGACACAGAGGTAGAGAACAAACGTATGGACACGAAGTGGGGGAAGCCATGCGGTGGTGGTGTTGGGATGAGTTGGGATATTGGGATTGACCTGTATACATGTATGTGCATAAAATAGATAACTAATAATAACCTGCTGTATAATAAATAAATAAAATTAAATTTCAAAATTTTTAAAAATAAAATTTAAAAATAAAACAGAAAAAAGTTCTTCCTTTCACACAGATGTATTTATATGAATGAATTATTTCCATGCTTATATCTATAAATACATAAAAGAGGAATAAAATCTAACTTGAACCGAAAAGAAAAAAAAAAAAACCTGAACCTAACAGTTATACAGAGGAAAACCCTACCAAGGCACTTGCTCCAGCAGTAAACAATTCTGAAATTGGTCAGAGGTGGGGAATCATCTCCCATACAGCAAGCAGCCCCGCCCCGCCACGCATGGAGCGTCCTCATTGCAAAGCTGGGGGACCGTGCCGAGGCCTCTGTGAGTAAATGTGAGCTGAGCCCCAGGCCAGCTGCTGCTGAACTGTTCCCACCCTTCCCAGGTAAAACACCTGAATATGTACCAGGGCTTGAAAGCCTAGAGGAAGGGCCGTGGTGCCACACCAGTGACAGCACGCAGGCCAACTTGGTGTCTGCAGGCCAGCCAGGATGGTCCTGGCCCCGGGCGCTCTTCTGGAAGCTTTCCATTTCCCTGCCTGAGATACCCCTCCTGTCCTGGCCCCCACTACATTTTTTCCTTCCTCACCTCAGCCAGGAGAGAAATTCCAGTGGAAGTTATGGGTGACACATCCTCTTCTTTACAGGTGGCAGCCTGGCAACTCCTGCAGAAAGTCCAGCAGAGCCCCACTCACACCGGGCCACCAACAAAGCGGTGGACCCTCACACCATCCCTCCAGTACAGCCCCGAGACTGCTGACGGGGCAGAGAGTATGGAGTCAGGCACAGCTGCAGGGGCTATTGCTGCCTGGAGTGCTGTTTCTATTGACCTCAACCCAGGCACACCTGGGGAGGGCTTGCCGGCAGGGTCAGGCTGCCCAGGTCAGCTAATCCTCAGCCCTCAGGGAATCACATGGCAGAAAATGGACCTCGCTAAGACAGACTATGAGCCAAGGAAAAAAAGGACACTATGCCATTTGCAGCACCGTAGATGAGTCTAGAGGTAATCACGTGACTTGTAGTAAGTCAGAAAGTGCAAGACACATATCGTATGATATCACTTATAGGTGTTACCTAAAAATTGATACCAGGGCAGATATTTCCACGGAGAAGGGCAATCCCAGATTCATTAAACAAACTTATGGTTCACCAATGGAAAGGTGTGAGGATTGGATTCATTACGATATTGGGGTTAACAGACATATACAAACACAGGTGAAATATATAATCACCAAAGACCTACGGAATACCAAGAGAAGACTACTCAACATTCTGTCATAACGTACATGGGAAAAGGATCCCAGGAAGAACAGACATATGTATATGTGTAAAAGAAACACATCTTGCACACCTACAACAAGCCAAACGTTGTCATCAAACTTGCTGTAATAAAAAAATAAAAAATTAAATTAAAAACACGAACAAGAAGTAGTGAGACAAACTTGAGGGGCTTTCTCCTGGCACATTCCATTCTCAATTACAATCTAGAACGCGACTTCCATTGAGGCTCTGCTGCCCTAGTAACCAGATTTGGTAAGGGAGAACTGCTGCCACCTTGTGGCCGTTCCACACAACAGCAGCTTTAATCCCAGCGCTAATGGTCAGTGGATATTCAAAATCGTTACAGGCCTGTAAATGACACCTGCCCTGAAAACAAATCCTGGGGTCATATATCGACCAAAAAATTCAAAAGACGTCCATATTTCAAAACGACAGTTTCAAGAGGCATATTTTACGCACATTAGTGTTCTGCTTCTTTTGCTTTCTTTCTTTCTTTGTTAAAAAAACGGGAATGGAAAAAGGCAACCCTCAGAATGGGCGAAAACGTTCGCAAACGAATCAATGGACAGAGGTTTTATCTCCAATATGTATAAACAGCTCATGCAGCTTAATATTAATAAAAGAAACAGCCCAATACAAAAATGGGCAGAAGATCTAAATAGACATTTCTTCAAAGAAGACACAGAGATGGCCAAGACGCACATGAAAAGCTGCTCAACATCACTAATTATTAGAGAAATGCAAATCAAAACTACAATGAGGTATGACCTCACACCTGTTAGAATCGGCATCATCAGAAAATCTACAAACCACAAATTCTGGGGAGGGTGTGGACAAAAGGAACCCTCTTCCACTATTGGTGGGAATGTAAATTGATACAGTCACTATGGAGAACAGTATGGAGGTTCCTTTTAAAAACTAAAAAGAGAATTACCCACTGATCCAGCAATCCCACTTCTGGGCATATACCCAGAGAAAACCATTAATCAAAAAGACACATTCACCACAATGTTCATTACAGCACTATTTACAATAGCCAGGTAATGGAAGCAACCTAAATGCCCACAGACAGACGAATGGATAAAGATGTGGTCCATATATAAAATGGAATATGACTCAGCCATAAAAAGGAATGAAACTGGGCCATTTGTAGAGAGGTCGATGGATCTAGAGACTGTCGTACAGAGTGAAGTAAGTCAGAAAGAGAAAAACAAATATTGTATATTAATGCCTATATGTGGAACCTAGAACAATGGTACAGATGAACTGGTTTGCAGGGCAGAAATAGAGACACAGAGGTAGAGAACAAACGTATGGACACGAAGTGGGGGAAGCCATGCGGTGGTGGTGTTGGGATGAGTTGGGATATTGGGATTGACCTGTATACATGTATGTGCATAAAATAGATAACTAATAATAACCTGCTGTATAATAAATAAATAAAATTAAATTTCAAAATTTTTAAAAATAAAATTTAAAAATAAAACAGAAAAAAGTTCTTCCTTTCACACAGATGTATTTATATGAATGAATTATTTCCATGCTTATATCTATAAATACATAAAAGAGGAATAAAATCTAACTTGAACCGAAAAGAAAAAAAAAAAAAACCTGAACCTAACAGTTATACAGAGGAAAACCCTACCAAGGCACTTGCTCCAGCAGTAAACAATTCTGAAATTGGTCAGAGGTGGGGAATCATCTCCCACACAGCAAGCAGCCCCGCCCCGCCACGCATGGAGCGTCCTCATTGCAAAGCTGGGGGACCGTGCCGAGGCCTCTGTGAGTAAATGTGAGCTGAGCCCCAGGCCAGCTGCTGCTGAACTGTTCCCACCCTTCCCAGGTAAAACACCTGAATATGTACCAGGGCTTGAAAGCCTAGAGGAAGGGCCGTGGTGCCACACCAGTGACAGCACGCAGGCCAACTTGGTGTCTGCAGGCCAGCCAGGATGGTCCTGGCCCCGGGCGCTCTTCTGGAAGCTTTCCATTTCCCTGCCTGAGATACCCCTCCTGTCCTGGCCCCCACTACATTTTTTCCTTCCTCACCTCAGCCAGGAGAGAAATTCCAGTGGAAGTTATGGGTGACACATCCTCTTCTTTACAGGTGGCAGCCTGGCAACTCCTGCAGAAAGTCCAGCAGAGCCCCACTCACACCGGGCCACCAACAAAGCGGTGGACCCTCACACCATCCCTCCAGTACAGCCCCGAGACTGCTGACGGGGCAGAGAGTATGGAGTCAGGCACAGCTGCAGGGGCTATTGCTGCCTGGAGTGCTGTTTCTATTGACCTCAACCCAGGCACACCTGGGGAGGGCTTGCCGGCAGGGTCAGGCTGCCCAGGTCAGCTAATCCTCAGCCCTCAGGGAATCACATGGCAGAAAATGGACCTCGCTAAGACAGACTATGAGCCAAGGAAAAAAAGGACACTATGCCATTTGCAGCACCGTAGATGAGTCTAGAGGTAATCACGTGACTTGTAGTAAGTCAGAAAGTGCAAGACACATATCGTATGATATCACTTATAGGTGTTACCTAAAAATTGATACCAGGGCAGATATTTCCACGGAGAAGGGCAATCCCAGATTCATTAAACAAACTTATGGTTCACCAATGGAAAGGTGTGAGGATTGGATTCATTACGATATTGGGGTTAACAGACATATACAAACACAGGTGAAATATATAATCACCAAAGACCTACGGAATACCAAGAGAAGACTACTCAACATTCTGTCATAACGTACATGGGAAAAGGATCCCAGGAAGAACAGACATATGTATATGTGTAAAAGAAACACATCTTGCACACCTACAACAAGCCAAACGTTGTCATCAAACTTGCTGTAATAAAAAAATAAAAAATTAAATTAAAAACACGAACAAGAAGTAGTGAGACAAACTTGAGGGGCTTTCTCCTGGCACATTCCATTCTCAATTACAATCTAGAACGCGACTTCCATTGAGGCTCTGCTGCCCTAGTAACCAGATTTGGTAAGGGAGAACTGCTGCCACCTTGTGGCCGTTCCACACAACAGCAGCTTTAATCCCAGCGCTAATGGTCAGTGGATATTCAAAATCGTTACAGGCCTGTAAATGACACCTGCCCTGAAAACAAATCCTGGGGTCATATATCGACCAAAAAATTCAAAAGACGTCCATATTTCAAAACGACAGTTTCAAGAGGCATATTTTACGCACATTAGTGTTCTGCTTCTTTTGCTTTCTTTCTTTCTTTGTTAAAAAAACGGGAATGGAAAAAGGCAACCCTCAGAATGGGCGAAAACGTTCGCAAACGAATCAATGGACAGAGGTTTTATCTCCAATATGTATAAACAGCTCATGCAGCTTAATATTAATAAAACAAACAGCCCAATACAAAAATGGGCAGAAGATCTAAATAGACATTTCTTCAAAGAAGACACAGAGATGGCCAAGACGCACATGAAAAGCTGCTCAACATCACTAATTATTAGAGAAATGCAAATCAAAACTACAATGAGGTATGACCTCACACCTGTTAGAATCGGCATCATCAGAAAATCTACAAACCACAAATTCTGGGGAGGGTGTGGACAAAAGGAACCCTCTTCCACTATTGGTGGGAATGTAAATTGATACAGTCACTATGGAGAACAGTATGGAGGTTCCTTTTAAAAACTAAAAAGAGAATTACCCACTGATCCAGCAATCCCACTTCTGGGCATATACCCAGAGAAAACCATTAATCAAAAAGACACATTCACCACAATGTTCATTACAGCACTATTTACAATAGCCAGGTAATGGAAGCAACCTAAATGCCCACAGACAGACGAATGGATAAAGATGTGGTCCATATATAAAATGGAATATGACTCAGCCATAAAAAGGAATGAAACTGGGCCATTTGTAGAGAGGTCGATGGATCTAGAGACTGTCGTACAGAGTGAAGTAAGTCAGAAAGAGAAAAACAAATATTGTATATTAATGCCTATATGTGGAACCTAGAACAATGGTACAGATGAACTGGTTTGCAGGGCAGAAATAGAGACACAGAGGTAGAGAACAAACGTATGGACACGAAGTGGGGGAAGCCATGCGGTGGTGGTGTTGGGATGAGTTGGGATATTGGGATTGACCTGTATACATGTATGTGCATAAAATAGATAACTAATAATAACCTGCTGTATAATAAATAAATAAAATTAAATTTCAAAATTTTTAAAAATAAAATTTAAAAATAAAACAGAAAAAAGTTCTTCCTTTCACACAGATGTATTTATATGAATGAATTATTTCCATGCTTATATCTATAAATACATAAAAGAGGAATAAAATCTAACTTGAACCGAAAAGAAAAAAAAAAAAACCTGAACCTAACAGTTATACAGAGGAAAACCCTACCAAGGCACTTGCTCCAGCAGTAAACAATTCTGAAATTGGTCAGAGGTGGGGAATCATCTCCCATACAGCAAGCAGCCCCGCCCCGCCACGCATGGAGCGTCCTCATTGCAAAGCTGGGGGACCGTGCCGAGGCCTCTGTGAGTAAATGTGAGCTGAGCCCCAGGCCAGCTGCTGCTGAACTGTTCCCACCCTTCCCAGGTAAAACACCTGAATATGTACCAGGGCTTGAAAGCCTAGAGGAAGGGCCGTGGTGCCACACCAGTGACAGCACGCAGGCCAACTTGGTGTCTGCAGGCCAGCCAGGATGGTCCTGGCCCCGGGCGCTCTTCTGGAAGCTTTCCATTTCCCTGCCTGAGATACCCCTCCTGTCCTGGCCCCCACTACATTTTTTCCTTCCTCACCTCAGCCAGGAGAGAAATTCCAGTGGAAGTTATGGGTGACACATCCTCTTCTTTACAGGTGGCAGCCTGGCAACTCCTGCAGAAAGTCCAGCAGAGCCCCACTCACACCGGGCCACCAACAAAGCGGTGGACCCTCACACCATCCCTCCAGTACAGCCCCGAGACTGCTGACGGGGCAGAGAGTATGGAGTCAGGCACAGCTGCAGGGGCTATTGCTGCCTGGAGTGCTGTTTCTATTGACCTCAACCCAGGCACACCTGGGGAGGGCTTGCCGGCAGGGTCAGGCTGCCCAGGTCAGCTAATCCTCAGCCCTCAGGGAATCACATGGCAGAAAATGGACCTCGCTAAGACAGACTATGAGCCAAGGAAAAAAAGGACACTATGCCATTTGCAGCACCGTAGATGAGTCTAGAGGTAATCACGTGACTTGTAGTAAGTCAGAAAGTGCAAGACACATATCGTATGATATCACTTATAGGTGTTACCTAAAAATTGATACCAGGGCAGATATTTCCACGGAGAAGGGCAATCCCAGATTCATTAAACAAACTTATGGTTCACCAATGGAAAGGTGTGAGGATTGGATTCATTACGATATTGGGGTTAACAGACATATACAAACACAGGTGAAATATATAATCACCAAAGACCTACGGAATACCAAGAGAAGACTACTCAACATTCTGTCATAACGTACATGGGAAAAGGATCCCAGGAAGAACAGACATATGTATATGTGTAAAAGAAACACATCTTGCACACCTACAACAAGCCAAACGTTGTCATCAAACTTGCTGTAATAAAAAAATAAAAAATTAAATTAAAAACACGAACAAGAAGTAGTGAGACAAACTTGAGGGGCTTTCTCCTGGCACATTCCATTCTCAATTACAATCTAGAACGCGACTTCCATTGAGGCTCTGCTGCCCTAGTAACCAGATTTGGTAAGGGAGAACTGCTGCCACCTTGTGGCCGTTCCACACAACAGCAGCTTTAATCCCAGCGCTAATGGTCAGTGGATATTCAAAATCGTTACAGGCCTGTAAATGACACCTGCCCTGAAAACAAATCCTGGGGTCATATATCGACCAAAAAATTCAAAAGACGTCCATATTTCAAAACGACAGTTTCAAGAGGCATATTTTACGCACATTAGTGTTCTGCTTCTTTTGCTTTCTTTCTTTCTTTGTTAAAAAAACGGGAATGGAAAAAGGCAACCCTCAGAATGGGCGAAAACGTTCGCAAACGAATCAATGGACAGAGGTTTTATCTCCAATATGTATAAACAGCTCATGCAGCTTAATATTAATAAAAGAAACAGCCCAATACAAAAATGGGCAGAAGATCTAAATAGACATTTCTTCAAAGAAGACACAGAGATGGCCAAGACGCACATGAAAAGCTGCTCAACATCACTAATTATTAGAGAAATGCAAATCAAAACTACAATGAGGTATGACCTCACACCTGTTAGAATCGGCATCATCAGAAAATCTACAAACCACAAATTCTGGGGAGGGTGTGGACAAAAGGAACCCTCTTCCACTATTGGTGGGAATGTAAATTGATACAGTCACTATGGAGAACAGTATGGAGGTTCCTTTTAAAAACTAAAAAGAGAATTACCCACTGATCCAGCAATCCCACTTCTGGGCATATACCCAGAGAAAACCATTAATCAAAAAGACACATTCACCACAATGTTCATTACAGCACTATTTACAATAGCCAGGTAATGGAAGCAACCTAAATGCCCACAGACAGACGAATGGATAAAGATGTGGTCCATATATAAAATGGAATATGACTCAGCCATAAAAAGGAATGAAACTGGGCCATTTGTAGAGAGGTCGATGGATCTAGAGACTGTCGTACAGAGTGAAGTAAGTCAGAAAGAGAAAAACAAATATTGTATATTAATGCCTATATGTGGAACCTAGAACAATGGTACAGATGAACTGGTTTGCAGGGCAGAAATAGAGACACAGAGGTAGAGAACAAACGTATGGACACGAAGTGGGGGAAGCCATGCGGTGGTGGTGTTGGGATGAGTTGGGATATTGGGATTGACCTGTATACATGTATGTGCATAAAATAGATAACTAATAATAACCTGCTGTATAATAAATAAATAAAATTAAATTTCAAAATTTTTAAAAATAAAATTTAAAAATAAAACAGAAAAAAGTTCTTCCTTTCACACAGATGTATTTATATGAATGAATTATTTCCATGCTTATATCTATAAATACATAAAAGAGGAATAAAATCTAACTTGAACCGAAAAGAAAAAAAAAAAAAACCTGAACCTAACAGTTATACAGAGGAAAACCCTACCAAGGCACTTGCTCCAGCAGTAAACAATTCTGAAATTGGTCAGAGGTGGGGAATCATCTCCCACACAGCAAGCAGCCCCGCCCCGCCACGCATGGAGCGTCCTCATTGCAAAGCTGGGGGACCGTGCCGAGGCCTCTGTGAGTAAATGTGAGCTGAGCCCCAGGCCAGCTGCTGCTGAACTGTTCCCACCCTTCCCAGGTAAAACACCTGAATATGTACCAGGGCTTGAAAGCCTAGAGGAAGGGCCGTGGTGCCACACCAGTGACAGCACGCAGGCCAACTTGGTGTCTGCAGGCCAGCCAGGATGGTCCTGGCCCCGGGCGCTCTTCTGGAAGCTTTCCATTTCCCTGCCTGAGATACCCCTCCTGTCCTGGCCCCCACTACATTTTTTCCTTCCTCACCTCAGCCAGGAGAGAAATTCCAGTGGAAGTTATGGGTGACACATCCTCTTCTTTACAGGTGGCAGCCTGGCAACTCCTGCAGAAAGTCCAGCAGAGCCCCACTCACACCGGGCCACCAACAAAGCGGTGGACCCTCACACCATCCCTCCAGTACAGCCCCGAGACTGCTGACGGGGCAGAGAGTATGGAGTCAGGCACAGCTGCAGGGGCTATTGCTGCCTGGAGTGCTGTTTCTATTGACCTCAACCCAGGCACACCTGGGGAGGGCTTGCCGGCAGGGTCAGGCTGCCCAGGTCAGCTAATCCTCAGCCCTCAGGGAATCACATGGCAGAAAATGGACCTCGCTAAGACAGACTATGAGCCAAGGAAAAAAAGGACACTATGCCATTTGCAGCACCGTAGATGAGTCTAGAGGTAATCACGTGACTTGTAGTAAGTCAGAAAGTGCAAGACACATATCGTATGATATCACTTATAGGTGTTACCTAAAAATTGATACCAGGGCAGATATTTCCACGGAGAAGGGCAATCCCAGATTCATTAAACAAACTTATGGTTCACCAATGGAAAGGTGTGAGGATTGGATTCATTACGATATTGGGGTTAACAGACATATACAAACACAGGTGAAATATATAATCACCAAAGACCTACGGAATACCAAGAGAAGACTACTCAACATTCTGTCATAACGTACATGGGAAAAGGATCCCAGGAAGAACAGACATATGTATATGTGTAAAAGAAACACATCTTGCACACCTACAACAAGCCAAACGTTGTCATCAAACTTGCTGTAATAAAAAAATAAAAAATTAAATTAAAAACACGAACAAGAAGTAGTGAGACAAACTTGAGGGGCTTTCTCCTGGCACATTCCATTCTCAATTACAATCTAGAACGCGACTTCCATTGAGGCTCTGCTGCCCTAGTAACCAGATTTGGTAAGGGAGAACTGCTGCCACCTTGTGGCCGTTCCACACAACAGCAGCTTTAATCCCAGCGCTAATGGTCAGTGGATATTCAAAATCGTTACAGGCCTGTAAATGACACCTGCCCTGAAAACAAATCCTGGGGTCATATATCGACCAAAAAATTCAAAAGACGTCCATATTTCAAAACGACAGTTTCAAGAGGCATATTTTACGCACATTAGTGTTCTGCTTCTTTTGCTTTCTTTCTTTCTTTGTTAAAAAAACGGGAATGGAAAAAGGCAACCCTCAGAATGGGCGAAAACGTTCGCAAACGAATCAATGGACAGAGGTTTTATCTCCAATATGTATAAACAGCTCATGCAGCTTAATATTAATAAAACAAACAGCCCAATACAAAAATGGGCAGAAGATCTAAATAGACATTTCTTCAAAGAAGACACAGAGATGGCCAAGACGCACATGAAAAGCTGCTCAACATCACTAATTATTAGAGAAATGCAAATCAAAACTACAATGAGGTATGACCTCACACCTGTTAGAATCGGCATCATCAGAAAATCTACAAACCACAAATTCTGGGGAGGGTGTGGACAAAAGGAACCCTCTTCCACTATTGGTGGGAATGTAAATTGATACAGTCACTATGGAGAACAGTATGGAGGTTCCTTTTAAAAACTAAAAAGAGAATTACCCACTGATCCAGCAATCCCACTTCTGGGCATATACCCAGAGAAAACCATTAATCAAAAAGACACATTCACCACAATGTTCATTACAGCACTATTTACAATAGCCAGGTAATGGAAGCAACCTAAATGCCCACAGACAGACGAATGGATAAAGATGTGGTCCATATATAAAATGGAATATGACTCAGCCATAAAAAGGAATGAAACTGGGCCATTTGTAGAGAGGTCGATGGATCTAGAGACTGTCGTACAGAGTGAAGTAAGTCAGAAAGAGAAAAACAAATATTGTATATTAATGCCTATATGTGGAACCTAGAACAATGGTACAGATGAACTGGTTTGCAGGGCAGAAATAGAGACACAGAGGTAGAGAACAAACGTATGGACACGAAGTGGGGGAAGCCATGCGGTGGTGGTGTTGGGATGAGTTGGGATATTGGGATTGACCTGTATACATGTATGTGCATAAAATAGATAACTAATAATAACCTGCTGTATAATAAATAAATAAAATTAAATTTCAAAATTTTTAAAAATAAAATTTAAAAATAAAACAGAAAAAAGTTCTTCCTTTCACACAGATGTATTTATATGAATGAATTATTTCCATGCTTATATCTATAAATACATAAAAGAGGAATAAAATCTAACTTGAACCGAAAAGAAAAAAAAAAAAACCTGAACCTAACAGTTATACAGAGGAAAACCCTACCAAGGCACTTGCTCCAGCAGTAAACAATTCTGAAATTGGTCAGAGGTGGGGAATCATCTCCCATACAGCAAGCAGCCCCGCCCCGCCACGCATGGAGCGTCCTCATTGCAAAGCTGGGGGACCGTGCCGAGGCCTCTGTGAGTAAATGTGAGCTGAGCCCCAGGCCAGCTGCTGCTGAACTGTTCCCACCCTTCCCAGGTAAAACACCTGAATATGTACCAGGGCTTGAAAGCCTAGAGGAAGGGCCGTGGTGCCACACCAGTGACAGCACGCAGGCCAACTTGGTGTCTGCAGGCCAGCCAGGATGGTCCTGGCCCCGGGCGCTCTTCTGGAAGCTTTCCATTTCCCTGCCTGAGATACCCCTCCTGTCCTGGCCCCCACTACATTTTTTCCTTCCTCACCTCAGCCAGGAGAGAAATTCCAGTGGAAGTTATGGGTGACACATCCTCTTCTTTACAGGTGGCAGCCTGGCAACTCCTGCAGAAAGTCCAGCAGAGCCCCACTCACACCGGGCCACCAACAAAGCGGTGGACCCTCACACCATCCCTCCAGTACAGCCCCGAGACTGCTGACGGGGCAGAGAGTATGGAGTCAGGCACAGCTGCAGGGGCTATTGCTGCCTGGAGTGCTGTTTCTATTGACCTCAACCCAGGCACACCTGGGGAGGGCTTGCCGGCAGGGTCAGGCTGCCCAGGTCAGCTAATCCTCAGCCCTCAGGGAATCACATGGCAGAAAATGGACCTCGCTAAGACAGACTATGAGCCAAGGAAAAAAAGGACACTATGCCATTTGCAGCACCGTAGATGAGTCTAGAGGTAATCACGTGACTTGTAGTAAGTCAGAAAGTGCAAGACACATATCGTATGATATCACTTATAGGTGTTACCTAAAAATTGATACCAGGGCAGATATTTCCACGGAGAAGGGCAATCCCAGATTCATTAAACAAACTTATGGTTCACCAATGGAAAGGTGTGAGGATTGGATTCATTACGATATTGGGGTTAACAGACATATACAAACACAGGTGAAATATATAATCACCAAAGACCTACGGAATACCAAGAGAAGACTACTCAACATTCTGTCATAACGTACATGGGAAAAGGATCCCAGGAAGAACAGACATATGTATATGTGTAAAAGAAACACATCTTGCACACCTACAACAAGCCAAACGTTGTCATCAAACTTGCTGTAATAAAAAAATAAAAAATTAAATTAAAAACACGAACAAGAAGTAGTGAGACAAACTTGAGGGGCTTTCTCCTGGCACATTCCATTCTCAATTACAATCTAGAACGCGACTTCCATTGAGGCTCTGCTGCCCTAGTAACCAGATTTGGTAAGGGAGAACTGCTGCCACCTTGTGGCCGTTCCACACAACAGCAGCTTTAATCCCAGCGCTAATGGTCAGTGGATATTCAAAATCGTTACAGGCCTGTAAATGACACCTGCCCTGAAAACAAATCCTGGGGTCATATATCGACCAAAAAATTCAAAAGACGTCCATATTTCAAAACGACAGTTTCAAGAGGCATATTTTACGCACATTAGTGTTCTGCTTCTTTTGCTTTCTTTCTTTCTTTGTTAAAAAAACGGGAATGGAAAAAGGCAACCCTCAGAATGGGCGAAAACGTTCGCAAACGAATCAATGGACAGAGGTTTTATCTCCAATATGTATAAACAGCTCATGCAGCTTAATATTAATAAAACAAACAGCCCAATACAAAAATGGGCAGAAGATCTAAATAGACATTTCTTCAAAGAAGACACAGAGATGGCCAAGACGCACATGAAAAGCTGCTCAACATCACTAATTATTAGAGAAATGCAAATCAAAACTACAATGAGGTATGACCTCACACCTGTTAGAATCGGCATCATCAGAAAATCTACAAACCACAAATTCTGGGGAGGGTGTGGACAAAAGGAACCCTCTTCCACTATTGGTGGGAATGTAAATTGATACAGTCACTATGGAGAACAGTATGGAGGTTCCTTTTAAAAACTAAAAAGAGAATTACCCACTGATCCAGCAATCCCACTTCTGGGCATATACCCAGAGAAAACCATTAATCAAAAAGACACATTCACCACAATGTTCATTACAGCACTATTTACAATAGCCAGGTAATGGAAGCAACCTAAATGCCCACAGACAGACGAATGGATAAAGATGTGGTCCATATATAAAATGGAATATGACTCAGCCATAAAAAGGAATGAAACTGGGCCATTTGTAGAGAGGTCGATGGATCTAGAGACTGTCGTACAGAGTGAAGTAAGTCAGAAAGAGAAAAACAAATATTGTATATTAATGCCTATATGTGGAACCTAGAACAATGGTACAGATGAACTGGTTTGCAGGGCAGAAATAGAGACACAGAGGTAGAGAACAAACGTATGGACACGAAGTGGGGGAAGCCATGCGGTGGTGGTGTTGGGATGAGTTGGGATATTGGGATTGACCTGTATACATGTATGTGCATAAAATAGATAACTAATAATAACCTGCTGTATAATAAATAAATAAAATTAAATTTCAAAATTTTTAAAAATAAAATTTAAAAATAAAACAGAAAAAAGTTCTTCCTTTCACACAGATGTATTTATATGAATGAATTATTTCCATGCTTATATCTATAAATACATAAAAGAGGAATAAAATCTAACTTGAACCGAAAAGAAAAAAAAAAAACCTGAACCTAACAGTTATACAGAGGAAAACCCTACCAAGGCACTTGCTCCAGCAGTAAACAATTCTGAAATTGGTCAGAGGTGGGGAATCATCTCCCATACAGCAAGCAGCCCCGCCCCGCCACGCATGGAGCGTCCTCATTGCAAAGCTGGGGGACCGTGCCGAGGCCTCTGTGAGTAAATGTGAGCTGAGCCCCAGGCCAGCTGCTGCTGAACTGTTCCCACCCTTCCCAGGTAAAACACCTGAATATGTACCAGGGCTTGAAAGCCTAGAGGAAGGGCCGTGGTGCCACACCAGTGACAGCACGCAGGCCAACTTGGTGTCTGCAGGCCAGCCAGGATGGTCCTGGCCCCGGGCGCTCTTCTGGAAGCTTTCCATTTCCCTGCCTGAGATACCCCTCCTGTCCTGGCCCCCACTACATTTTTTCCTTCCTCACCTCAGCCAGGAGAGAAATTCCAGTGGAAGTTATGGGTGACACATCCTCTTCTTTACAGGTGGCAGCCTGGCAACTCCTGCAGAAAGTCCAGCAGAGCCCCACTCACACCGGGCCACCAACAAAGCGGTGGACCCTCACACCATCCCTCCAGTACAGCCCCGAGACTGCTGACGGGGCAGAGAGTATGGAGTCAGGCACAGCTGCAGGGGCTATTGCTGCCTGGAGTGCTGTTTCTATTGACCTCAACCCAGGCACACCTGGGGAGGGCTTGCCGGCAGGGTCAGGCTGCCCAGGTCAGCTAATCCTCAGCCCTCAGGGAATCACATGGCAGAAAATGGACCTCGCTAAGACAGACTATGAGCCAAGGACAAAAAGGACACTATGCCATTTGCAGCACCGTAGATGAGTCTAGAGGTAATCACGTGACTTGTAGTAAGTCAGAAAGTGCAAGACACATATCGTATGATATCACTTATAGGTGTTACCTAAAAATTGATACCAGGGCAGATATTTCCACGGAGAAGGGCAATCCCAGATTCATTAAACAAACTTATGGTTCACCAATGGAAAGGTGTGAGGATTGGATTCATTACGATATTGGGGTTAACAGACATATACAAACACAGGTGAAATATATAATCACCAAAGACCTACGGAATACCAAGAGAAGACTACTCAACATTCTGTCATAACGTACATGGGAAAAGGATCCCAGGAAGAACAGACATATGTATATGTGTAAAAGAAACACATCTTGCACACCTACAACAAGCCAAACGTTGTCATCAAACTTGCTGTAATAAAAAAATAAAAAATTAAATTAAAAACACGAACAAGAAGTAGTGAGACAAACTTGAGGGGCTTTCTCCTGGCACATTCCATTCTCAATTACAATCTAGAACGCGACTTCCATTGAGGCTCTGCTGCCCTAGTAACCAGATTTGGTAAGGGAGAACTGCTGCCACCTTGTGGCCGTTCCACACAACAGCAGCTTTAATCCCAGCGCTAATGGTCAGTGGATATTCAAAATCGTTACAGGCCTGTAAATGACACCTGCCCTGAAAACAAATCCTGGGGTCATATATCGACCAAAAAATTCAAAAGACGTCCATATTTCAAAACGACAGTTTCAAGAGGCATATTTTACGCACATTAGTGTTCTGCTTCTTTTGCTTTCTTTCTTTCTTTGTTAAAAAAACGGGAATGGAAAAAGGCAACCCTCAGAATGGGCGAAAACGTTCGCAAACGAATCAATGGACAGAGGTTTTATCTCCAATATGTATAAACAGCTCATGCAGCTTAATATTAATAAAACAAACAGCCCAATACAAAAATGGGCAGAAGATCTAAATAGACATTTCTTCAAAGAAGACACAGAGATGGCCAAGACGCACATGAAAAGCTGCTCAACAGCACTAATTATTAGAGAAATGCAAATCAAAACTACAATGAGGTATGACCTCACACCTGTTAGAATCGGCATCATCAGAAAATCTACAAACCACAAATTCTGGGGAGGGTGTGGACAAAAGGAACCCTCTTCCACTATTGGTGGGAATGTAAATTGATACAGTCACTATGGAGAACAGTATGGAGGTTCCTTTTAAAAACTAAAAAGAGAATTACCCACTGATCCAGCAATCCCACTTCTGGGCATATACCCAGAGAAAACCATTAATCAAAAAGACACATTCACCACAATGTTCATTACAGCACTATTTACAATAGCCAGGTAATGGAAGCAACCTAAATGCCCACAGACAGACGAATGGATAAAGATGTGGTCCATATATAAAATGGAATATGACTCAGCCATAAAAAGGAATGAAACTGGGCCATTTGTAGAGAGGTCGATGGATCTAGAGACTGTCGTACAGAGTGAAGTAAGTCAGAAAGAGAAAAACAAATATTGTATATTAATGCCTATATGTGGAACCTAGAACAATGGTACAGATGAACTGGTTTGCAGGGCAGAAATAGAGACACAGAGGTAGAGAACAAACGTATGGACACGAAGTGGGGGAAGCCATGCGGTGGTGGTGTTGGGATGAGTTGGGATATTGGGATTGACCTGTATACATGTATGTGCATAAAATAGATAACTAATAATAACCTGCTGTATAATAAATAAATAAAATTAAATTTCAAAATTTTTAAAAATAAAATTTAAAAATAAAACAGAAAAAAGTTCTTCCTTTCACACAGATGTATTTATATGAATGAATTATTTCCATGCTTATATCTATAAATACATAAAAGAGGAATAAAATCTAACTTGAACCGAAAAGAAAAAAAAAAAAACCTGAACCTAACAGTTATACAGAGGAAAACCCTACCAAGGCACTTGCTCCAGCAGTAAACAATTCTGAAATTGGTCAGAGGTGGGGAATCATCTCCCATACAGCAAGCAGCCCCGCCCCGCCACGCATGGAGCGTCCTCATTGCAAAGCTGGGGGACCGTGCCGAGGCCTCTGTGAGTAAATGTGAGCTGAGCCCCAGGCCAGCTGCTGCTGAACTGTTCCCACCCTTCCCAGGTAAAACACCTGAATATGTACCAGGGCTTGAAAGCCTAGAGGAAGGGCCGTGGTGCCACACCAGTGACAGCACGCAGGCCAACTTGGTGTCTGCAGGCCAGCCAGGATGGTCCTGGCCCCGGGCGCTCTTCTGGAAGCTTTCCATTTCCCTGCCTGAGATACCCCTCCTGTCCTGGCCCCCACTACATTTTTTCCTTCCTCACCTCAGCCAGGAGAGAAATTCCAGTGGAAGTTATGGGTGACACATCCTCTTCTTTACAGGTGGCAGCCTGGCAACTCCTGCAGAAAGTCCAGCAGAGCCCCACTCACACCGGGCCACCAACAAAGCGGTGGACCCTCACACCATCCCTCCAGTACAGCCCCGAGACTGCTGACGGGGCAGAGAGTATGGAGTCAGGCACAGCTGCAGGGGCTATTGCTGCCTGGAGTGCTGTTTCTATTGACCTCAACCCAGGCACACCTGGGGAGGGCTTGCCGGCAGGGTCAGGCTGCCCAGGTCAGCTAATCCTCAGCCCTCAGGGAATCACATGGCAGAAAATGGACCTCGCTAAGACAGACTATGAGCCAAGGACAAAAAGGACACTATGCCATTTGCAGCACCGTAGATGAGTCTAGAGGTAATCACGTGACTTGTAGTAAGTCAGAAAGTGCAAGACACATATCGTATGATATCACTTATAGGTGTTACCTAAAAATTGATACCAGGGCAGATATTTCCACGGAGAAGGGCAATCCCAGATTCATTAAACAAACTTATGGTTCACCAATGGAAAGGTGTGAGGATTGGATTCATTACGATATTGGGGTTAACAGACATATACAAACACAGGTGAAATATATAATCACCAAAGACCTACGGAATACCAAGAGAAGACCACTCAACATTCTGTCATAACGTACATGGGAAAAGGATCCCAGGAAGAACAGACATATGTATATGTGTAAAAGAAACACATCTTGCACACCTACAACAAGCCAAACGTTGTCATCAAACTTGCTGTAATAAAAAAATAAAAAATTAAATTAAAAACACGAACAAGAAGTAGTGAGACAAACTTGAGGGGCTTTCTCCTGGCACATTCCATTCTCAATTACAATCTAGAACGCGACTTCCATTGAGGCTCTGCTGCCCTAGTAACCAGATTTGGTAAGGGAGAACTGCTGCCACCTTGTGGCCGTTCCACACAACAGCAGCTTTAATCCCAGCGCTAATGGTCAGTGGATATTCAAAATCGTTACAGGCCTGTAAATGACACCTGCCCTGAAAACAAATCCTGGGGTCATATATCGACCAAAAAATTCAAAAGACGTCCATATTTCAAAACGACAGTTTCAAGAGGCATATTTTACGCACATTAGTGTTCTGCTTCTTTTGCTTTCTTTCTTTCTTTGTTAAAAAAACGGGAATGGAAAAAGGCAACCCTCAGAATGGGCGAAAACGTTCGCAAACGAATCAATGGACAGAGGTTTTATCTCCAATATGTATAAACAGCTCATGCAGCTTAATATTAATAAAACAAACAGCCCAATACAAAAATGGGCAGAAGATCTAAATAGACATTTCTTCAAAGAAGACACAGAGATGGCCAAGACGCACATGAAAAGCTGCTCAACATCACTAATTATTAGAGAAATGCAAATCAAAACTACAATGAGGTATGACCTCACACCTGTTAGAATCGGCATCATCAGAAAATCTACAAACCACAAATTCTGGGGAGGGTGTGGACAAAAGGAACCCTCTTCCACTATTGGTGGGAATGTAAATTGATACAGTCACTATGGAGAACAGTATGGAGGTTCCTTTTAAAAACTAAAAAGAGAATTACCCACTGATCCAGCAATCCCACTTCTGGGCATATACCCAGAGAAAACCATTAATCAAAAAGACACATTCACCACAATGTTCATTACAGCACTATTTACAATAGCCAGGTAATGGAAGCAACCTAAATGCCCACAGACAGACGAATGGATAAAGATGTGGTCCATATATAAAATGGAATATGACTCAGCCATAAAAAGGAATGAAACTGGGCCATTTGTAGAGAGGTCGATGGATCTAGAGACTGTCGTACAGAGTGAAGTAAGTCAGAAAGAGAAAAACAAATATTGTATATTAATGCCTATATGTGGAACCTAGAACAATGGTACAGATGAACTGGTTTGCAGGGCAGAAATAGAGACACAGAGGTAGAGAACAAACGTATGGACACGAAGTGGGGGAAGCCATGCGGTGGTGGTGTTGGGATGAGTTGGGATATTGGGATTGACCTGTATACATGTATGTGCATAAAATAGATAACTAATAATAACCTGCTGTATAATAAATAAATAAAATTAAATTTCAAAATTTTTAAAAATAAAATTTAAAAATAAAACAGAAAAAAGTTCTTCCTTTCACACAGATGTATTTATATGAATGAATTATTTCCATGCTTATATCTATAAATACATAAAAGAGGAATAAAATCTAACTTGAACCGAAAAGAAAAAAAAAAAAACCTGAACCTAACAGTTATACAGAGGAAAACCCTACCAAGGCACTTGCTCCAGCAGTAAACAATTCTGAAATTGGTCAGAGGTGGGGAATCATCTCCCATACAGCAAGCAGCCCCGCCCCGCCACGCATGGAGCGTCCTCATTGCAAAGCTGGGGGACCGTGCCGAGGCCTCTGTGAGTAAATGTGAGCTGAGCCCCAGGCCAGCTGCTGCTGAACTGTTCCCACCCTTCCCAGGTAAAACACCTGAATATGTACCAGGGCTTGAAAGCCTAGAGGAAGGGCCGTGGTGCCACACCAGTGACAGCACGCAGGCCAACTTGGTGTCTGCAGGCCAGCCAGGATGGTCCTGGCCCCGGGCGCTCTTCTGGAAGCTTTCCATTTCCCTGCCTGAGATACCCCTCCTGTCCTGGCCCCCACTACATTTTTTCCTTCCTCACCTCAGCCAGGAGAGAAATTCCAGTGGAAGTTATGGGTGACACATCCTCTTCTTTACAGGTGGCAGCCTGGCAACTCCTGCAGAAAGTCCAGCAGAGCCCCACTCACACCGGGCCACCAACAAAGCGGTGGACCCTCACACCATCCCTCCAGTACAGCCCCGAGACTGCTGACGGGGCAGAGAGTATGGAGTCAGGCACAGCTGCAGGGGCTATTGCTGCCTGGAGTGCTGTTTCTATTGACCTCAACCCAGGCACACCTGGGGAGGGCTTGCCGGCAGGGTCAGGCTGCCCAGGTCAGCTAATCCTCAGCCCTCAGGGAATCACATGGCAGAAAATGGACCTCGCTAAGACAGACTATGAGCCAAGGACAAAAAGGACACTATGCCATTTGCAGCACCGTAGATGAGTCTAGAGGTAATCACGTGACTTGTAGTAAGTCAGAAAGTGCAAGACACATATCGTATGATATCACTTATAGGTGTTACCTAAAAATTGATACCAGGGCAGATATTTCCACGGAGAAGGGCAATCCCAGATTCATTAAACAAACTTATGGTTCACCAATGGAAAGGTGTGAGGATTGGATTCATTACGATATTGGGGTTAACAGACATATACAAACACAGGTGAAATATATAATCACCAAAGACCTACGGAATACCAAGAGAAGACTACTCAACATTCTGTCATAACGTACATGGGAAAAGGATCCCAGGAAGAACAGACATATGTATATGTGTAAAAGAAACACATCTTGCACACCTACAACAAGCCAAACGTTGTCATCAAACTTGCTGTAATAAAAAAATAAAAAATTAAATTAAAAACACGAACAAGAAGTAGTGAGACAAACTTGAGGGGCTTTCTCCTGGCACATTCCATTCTCAATTACAATCTAGAACGCGACTTCCATTGAGGCTCTGCTGCCCTAGTAACCAGATTTGGTAAGGGAGAACTGCTGCCACCTTGTGGCCGTTCCACACAACAGCAGCTTTAATCCCAGCGCTAATGGTCAGTGGATATTCAAAATCGTTACAGGCCTGTAAATGACACCTGCCCTGAAAACAAATCCTGGGGTCATATATCGACCAAAAAATTCAAAAGACGTCCATATTTCAAAACGACAGTTTCAAGAGGCATATTTTACGCACATTAGTGTTCTGCTTCTTTTGCTTTCTTTCTTTCTTTGTTAAAAAAACGGGAATGGAAAAAGGCAACCCTCAGAATGGGCGAAAACGTTCGCAAACGAATCAATGGACAGAGGTTTTATCTCCAATATGTATAAACAGCTCATGCAGCTTAATATTAATAAAACAAACAGCCCAATACAAAAATGGGCAGAAGATCTAAATAGACATTTCTTCAAAGAAGACACAGAGATGGCCAAGACGCACATGAAAAGCTGCTCAACATCACTAATTATTAGAGAAATGCAAATCAAAACTACAATGAGGTATGACCTCACACCTGTTAGAATCGGCATCATCAGAAAATCTACAAACCACAAATTCTGGGGAGGGTGTGGACAAAAGGAACCCTCTTCCACTATTGGTGGGAATGTAAATTGATACAGTCACTATGGAGAACAGTATGGAGGTTCCTTTTAAAAACTAAAAAGAGAATTACCCACTGATCCAGCAATCCCACTTCTGGGCATATACCCAGAGAAAACCATTAATCAAAAAGACACATTCACCACAATGTTCATTACAGCACTATTTACAATAGCCAGGTAATGGAAGCAACCTAAATGCCCACAGACAGACGAATGGATAAAGATGTGGTCCATATATAAAATGGAATATGACTCAGCCATAAAAAGGAATGAAACTGGGCCATTTGTAGAGAGGTCGATGGATCTAGAGACTGTCGTACAGAGTGAAGTAAGTCAGAAAGAGAAAAACAAATATTGTATATTAATGCCTATATGTGGAACCTAGAACAATGGTACAGATGAACTGGTTTGCAGGGCAGAAATAGAGACACAGAGGTAGAGAACAAACGTATGGACACGAAGTGGGGGAAGCCATGCGGTGGTGGTGTTGGGATGAGTTGGGATATTGGGATTGACCTGTATACATGTATGTGCATAAAATAGATAACTAATAATAACCTGCTGTATAATAAATAAATAAAATTAAATTTCAAAATTTTTAAAAATAAAATTTAAAAATAAAACAGAAAAAAGTTCTTCCTTTCACACAGATGTATTTATATGAATGAATTATTTCCATGCTTATATCTATAAATACATAAAAGAGGAATAAAATCTAACTTGAACCGAAAAGAAAAAAAAAAAAAACCTGAACCTAACAGTTATACAGAGGAAAACCCTACCAAGGCACTTGCTCCAGCAGTAAACAATTCTGAAATTGGTCAGAGGTGGGGAATCATCTCCCATACAGCAAGCAGCCCCGCCCCGCCACGCATGGAGCGTCCTCATTGCAAAGCTGGGGGACCGTGCCGAGGCCTCTGTGAGTAAATGTGAGCTGAGCCCCAGGCCAGCTGCTGCTGAACTGTTCCCACCCTTCCCAGGTAAAACACCTGAATATGTACCAGGGCTTGAAAGCCTAGAGGAAGGGCCGTGGTGCCACACCAGTGACAGCACGCAGGCCAACTTGGTGTCTGCAGGCCAGCCAGGATGGTCCTGGCCCCGGGCGCTCTTCTGGAAGCTTTCCATTTCCCTGCCTGAGATACCCCTCCTGTCCTGGCCCCCACTACATTTTTTCCTTCCTCACCTCAGCCAGGAGAGAAATTCCAGTGGAAGTTATGGGTGACACATCCTCTTCTTTACAGGTGGCAGCCTGGCAACTCCTGCAGAAAGTCCAGCAGAGCCCCACTCACACCGGGCCACCAACAAAGCGGTGGACCCTCACACCATCCCTCCAGTACAGCCCCGAGACTGCTGACGGGGCAGAGAGTATGGAGTCAGGCACAGCTGCAGGGGCTATTGCTGCCTGGAGTGCTGTTTCTATTGACCTCAACCCAGGCACACCTGGGGAGGGCTTGCCGGCAGGGTCAGGCTGCCCAGGTCAGCTAATCCTCAGCCCTCAGGGAATCACATGGCAGAAAATGGACCTCGCTAAGACAGACTATGAGCCAAGGACAAAAAGGACACTATGCCATTTGCAGCACCGTAGATGAGTCTAGAGGTAATCACGTGACTTGTAGTAAGTCAGAAAGTGCAAGACACATATCGTATGATATCACTTATAGGTGTTACCTAAAAATTGATACCAGGGCAGATATTTCCACGGAGAAGGGCAATCCCAGATTCATTAAACAAACTTATGGTTCACCAATGGAAAGGTGTGAGGATTGGATTCATTACGATATTGGGGTTAACAGACATATACAAACACAGGTGAAATATATAATCACCAAAGACCTACGGAATACCAAGAGAAGACTACTCAACATTCTGTCATAACGTACATGGGAAAAGGATCCCAGGAAGAACAGACATATGTATATGTGTAAAAGAAACACATCTTGCACACCTACAACAAGCCAAACGTTGTCATCAAACTTGCTGTAATAAAAAAATAAAAAATTAAATTAAAAACACGAACAAGAAGTAGTGAGACAAACTTGAGGGGCTTTCTCCTGGCACATTCCATTCTCAATTACAATCTAGAACGCGACTTCCATTGAGGCTCTGCTGCCCTAGTAACCAGATTTGGTAAGGGAGAACTGCTGCCACCTTGTGGCCGTTCCACACAACAGCAGCTTTAATCCCAGCGCTAATGGTCAGTGGATATTCAAAATCGTTACAGGCCTGTAAATGACACCTGCCCTGAAAACAAATCCTGGGGTCATATATCGACCAAAAAATTCAAAAGACGTCCATATTTCAAAACGACAGTTTCAAGAGGCATATTTTACGCACATTAGTGTTCTGCTTCTTTTGCTTTCTTTCTTTCTTTGTTAAAAAAACGGGAATGGAAAAAGGCAACCCTCAGAATGGGCGAAAACGTTCGCAAACGATTCAATGGACAGAGGTTTTATCTCCAATATGTATAAACAGCTCATGCAGCTTAATATTAATAAAACAAACAGCCCAATACAAAAATGGGCAGAAGATCTAAATAGACATTTCTTCAAAGAAGACACAGAGATGGCCAAGACGCACATGAAAAGCTGCTCAACATCACTAATTATTAGAGAAATGCAAATCAAAACTACAATGAGGTATGACCTCACACCTGTTAGAATCGGCATCATCAGAAAATCTACAAACCACAAATTCTGGGGAGGGTGTGGACAAAAGGAACCCTCTTCCACTATTGGTGGGAATGTAAATTGATACAGTCACTATGGAGAACAGTATGGAGGTTCCTTTTAAAAACTAAAAAGAGAATTACCCACTGATCCAGCAATCCCACTTCTGGGCATATACCCAGAGAAAACCATTAATCAAAAAGACACATTCACCACAATGTTCATTACAGCACTATTTACAATAGCCAGGTAATGGAAGCAACCTAAATGCCCACAGACAGACGAATGGATAAAGATGTGGTCCATATATAAAATGGAATATGACTCAGCCATAAAAAGGAATGAAACTGGGCCATTTGTAGAGAGGTCGATGGATCTAGAGACTGTCGTACAGAGTGAAGTAAGTCAGAAAGAGAAAAACAAATATTGTATATTAATGCCTATATGTGGAACCTAGAACAATGGTACAGATGAACTGGTTTGCAGGGCAGAAATAGAGACACAGAGGTAGAGAACAAACGTATGGACACGAAGTGGGGGAAGCCATGCGGTGGTGGTGTTGGGATGAGTTGGGATATTGGGATTGACCTGTATACATGTATGTGCATAAAATAGATAACTAATAATAACCTGCTGTATAATAAATAAATAAAATTAAATTTCAAAATTTTTAAAAATAAAATTTAAAAATAAAACAGAAAAAAGTTCTTCCTTTCACACAGATGTATTTATATGAATGAATTATTTCCATGCTTATATCTATAAATACATAAAAGAGGAATAAAATCTAACTTGAACCGAAAAGAAAAAAAAAAAAAACCTGAACCTAACAGTTATACAGAGGAAAACCCTACCAAGGCACTTGCTCCAGCAGTAAACAATTCTGAAATTGGTCAGAGGTGGGGAATCATCTCCCATACAGCAAGCAGCCCCGCCCCGCCACGCATGGAGCGTCCTCATTGCAAAGCTGGGGGACCGTGCCGAGGCCTCTGTGAGTAAATGTGAGCTGAGCCCCAGGCCAGCTGCTGCTGAACTGTTCCCACCCTTCCCAGGTAAAACACCTGAATATGTACCAGGGCTTGAAAGCCTAGAGGAAGGGCCGTGGTGCCACACCAGTGACAGCACGCAGGCCAACTTGGTGTCTGCAGGCCAGCCAGGATGGTCCTGGCCCCGGGCGCTCTTCTGGAAGCTTTCCATTTCCCTGCCTGAGATACCCCTCCTGTCCTGGCCCCCACTACATTTTTTCCTTCCTCACCTCAGCCAGGAGAGAAATTCCAGTGGAAGTTATGGGTGACACATCCTGTTCTTTACAGGTGGCAGCCTGGCAACTCCTGCAGAAAGTCCAGCAGAGCCCCACTCACACCGGGCCACCAACAAAGCGGTGGACCCTCACACCATCCCTCCAGTACAGCCCCGAGACTGCTGACGGGGCAGAGAGTATGGAGTCAGGCACAGCTGCAGGGGCTATTGCTGCCTGGAGTGCTGTTTCTATTGACCTCAACCCAGGCACACCTGGGGAGGGCTTGCCGGCAGGGTCAGGCTGCCCAGGTCAGCTAATCCTCAGCCCTCAGGGAATCACATGGCAGAAAATGGACCTCGCTAAGACAGACTATGAGCCAAGGACAAAAAGGACACTATGCCATTTGCAGCACCGTAGATGAGTCTAGAGGTAATCACGTGACTTGTAGTAAGTCAGAAAGTGCAAGACACATATCGTATGATATCACTTATAGGTGTTACCTAAAAATTGATACCAGGGCAGATATTTCCACGGAGAAGGGCAATCCCAGATTCATTAAACAAACTTATGGTTCACCAATGGAAAGGTGTGAGGATTGGATTCATTACGATATTGGGGTTAACAGACATATACAAACACAGGTGAAATATATAATCACCAAAGACCTACGGAATACCAAGAGAAGACTACTCAACATTCTGTCATAACGTACATGGGAAAAGGATCCCAGGAAGAACAGACATATGTATATGTGTAAAAGAAACACATCTTGCACACCTACAACAAGCCAAACGTTGTCATCAAACTTGCTGTAATAAAAAAATAAAAAATTAAATTAAAAACACGAACAAGAAGTAGTGAGACAAACTTGAGGGGCTTTCTCCTGGCACATTCCATTCTCAATTACAATCTAGAACGCGACTTCCATTGAGGCTCTGCTGCCCTAGTAACCAGATTTGGTAAGGGAGAACTGCTGCCACCTTGTGGCCGTTCCACACAACAGCAGCTTTAATCCCAGCGCTAATGGTCAGTGGATATTCAAAATCGTTACAGGCCTGTAAATGACACCTGCCCTGAAAACAAATCCTGGGGTCATATATCGACCAAAAAATTCAAAAGACGTCCATATTTCAAAACGACAGTTTCAAGAGGCATATTTTACGCACATTAGTGTTCTGCTTCTTTTGCTTTCTTTCTTTCTTTGTTAAAAAAACGGGAATGGAAAAAGGCAACCCTCAGAATGGGCGAAAACGTTCGCAAACGATTCAATGGACAGAGGTTTTATCTCCAATATGTATAAACAGCTCATGCAGCTTAATATTAATAAAACAAACAGCCCAATACAAAAATGGGCAGAAGATCTAAATAGACATTTCTTCAAAGAAGACACAGAGATGGCCAAGACGCACATGAAAAGCTGCTCAACATCACTAATTATTAGAGAAATGCAAATCAAAACTACAATGAGGTATGACCTCACACCTGTTAGAATCGGCATCATCAGAAAATCTACAAACCACAAATTCTGGGGAGGGTGTGGACAAAAGGAACCCTCTTCCACTATTGGTGGGAATGTAAATTGATACAGTCACTATGGAGAACAGTATGGAGGTTCCTTTTAAAAACTAAAAAGAGAATTACCCACTGATCCAGCAATCCCACTTCTGGGCATATACCCAGAGAAAACCATTAATCAAAAAGACACATTCACCACAATGTTCATTACAGCACTATTTACAATAGCCAGGTAATGGAAGCAACCTAAATGCCCACAGACAGACGAATGGATAAAGATGTGGTCCATATATAAAATGGAATATGACTCAGCCATAAAAAGGAATGAAACTGGGCCATTTGTAGAGAGGTCGATGGATCTAGAGACTGTCGTACAGAGTGAAGTAAGTCAGAAAGAGAAAAACAAATATTGTATATTAATGCCTATATGTGGAACCTAGAACAATGGTACAGATGAACTGGTTTGCAGGGCAGAAATAGAGACACAGAGGTAGAGAACAAACGTATGGACACGAAGTGGGGGAAGCCATGCGGTGGTGGTGTTGGGATGAGTTGGGATATTGGGATTGACCTGTATACATGTATGTGCATAAAATAGATAACTAATAATAACCTGCTGTATAATAAATAAATAAAATTAAATTTCAAAATTTTTAAAAATAAAATTTAAAAATAAAACAGAAAAAAGTTCTTCCTTTCACACAGATGTATTTATATGAATGAATTATTTCCATGCTTATATCTATAAATACATAAAAGAGGAATAAAATCTAACTTGAACCGAAAAGAAAAAAAAAAAAAACCTGAACCTAACAGTTATACAGAGGAAAACCCTACAAAGGCACTTGCTCCAGCAGTAAACAATTCTGAAATTGGTCAGAGGTGGGGAATCATCTCCCATACAGCAAGCAGCCCCGCCCCGCCACGCATGGAGCGTCCTCATTGCAAAGCTGGGGGACCGTGCCGAGGCCTCTGTGAGTAAATGTGAGCTGAGCCCCAGGCCAGCTGCTGCTGAACTGTTCCCACCCTTCCCAGGTAAAACACCTGAATATGTACCAGGGCTTGAAAGCCTAGAGGAAGGGCCGTGGTGCCACACCAGTGACAGCACGCAGGCCAACTTGGTGTCTGCAGGCCAGCCAGGATGGTCCTGGCCCCGGGCGCTCTTCTGGAAGCTTTCCATTTCCCTGCCTGAGATACCCCTCCTGTCCTGGCCCCCACTACATTTTTTCCTTCCTCACCTCAGCCAGGAGAGAAATTCCAGTGGAAGTTATGGGTGACACATCCTCTTCTTTACAGGTGGCAGCCTGGCAACTCCTGCAGAAAGTCCAGCAGAGCCCCACTCACACCGGGCCACCAACAAAGCGGTGGACCCTCACACCATCCCTCCAGTACAGCCCCGAGACTGCTGACGGGGCAGAGAGTATGGAGTCAGGCACAGCTGCAGGGGCTATTGCTGCCTGGAGTGCTGTTTCTATTGACCTCAACCCAGGCACACCTGGGGAGGGCTTGCCGGCAGGGTCAGGCTGCCCAGGTCAGCTAATCCTCAGCCCTCAGGGAATCACATGGCAGAAAATGGACCTCGCTAAGACAGACTATGAGCCAAGGACAAAAAGGACACTATGCCATTTGCAGCACCGTAGATGAGTCTAGAGGTAATCACGTGACTTGTAGTAAGTCAGAAAGTGCAAGACACATATCGTATGATATCACTTATAGGTGTTACCTAAAAATTGATACCAGGGCAGATATTTCCACGGAGAAGGGCAATCCCAGATTCATTAAACAAACTTATGGTTCACCAATGGAAAGGTGTGAGGATTGGATTCATTACGATATTGGGGTTAACAGACATATACAAACACAGGTGAAATATAAAATCACCAAAGACCTACGGAATACCAAGAGAAGACTACTCAACATTCTGTCATAACGTACATGGGAAAAGGATCCCAGGAAGAACAGACATATGTATATGTGTAAAAGAAACACATCTTGCACACCTACAACAAGCCAAACGTTGTCATCAAACTTGCTGTAATAAAAAAATAAAAAATTAAATTAAAAACACGAACAAGAAGTAGTGAGACAAACTTGAGGGGCTTTCTCCTGGCACATTCCATTCTCAATTACAATCTAGAACGCGACTTCCATTGAGGCTCTGCTGCCCTAGTAACCAGATTTGGTAAGGGAGAACTGCTGCCACCTTGTGGCCGTTCCACACAACAGCAGCTTTAATCCCAGCGCTAATGGTCAGTGGATATTCAAAATCGTTACAGGCCTGTAAATGACACCTGCCCTGAAAACAAATCCTGGGGTCATATATCGACCAAAAAATTCAAAAGACGTCCATATTTCAAAACGACAGTTTCAAGAGGCATATTTTACGCACATTAGTGTTCTGCTTCTTTTGCTTTCTTTCTTTCTTTGTTAAAAAAACGGGAATGGAAAAAGGCAACCCTCAGAATGGGCGAAAACGTTCGCAAACGAATCAATGGACAGAGGTTTTATCTCCAATATGTATAAACAGCTCATGCAGCTTAATATTAATAAAACAAACAGCCCAATACAAAAATGGGCAGAAGATCTAAATAGACATTTCTTCAAAGAAGACACAGAGATGGCCAAGACGCACATGAAAAGCTGCTCAACATCACTAATTATTAGAGAAATGCAAATCAAAACTACAATGAGGTATGACCTCACACCTGTTAGAATCGGCATCATCAGAAAATCTACAAACCACAAATTCTGGGGAGGGTGTGGACAAAAGGAACCCTCTTCCACTATTGGTGGGAATGTAAATTGATACAGTCACTATGGAGAACAGTATGGAGGTTCCTTTTAAAAACTAAAAAGAGAATTACCCACTGATCCAGCAATCCCACTTCTGGGCATATACCCAGAGAAAACCATTAATCAAAAAGACACATTCACCACAATGTTCATTACAGCACTATTTACAATAGCCAGGTAATGGAAGCAACCTAAATGCCCACAGACAGACGAATGGATAAAGATGTGGTCCATATATAAAATGGAATATGACTCAGCCATAAAAAGGAATGAAACTGGGCCATTTGTAGAGAGGTCGATGGATCTAGAGACTGTCGTACAGAGTGAAGTAAGTCAGAAAGAGAAAAACAAATATTGTATATTAATGCCTATATGTGGAACCTAGAACAATGGTACAGATGAACTGGTTTGCAGGGCAGAAATAGAGACACAGAGGTAGAGAACAAACGTATGGACACGAAGTGGGGGAAGCCATGCGGTGGTGGTGTTGGGATGAGTTGGGATATTGGGATTGACCTGTATACATGTATGTGCATAAAATAGATAACTAATAATAACCTGCTGTATAATAAATAAATAAAATTAAATTTCAAAATTTTTAAAAATAAAATTTAAAAATAAAACAGAAAAAAGTTCTTCCTTTCACACAGATGTATTTATATGAATGAATTATTTCCATGCTTATATCTATAAATACATAAAAGAGGAATAAAATCTAACTTGAACCGAAAAGAAAAAAAAAAAAACCTGAACCTAACAGTTATACAGAGGAAAACCCTACCAAGGCACTTGCTCCAGCAGTAAACAATTCTGAAATTGGTCAGAGGTGGGGAATCATCTCCCATACAGCAAGCAGCCCCGCCCCGCCACGCATGGAGCGTCCTCATTGCAAAGCTGGGGGACCGTGCCGAGGCCTCTGTGAGTAAATGTGAGCTGAGCCCCAGGCCAGCTGCTGCTGAACTGTTCCCACCCTTCCCAGGTAAAACACCTGAATATGTACCAGGGCTTGAAAGCCTAGAGGAAGGGCCGTGGTGCCACACCAGTGACAGCACGCAGGCCAACTTGGTGTCTGCAGGCCAGCCAGGATGGTCCTGGCCCCGGGCGCTCTTCTGGAAGCTTTCCATTTCCCTGCCTGAGATACCCCTCCTGTCCTGGCCCCCACTACATTTTTTCCTTCCTCACCTCAGCCAGGAGAGAAATTCCAGTGGAAGTTATGGGTGACACATCCTCTTCTTTACAGGTGGCAGCCTGGCAACTCCTGCAGAAAGTCCAGCAGAGCCCCACTCACACCGGGCCACCAACAAAGCGGTGGACCCTCACACCATCCCTCCAGTACAGCCCCGAGACTGCTGACGGGGCAGAGAGTATGGAGTCAGGCACAGCTGCAGGGGCTATTGCTGCCTGGAGTGCTGTTTCTATTGACCTCAACCCAGGCACACCTGGGGAGGGCTTGCCGGCAGGGTCAGGCTGCCCAGGTCAGCTAATCCTCAGCCCTCAGGGAATCACATGGCAGAAAATGGACCTCGCTAAGACAGACTATGAGCCAAGGACAAAAAGGACACTATGCCATTTGCAGCACCGTAGATGAGTCTAGAGGTAATCACGTGACTTGTAGTAAGTCAGAAAGTGCAAGACACATATCGTATGATATCACTTATAGGTGTTACCTAAAAATTGATACCAGGGCAGATATTTCCACGGAGAAGGGCAATCCCAGATTCATTAAACAAACTTATGGTTCACCAATGGAAAGGTGTGAGGATTGGATTCATTACGATATTGGGGTTAACAGACATATACAAACACAGGTGAAATATAAAATCACCAAAGACCTACGGAATACCAAGAGAAGACTACTCAACATTCTGTCATAACGTACATGGGAAAAGGATCCCAGGAAGAACAGACATATGTATATGTGTAAAAGAAACACATCTTGCACACCTACAACAAGCCAAACGTTGTCATCAAACTTGCTGTAATAAAAAAATAAAAAATTAAATTAAAAACACGAACAAGAAGTAGTGAGACAAACTTGAGGGGCTTTCTCCTGGCACATTCCATTCTCAATTACAATCTAGAACGCGACTTCCATTGAGGCTCTGCTGCCCTAGTAACCAGATTTGGTAAGGGAGAACTGCTGCCACCTTGTGGCCGTTCCACACAACAGCAGCTTTAATCCCAGCGCTAATGGTCAGTGGATATTCAAAATCGTTACAGGCCTGTAAATGACACCTGCCCTGAAAACAAATCCTGGGGTCATATATCGACCAAAAAATTCAAAAGACGTCCATATTTCAAAACGACAGTTTCAAGAGGCATATTTTACGCACATTAGTGTTCTGCTTCTTTTGCTTTCTTTCTTTCTTTGTTAAAAAAACGGGAATGGAAAAAGGCAACCCTCAGAATGGGCGAAAACGTTCGCAAACGAATCAATGGACAGAGGTTTTATCTCCAATATGTATAAACAGCTCATGCAGCTTAATATTAATAAAACAAACAGCCCAATACAAAAATGGGCAGAAGATCTAAATAGACATTTCTTCAAAGAAGACACAGAGATGGCCAAGACGCACATGAAAAGCTGCTCAACATCACTAATTATTAGAGAAATGCAAATCAAAACTACAATGAGGTATGACCTCACACCTGTTAGAATCGGCATCATCAGAAAATCTACAAACCACAAATTCTGGGGAGGGTGTGGACAAAAGGAACCCTCTTCCACTATTGGTGGGAATGTAAATTGATACAGTCACTATGGAGAACAGTATGGAGGTTCCTTTTAAAAACTAAAAAGAGAATTACCCACTGATCCAGCAATCCCACTTCTGGGCATATACCCAGAGAAAACCATTAATCAAAAAGACACATTCACCACAATGTTCATTACAGCACTATTTACAATAGCCAGGTAATGGAAGCAACCTAAATGCCCACAGACAGACGAATGGATAAAGATGTGGTCCATATATAAAATGGAATATGACTCAGCCATAAAAAGGAATGAAACTGGGCCATTTGTAGAGAGGTCGATGGATCTAGAGACTGTCGTACAGAGTGAAGTAAGTCAGAAAGAGAAAAACAAATATTGTATATTAATGCCTATATGTGGAACCTAGAACAATGGTACAGATGAACTGGTTTGCAGGGCAGAAATAGAGACACAGAGGTAGAGAACAAACGTATGGACACGAAGTGGGGGAAGCCATGCGGTGGTGGTGTTGGGATGAGTTGGGATATTGGGATTGACCTGTATACATGTATGTGCATAAAATAGATAACTAATAATAACCTGCTGTATAATAAATAAATAAAATTAAATTTCAAAATTTTTAAAAATAAAATTTAAAAATAAAACAGAAAAAAGTTCTTCCTTTCACACAGATGTATTTATATGAATGAATTATTTCCATGCTTATATCTATAAATACATAAAAGAGGAATAAAATCTAACTTGAACCGAAAAGAAAAAAAAAAAAAACCTGAACCTAACAGTTATACAGAGGAAAACCCTACCAAGGCACTTGCTCCAGCAGTAAACAATTCTGAAATTGGTCAGAGGTGGGGAATCATCTCCCATACAGCAAGCAGCCCCGCCCCGCCACGCATGGAGCGTCCTCATTGCAAAGCTGGGGGACCGTGCCGAGGCCTCTGTGAGTAAATGTGAGCTGAGCCCCAGGCCAGCTGCTGCTGAACTGTTCCCACCCTTCCCAGGTAAAACACCTGAATATGTACCAGGGCTTGAAAGCCTAGAGGAAGGGCCGTGGTGCCACACCAGTGACAGCACGCAGGCCAACTTGGTGTCTGCAGGCCAGCCAGGATGGTCCTGGCCCCGGGCGCTCTTCTGGAAGCTTTCCATTTCCCTGCCTGAGATACCCCTCCTGTCCTGGCCCCCACTACATTTTTTCCTTCCTCACCTCAGCCAGGAGAGAAATTCCAGTGGAAGTTATGGGTGACACATCCTCTTCTTTACAGGTGGCAGCCTGGCAACTCCTGCAGAAAGTCCAGCAGAGCCCCACTCACACCGGGCCACCAACAAAGCGGTGGACCCTCACACCATCCCTCCAGTACAGCCCCGAGACTGCTGACGGGGCAGAGAGTATGGAGTCAGGCACAGCTGCAGGGGCTATTGCTGCCTGGAGTGCTGTTTCTATTGACCTCAACCCAGGCACACCTGGGGAGGGCTTGCCGGCAGGGTCAGGCTGCCCAGGTCAGCTAATCCTCAGCCCTCAGGGAATCACATGGCAGAAAATGGACCTCGCTAAGACAGACTATGAGCCAAGGACAAAAAGGACACTATGCCATTTGCAGCACCGTAGATGAGTCTAGAGGTAATCACGTGACTTGTAGTAAGTCAGAAAGTGCAAGACACATATCGTATGATATCACTTAGAGGTGTTACCTAAAAATTGATACCAGGGCAGATATTTCCACGGAGAAGGGCAATCCCAGATTCATTAAACAAACTTATGGTTCACCAATGGAAAGGTGTGAGGATTGGATTCATTACGATATTGGGGTTAACAGACATATACAAACACAGGTGAAATATAAAATCACCAAAGACCTACGGAATACCAAGAGAAGACTACTCAACATTCTGTCATAACGTACATGGGAAAAGGATCCCAGGAAGAACAGACATATGTATATGTGTAAAAGAAACACATCTTGCACACCTACAACAAGCCAAACGTTGTCATCAAACTTGCTGTAATAAAAAAATAAAAAATTAAATTAAAAACACGAACAAGAAGTAGTGAGACAAACTTGAGGGGCTTTCTCCTGGCACATTCCATTCTCAATTGCAATCTAGAACGCGACTTCCATTAGGCTCTGCTGCCCTAGTAACCAGATTTGGTAAGGGAGAACTGCTGCCACCTTGTGGCCGTTCCACACAACAGCAGCTTTAATCCCAGCGCTAATGGTCAGTGGATATTCAAAATCATTACAGGCCTGTAAATGACACCTGCCCTGAAAACAAATCCTGGGGTCATATATCGACCAAAAAATTCAAAAGACGTCCATATTTCAAAACGACAGTTTCAAGAGGCATATTTTACGCACATTAGTGTTCTGCTTCTTTTGCTTTCTTTCTTTCTTTGTTAAAAAAACGGGAATGGAAAAAGGCAACCCTCAGAATGGGCGAAAACGTTCGCAAACGAATCAATGGACAGAGGTTTTATCTCCAATATGTATAAACAGCTCATGCAGCTTAATATTAATAAAACAAACAGCCCAATACAAAAATGGGCAGAAGATCTAAATAGACATTTCTTCAAAGAAGACACAGAGATGGCCAAGACGCACATGAAAAGCTGCTCAACAGCACTAATGATTAGAGAAATGCAAATCAAAACTACAATGAGGTATGACCTCACACCTGTTAGAATCGGCATCATCAGAAAATCTACAAACCACAAATTCTGGGGAGGGTGTGGACAAAAGGAACCCTCTTCCACTATTGGTGGGAATGTAAATTGATACAGTCACTATGGAGAACAGTATGGAGGTTCCTTTTAAAAACTAAAAAGAGAATTACCCACTGATCCAGCAATCCCACTTCTGGGCATATACCCAGAGAAAACCATTAATCAAAAAGACACATTCACCACAATGTTCATTACAGCACTATTTACAATAGCCAGGTAATGGAAGCAACCTAAATGCCCACAGACAGACGAATGGATAAAGATGTGGTCCATATATAAAATGGAATATGACTCAGCCATAAAAAGGAATGAAACTGGGCCATTTGTAGAGAAGTCGATGGATCTAGAGACTGTCGTACCGAGTGAAGTAAGTCAGAAAGAGAAAAACAAATATTGTATATTAATGCCTATATGTGGAACCTAGAACAATGGTACAGATGAACTGGTTTGCAGGGCAGAAATAGAGACACAGAGGTAGAGAACAAACGTATGGACACGAAGTGGGGGAAGCCATGCGGTGGTGGTGTTGGGATGAGTTGGGATATTGGGATTGACCTGTATACATGTATGTGCATAAAATAGATAACTAATAATAACCTGCTGTATAATAAATAAATAAAATTAAATTTCAAAATTTTTAAAAATAAAATTTAAAAATAAAACAGAAAAAAGTTCTTCCTTTCACACAGATGTATTTATATGAATGAATTATTTCCATGCTTATATCTATAAATACATAAAAGAGGAATAAAATCTAACTTGAACTGAAAAGAAAAAAAAAAAAACCTGAACCTAACAGTTATACAGAGGAAAACCCTACCAAGGCACTTGCTCCAGCAGTAAACAATTCTGAAATTGGTCAGAGGTGGGGAATCATCTCCCATACAGCAAGCAGCCCCGCCCCCCCACGCATGGAGCGTCCTCATTGCAAAGCTGGGGGACCGTGCCGAGGCCTCTGTGAGTAAATGTGAGCTGAGCCCCAGGCCAGCTGCTGCTGAACTGTTCCCACCCTTCCCAGGTAAAACACCTGAATATGTACCAGGGCTTGAAAGCCTAGAGGAAGGGCCGTGGTGCCACACCAGTGACAGCACGCAGGCCAACTTGGTGTCTGCAGGCCAGCCAGGATGGTCCTGGCCCCGGGCGCTCTTCTGGAAGCTTTCCATTTCCCTGCCTGAGATACCCCTCCTGTCCTGGCCCCCACTACATTTTTTCCTTCCTCACCTCAGCCAGGAGAGAAATTCCAGTGGAAGTTATGGGTGACACATCCTCTTCTTTACAGGTGGCAGCCTGGCAACTCCTGCAGAAAGTCCAGCAGAGCCCCACTCACACCGGGCCACCAACAAAGCGGTGGACCCTCACACCATCCCTCCAGTACAGCCCCGAGACTGCTGACGGGGCAGAGAGTATGGAGTCAGGCACAGCTGCAGGGGCTATTGCTGCCTGGAGTGCTGTTTCTATTGACCTCAACCCAGGCACACCTGGGGAGGGCTTGCCGGCAGGGTCAGGCTGCCCAGGTCAGCTAATCCTCAGCCCTCAGGGAATCACATGGCAGAACATGGACCTCGCTAAGACAGACTATTAGCCAGGGAAAAAAAAGGACACTATGCCATTTGCAGCACCGTAGATGAGTCTAGAGGTAATCACGTGACTTGTAGTAAGTCAGAAAGTGCAAGACACATATCGTATGATATCACTTAGAGGTGTTACCTAAAAATTGATACCAGGGCAGATATTTCCACGGAGAAGGGCAATCCCAGATTCATTAAACAAACTTATGGTTCACCAATGGAAAGGTGTGAGGATTGGATTCATTACGGTATTGGGGTTAACAGACATATACAAACACAGGTGAAATATATAATCACCAAAGACCTACGGAATACCAAGAGAAGACCACTCAACATTCTGTCATAACGTACATGGGAAAAGGATCCCAGGAAGAACAGACATATGTATATGTGTAAAAGAAACACATCTTGCACACCTACAACAAGCCAAACGTTGTCATCAAACTTGCTGTAATAAAAAAATAAAAAATTAAATTAAAAACACGAACAAGAAGTAGTGAGACAAACTTGAGGGGCTTTCTCCTGGCACATTCCATTCTCAATTGCAATCTAGAACGCGACTTCCATTAGGCTCTGCTGCCCTAGTAACCAGATTTGGTAAGGGAGAACTGCTGCCACCTTGTGGCCGTTCCACACAACAGCAGCTTTAATCCCAGCGCTAATGGTCAGTGGATATTCAAAATCATTACAGGCCTGTAAATGACACCTGCCCTGAAAACAAATCCTGGGGTCATATATCGACCAAAAAATTCAAAAGACGTCCATATTTCAAAACGACAGTTTCAAGAGGCATATTTTACGCACATTAGTGTTCTGCTTCTTTTGCTTTCTTTCTTTCTTTGTTAAAAAAACGGGAATGGAAAAAGGCAACCCTCAGAATGGGCGAAAACGTTCGCAAACGAATCAATGGACAGAGGTTTTATCTCCAATATGTATAAACAGCTCATGCAGCTTAATATTAATAAAACAAACAGCCCAATACAAAAATGGGCAGAAGATCTAAATAGACATTTCTTCAAAGAAGACACAGAGATGGCCAAGACGCACATGAAAAGCTGCTCAACAGCACTAATGATTAGAGAAATGCAAATCAAAACTACAATGAGGTATGACCTCACACCTGTTAGAATCGGCATCATCAGAAAATCTACAAACCACAAATTCTGGGAAGGGTGTGGACAAAAGGAACCCTCTTCCACTATTGGTGGGAATGTAAATTGATACAGTCACTATGGAGAACAGTATGGAGGTTCCTTTTAAAAACTAAAAAGAGAATTACCCACTGATCCAGCAATCCCACTTCTGGGCATATACCCAGAGAAAACCATTAATCAAAAAGACACATTCACCACAATGTTCATTACAGCACTATTTACAATAGCCAGGTAATGGAAGCAACCTAAATGCCCACAGACAGACGAATGGATAAAGATGTGGTCCATATATAAAATGGAATATGACTCAGCCATAAAAAGGAATGAAACTGGGCCATTTGTAGAGAAGTCGATGGATCTAGAGACTGTCGTACCGAGTGAAGTAAGTCAGAAAGAGAAAAACAAATATTGTATATTAATGCCTATATGTGGAACCTAGAACAATGGTACAGATGAACTGGTTTGCAGGGCAGAAATAGAGACACAGAGGTAGAGAACAAACGTATGGACACGAAGTGGGGGAAGCCATGCGGTGGTGGTGTTGGGATGAGTTGGGATATTGGGATTGACCTGTATACATGTATGTGCATAAAATAGATAACTAATAATAACCTGCTGTATAATAAATAAATAAAATTAAATTTCAAAATTTTTAAAAATAAAATTTAAAAATAAAACAGAAAAAAGTTCTTCCTTTCACACAGATGTATTTATATGAATGAATTATTTCCATGCTTATATCTATAAATACATAAAAGAGGAATAAAATCTAACTTGAACTGAAAAGAAAAAAAAAAAACCTGAACCTAACAGTTATACAGAGGAAAACCCTACCAAGGCACTTGCTCCAGCAGTAAACAATTCTGAAATTGGTCAGAGGTGGGGAATCATCTCCCATACAGCAAGCAGCCCCGCCCCCCCACGCATGGAGCGTCCTCATTGCAAAGCTGGGGGACCGTGCCGAGGCCTCTGTGAGTAAATGTGAGCTGAGCCCCAGGCCAGCTGCTGCTGAACTGTTCCCACCCTTCCCAGGTAAAACACCTGAATATGTACCAGGGCTTGAAAGCCTAGAGGAAGGGCCGTGGTGCCACACCAGTGACAGCACGCAGGCCAACTTGGTGTCTGCAGGCCAGCCAGGATGGTCCTGGCCCCGGGCGCTCTTCTGGAAGCTTTCCATTTCCCTGCCTGAGATACCCCTCCTGTCCTGGCCCCCACTACATTTTTTCCTTCCTCACCTCAGCCAGGAGAGAAATTCCAGTGGAAGTTATGGGTGACACATCCTCTTCTTTACAGGTGGCAGCCTGGCAACTCCTGCAGAAAGTCCAGCAGAGCCCCACTCACACCGGGCCACCAACAAAGCGGTGGACCCTCACACCATCCCTCCAGTACAGCCCCGAGACTGCTGACGGGGCAGAGAGTATGGAGTCAGGCACAGCTGCAGGGGCTATTGCTGCCTGGAGTGCTGTTTCTATTGACCTCAACCCAGGCACACCTGGGGAGGGCTTGCCGGCAGGGTCAGGCTGCCCAGGTCAGCTAATCCTCAGCCCTCAGGGAATCACATGGCAGAACATGGACCTCGCTAAGACAGACTATTAGCCAGGGAAAAAAAAGGACACTATGCCATTTGCAGCACCGTAGATGAGTCTAGAGGTAATCACGTGACTTGTAGTAAGTCAGAAAGTGCAAGACACATATCGTATGATATCACTTAGAGGTGTTACCTAAAAATTGATACCAGGGCAGATATTTCCACGGAGAAGGGCAATCCCAGATTCATTAAACAAACTTATGGTTCACCAATGGAAAGGTGTGAGGATTGGATTCATTACGGTATTGGGGTTAACAGACATATACAAACACAGGTGAAATATATAATCACCAAAGACCTACGGAATACCAAGAGAAGACCACTCAACATTCTGTCATAACGTACATGGGAAAAGGATCCCAGGAAGAACAGACATATGTATATGTGTAAAAGAAACACATCTTGCACACCTACAACAAGCCAAACGTTGTCATCAAACTTGCTGTAATAAAAAAATAAAAAATTAAATTAAAAACACGAACAAGAAGTAGTGAGACAAACTTGAGGGGCTTTCTCCTGGCACATTCCATTCTCAATTGCAATCTAGAACGCGACTTCCATTAGGCTCTGCTGCCCTAGTAACCAGATTTGGTAAGGGAGAACTGCTGCCACCTTGTGGCCGTTCCACACAACAGCAGCTTTAATCCCAGCGCTAATGGTCAGTGGATATTCAAAATCGTTACAGGCCTGTAAATGACACCTGCCCTGAAAACAAATCCTGGGGTCATATATCGACCAAAAAATTCAAAAGACGTCCATATTTCAAAACGACAGTTTCAAGAGGCATATTTTACGCACATTAGTGTTCTGCTTCTTTTGCTTTCTTTCTTTCTTTGTTAAAAAAACGGGAATGGAAAAAGGCAACCCTCAGAATGGGCGAAAACGTTCGCAAACGAATCAATGGACAGAGGTTTTATCTCCAATATGTATAAACAGCTCATGCAGCTTAATATTAATAAAACAAACAGCCCAATACAAAAATGGGCAGAAGATCTAAATAGACATTTCTTCAAAGAAGACACAGAGATGGCCAAGACGCACATGAAAAGCTGCTCAACAGCACTAATGATTAGAGAAATGCAAATCAAAACTACAATGAGGTATGACCTCACACCTGTTAGAATCGGCATCATCAGAAAATCTACAAACCACAAATTCTGGGGAGGGTGTGGACAAAAGGAACCCTCTTCCACTATTGGTGGGAATGTAAATTGATACAGTCACTATGGAGAACAGTATGGAGGTTCCTTTTAAAAACTAAAAAGAGAATTACCCACTGATCCAGCAATCCCACTTCTGGGCATATACCCAGAGAAAACCATTAATCAAAAAGACACATTCACCACAATGTTCATTACAGCACTATTTACAATAGCCAGGTAATGGAAGCAACCTAAATGCCCACAGACAGACGAATGGATAAAGATGTGGTCCATATATAAAATGGAATATGACTCAGCCATAAAAAGGAATGAAACTGGGCCATTTGTAGAGAAGTCGATGGATCTAGAGACTGTCGTACCGAGTGAAGTAAGTCAGAAAGAGAAAAACAAATATTGTATATTAATGCCTATATGTGGAACCTAGAACAATGGTACAGATGAACTGGTTTGCAGGGCAGAAATAGAGACACAGAGGTAGAGAACAAACGTATGGACACGAAGTGGGGGAAGCCATGCGGTGGTGGTGTTGGGATGAGTTGGGATATTGGGATTGACCTGTATACATGTATGTGCATAAAATAGATAACTAATAATAACCTGCTGTATAATAAATAAATAAAATTAAATTTCAAAATTTTTAAAAATAAAATTTAAAAATAAAACAGAAAAAAGTTCTTCCTTTCACACAGATGTATTTATATGAATGAATTATTTCCATGCTTATATCTATAAATACATAAAAGAGGAATAAAATCTAACTTGAACTGAAAAGAAAAAAAAAAAACCTGAACCTAACAGTTATACAGAGGAAAACCCTACCAAGGCACTTGCTCCAGCAGTAAACAATTCTGAAATTGGTCAGAGGTGGGGAATCATCTCCCATACAGCAAGCAGCCCCGCCCCCCCACGCATGGAGCGTCCTCATTGCAAAGCTGGGGGACCGTGCCGAGGCCTCTGTGAGTAAATGTGAGCTGAGCCCCAGGCCAGCTGCTGCTGAACTGTTCCCACCCTTCCCAGGTAAAACACCTGAATATGTACCAGGGCTTGAAAGCCTAGAGGAAGGGCCGTGGTGCCACACCAGTGACAGCACGCAGGCCAACTTGGTGTCTGCAGGCCAGCCAGGATGGTCCTGGCCCCGGGCGCTCTTCTGGAAGCTTTCCATTTCCCTGCCTGAGATACCCCTCCTGTCCTGGCCCCCACTACATTTTTTCCTTCCTCACCTCAGCCAGGAGAGAAATTCCAGTGGAAGTTATGGGTGACACATCCTCTTCTTTACAGGTGGCAGCCTGGCAACTCCTGCAGAAAGTCCAGCAGAGCCCCACTCACACCGGGCCACCAACAAAGCGGTGGACCCTCACACCATCCCTCCAGTACAGCCCCGAGACTGCTGACGGGGCAGAGAGTATGGAGTCAGGCACAGCTGCAGGGGCTATTGCTGCCTGGAGTGCTGTTTCTATTGACCTCAACCCAGGCACACCTGGGGAGGGCTTGCCGGCAGGGTCAGGCTGCCCAGGTCAGCTAATCCTCAGCCCTCAGGGAATCACATGGCAGAACATGGACCTCGCTAAGACAGACTATTAGCCAGGGAAAAAAAAGGACACTATGCCATTTGCAGCACCGTAGATGAGTCTAGAGGTAATCACGTGACTTGTAGTAAGTCAGAAAGTGCAAGACACATATCGTATGATATCACTTAGAGGTGTTACCTAAAAATTGATACCAGGGCAGATATTTCCACGGAGAAGGGCAATCCCAGATTCATTAAACAAACTTATGGTTCACCAATGGAAAGGTGTGAGGATTGGATTCATTACGGTATTGGGGTTAACAGACATATACAAACACAGGTGAAATATATAATCACCAAAGACCTACGGAATACCAAGAGAAGACCACTCAACATTCTGTCATAACGTACATGGGAAAAGGATCCCAGGAAGAACAGACATATGTATATGTGTAAAAGAAACACATCTTGCACACCTACAACAAGCCAAACGTTGTCATCAAACTTGCAGTAATAAAAAAATAAAAAATTAAATTAAAAACACGAACAAGAAGTAGTGAGACAAACTTGAGGGGCTTTCTCCTGGCACATTCCATTCTCAATTGCAATCTAGAACGCGACTTCCATTGAGGCTCTGCTGCCCTAGTAACCAGATTTGGTAAGGGAGAACTGCTGCCACCTTGTGGCCGTTCCACACAACAGCAGCTTTAATCCCAGCGCTAATGGTCAGTGGATATTCAAAATCATTACAGGCCTGTAAATGACACCTGCCCTGAAAACAAATCCTGGGGTCATATATCGACCAAAAATTTCAAAAGACGTCCATATTTCAAAACGACAGTTTCAAGAGGCATATTTTACGCACATTAGTGTTCTGCTTCTTTTGCTTTCTTTCTTTCTTTGTTAAAAAAACGGGAATGGAAAAAGGCAACCCTCAGAATGGGCGAAAACGTTCGCAAACGAATCAATGGACAGAGGTTTTATCTCCAATATGTATAAACAGCTCATGCAGCTTAATATTAATAAAACAAACAGCCCAATACAAAAATGGGCAGAAGATCTAAATAGACATTTCTTCAAAGAAGACACAGAGATGGCCAAGACGCACATGAAAAGCTGCTCAACAGCACTAATGATTAGAGAAATGCAAATCAAAACTACAATGAGGTATGACCTCACACCTGTTAGAATCGGCATCATCAGAAAATCTACAAACCACAAATTCTGGGGAGGGTGTGGACAAAAGGAACCCTCTTCCACTATTGGTGGGAATGTAAATTGATACAGTCACTATGGAGAACAGTATGGAGGTTCCTTTTAAAAACTAAAAAGAGAATTACCCACTGATCCAGCAATCCCACTTCTGGGCATATACCCAGAGAAAACCATTAATCAAAAAGACACATTCACCACAATGTTCATTACAGCACTATTTACAATAGCCAGGTAATGGAAGCAACCTAAATGCCCACAGACAGACGAATGGATAAAGATGTGGTCCATATATAAAATGGAATATGACTCAGCCATAAAAAGGAATGAAACTGGGCCATTTGTAGAGAAGTCGATGGATCTAGAGACTGTCGTACAGAGTGAAGTAAGTCAGAAAGAGAAAAACAAATATTGTATATTAATGCCTATATGTGGAACCTAGAACAATGGTACAGATGAACTGGTTTGCAGGGCAGAAATAGAGACACAGAGGTAGAGAACAAACGTATGGACACGAAGTGGGGGAAGCCATGCGGTGGTGGTGTTGGGATGAGTTGGGATATTGGGATTGACCTGTATACATGTATGTGCATAAAATAGATAACTAATAATAACCTGCTGTATAATAAATAAATAAAATTAAATTTCAAAATTTTTAAAAATAAAATTTAAAAATACAACAGAAAAAAGTTCTTCCTTTCACACAGATGTATTTATATGAATGAATTATTTCCATGCTTATATCTATAAATACATAAAAGAGGAATAAAATCTAACTTGAACCGAAAAGAAAAAAAAAAAAAACCTGAACCTAACAGTTATACAGAGGAAAACCCTACCAAGGCACTTGCTCCATCAGTAAACAATTCTGAAATTGGTCAGAGGTGGGGAATCATCTCCCATACAGCAAGCAGCCCCGCCCCCCCACGCATGGAGCGTCCTCATTGCAAAGCTGGGGGACCGTGCCGAGGCCTCTGTGAGTAAATGTGAGCTGAGCCCCAGGCCAGCTGCTGCTGAACTGTTCCCACCCTTCCCAGGTAAAACACCTGAATATGTACAAGGGCTTGAAAGCCTAGAGGAAGGGCCGTGGTGCCACACCAGTGACAGCACGCAGGCCAACTTGGTGTCTGCAGGCCAGCCAGGATGGTCCTGGCCCCGGGCGCTCTTCTGGAAGCTTTCCATTTCCCTGCCTGAGATACCCGTCCTGTCCTGGCCCCCACTACATTTTTTCCTTCCTCACCTCAGCCAGGAGAGAAATTCCAGTGGAAGTTATGGGTGACACATCCTCTTCTTTACAGGTGGCAGCCTGGCAACTCCTGCAGAAAGTCCAGCAGAGCCCCACTCACACCGGGCCACCAACAAAGCGGTGGACCCTCACACCATCCCTCCAGTACAGCCCCGAGACTGCTGACGGGGCAGAGAGTATGGAGTCAGGCACAGCTGCAGGGGCTATTGCTGCCTGGAGTGCTGTTTCTATTGACCTCAACCCAGGCACACCTGGGGAGGGCTTGCCGGCAGGGTCAGGCTGCCCAGGTCAGCTAATCCTCAGCCCTCAGGGAATCACATGGCAGAACATGGACCTCGCTAAGACAGACTATTAGCCAGGGAAAAAAAAGGACACTATGCCATTTGCAGCACCGTAGATGAGTCTAGAGGTAATCACGTGACTTGTAGTAAGTCAGAAAGTGCAAGACACATATCGTATGATATCACTTAGAGGTGTTACCTAAAAATTGATACCAGGGCAGATATTTCCACGGAGAAGGGCAATCCCAGATTCATTAAACAAACTTATGGTTCACCAATGGAAAGGTGTGAGGATTGGATTCATTACGGTATTGGGGTTAACAGACATATACAAACACAGGTGAAATATATAATCACCAAAGACCTACGGAATACCAAGAGAAGACCACTCAACATTCTGTCATAACGTACATGGGAAAAGGATCCCAGGAAGAACAGACATATGTATATGTGTAAAAGAAACACATCTTGCACACCTACAACAAGCCAAACGTTGTCATCAAACTTGCAGTAATAAAAAAATAAAAAATTCAATTAAAAACACGAACAAGAAGTAGTGAGACAAACTTGAGGGGCTTTCTCCTGGCACATTCCATTCTCAATTGCAATCTAGAACGCGACTTCCATTGAGGCTCTGCTGCCCTAGTAACCAGATTTGGTAAGGGAGAACTGCTGCCACCTTGTGGCCGTTCCACACAACAGCAGCTTTAATCCCAGCGCTAATGGTCAGTGGATATTCAAAATCATTACAGGCCTGTAAATGACACCTGCCCTGAAAACAAATCCTGGGGTCATATATCGACCAAAAATTTCAAAAGACGTCCATATTTCAAAACGACAGTTTCAAGAGGCATATTTTACGCACATTAGTGTTCTGCTTCTTTTGCTTTCTTTCTTTCTTTGTTAAAAAAACGGGAATGGAAAAAGGCAACCCTCAGAATGGGCGAAAACGTTCGCAAACGAATCAATGGACAGAGGTTTTATCTCCAATATGTATAAACAGCTCATGCAGCTTAATATTAATAAAACAAACAGCCCAATACAAAAATGGGCAGAAGATCTAAATAGACATTTCTTCAAAGAAGACACAGAGATGGCCAAGACGCACATGAAAAGCTGCTCAACAGCACTAATGATTAGAGAAATGCAAATCAAAACTACAATGAGGTATGACCTCACACCTGTTAGAATCGGCATCATCAGAAAATCTACAAACCACAAATTCTGGGGAGGGTGTGGACAAAAGGAACCCTCTTCCACTATTGGTGGGAATGTAAATTGATACAGTCACTATGGAGAACAGTATGGAGGTTCCTTTTAAAAACTAAAAAGAGAATTACCAACTGATCCAGCAATCCCACTTCTGGGCATATACCCAGAGAAAACCATTAATCAAAAAGACACATTCACCACAATGTTCATTACAGCACTATTTACAATAGCCAGGTAATGGAAGCAACCTAAATGCCCACAGACAGACGAATGGATAAAGATGTGGTCCATATATAAAATGGAATATGACTCAGCCATAAAAAGGAATGAAACTGGGCCATTTGTAGAGAAGTCGATGGATCTAGAGACTGTCGTACCGAGTGAAGTAAGTCAGAAAGAGAAAAACAAATATTGTATATTAATGCCTATATGTGGAACCTAGAACAATGGTACAGATGAACTGGTTTGCAGGGCAGAAATAGAGACACAGAGGTAGAGAACAAACGTATGGACACGAAGTGGGGGAAGCCATGCGGTGGTGGTGTTGGGATGAGTTGGGATATTGGGATTGACCTGTATACATGTATGTGCATAAAATAGATAACTAATAATAACCTGCTGTATAATAAATAAATAAAATTAAATTTCAAAATTTTTAAAAATAAAATTTAAAAATACAACAGAAAAAAGTTCTTCCTTTCACACAGATGTATTTATATGAATGAATTATTTCCATGCTTATATCTATAAATACATAAAAGAGGAATAAAATCTAACTTGAACCGAAAAGAAAAAAAAAAAAAAACCTGAACCTAACAGTTATACAGAGGAAAACCCTACCAAGGCACTTGCTCCATCAGTAAACAATTCTGAAATTGGTCAGAGGTGGGGAATCATCTCCCATACAGCAAGCAGCCCCGCCCCCCCACGCATGGAGCGTCCTCATTGCAAAGCTGGGGGACCGTGCCGAGGCCTCTGTGAGTAAATGTGAGCTGAGCCCCAGGCCAGCTGCTGCTGAACTGTTCCCACCCTTCCCAGGTAAAACACCTGAATATGTACAAGGGCTTGAAAGCCTAGAGGAAGGGCCGTGGTGCCACACCAGTGACAGCACGCAGGCCAACTTGGTGTCTGCAGGCCAGCCAGGATGGTCCTGGCCCCGGGCGCTCTTCTGGAAGCTTTCCATTTCCCTGCCTGAGATACCCGTCCTGTCCTGGCCCCCACTACATTTTTTCCTTCCTCACCTCAGCCAGGAGAGAAATTCCAGTGGAAGTTATGGGTGACACATCCTCTTCTTTACAGGTGGCAGCCTGGCAACTCCTGCAGAAAGTCCAGCAGAGCCCCACTCACACCGGGCCACCAACAAAGCGGTGGACCCTCACACCATCCCTCCAGTACAGCCCCGAGACTGCTGACGGGGCAGAGAGTATGGAGTCAGGCACAGCTGCAGGGGCTATTGCTGCCTGGAGTGCTGTTTCTATTGACCTCAACCCAGGCACACCTGGGGAGGGCTTGCCGGCAGGGTCAGGCTGCCCAGGTCAGCTAATCCTCAGCCCTCAGGGAATCACATGGCAGAACATGGACCTCGCTAAGACAGACTATTAGCCAGGGAAAAAAAAGGACACTATGCCATTTGCAGCACCGTAGATGAGTCTAGAGGTAATCACGTGACTTGTAGTAAGTCAGAAAGTGCAAGACACATATCGTATGATATCACTTAGAGGTGTTACCTAAAAATTGATACCAGGGCAGATATTTCCACGGAGAAGGGCAATCCCAGATTCATTAAACAAACTTATGGTTCACCAATGGAAAGGTGTGAGGATTGGATTCATTACGGTATTGGGGTTAACAGACATATACAAACACAGGTGAAATATATAATCACCAAAGACCTACGGAATACCAAGAGAAGACCACTCAACATTCTGTCATAACGTACATGGGAAAAGGATCCCAGGAAGAACAGACATATGTATATGTGTAAAAGAAACACATCTTGCACACCTACAACAAGCCAAACGTTGTCATCAAACTTGCAGTAATAAAAAAATAAAAAATTAAATTAAAAACACGAACAAGAAGTAGTGAGACAAACTTGAGGGGCTTTCTCCTGGCACATTCCATTCTCAATTGCAATCTAGAACGCGACTTCCATTGAGGCTCTGCTGCCCTAGTAACCAGATTTGGTAAGGGAGAACTGCTGCCACCTTGTGGCCGTTCCACACAACAGCAGCTTTAATCCCAGCGCTAATGGTCAGTGGATATTCAAAATCATTACAGGCCTGTAAATGACACCTGCCCTGAAAACAAATCCTGGGGTCATATATCGACCAAAAATTTCAAAAGACGTCCATATTTCAAAACGACAGTTTCAAGAGGCATATTTTACGCACATTAGTGTTCTGCTTCTTTTGCTTTCTTTCTTTCTTTGTTAAAAAAACGGGAATGGAAAAAGGCAACCCTCAGAATGGGCGAAAACGTTCGCAAACGAATCAATGGACAGAGGTTTTATCTCCAATATGTATAAACAGCTCATGCAGCTTAATATTAATAAAACAAACAGCCCAATACAAAAATGGGCAGAAGATCTAAATAGACATTTCTTCAAAGAAGACACAGAGATGGCCAAGACGCACATGAAAAGCTGCTCAACAGCACTAATGATTAGAGAAATGCAAATCAAAACTACAATGAGGTATGACCTCACACCTGTTAGAATCGGCATCATCAGAAAATCTACAAACCACAAATTCTGGGGAGGGTGTGGACAAAAGGAACCCTCTTCCACTATTGGTGGGAATGTAAATTGATACAGTCACTATGGAGAACAGTATGGAGGTTCCTTTTAAAAACTAAAAAGAGAATTACCCACTGATCCAGCAATCCCACTTCTGGGCATATACCCAGAGAAAACCATTAATCAAAAAGACACATTCACCACAATGTTCATTACAGCACTATTTACAATAGCCAGGTAATGGAAGCAACCTAAATGCCCACAGACAGACGAATGGATAAAGATGTGGTCCATATATAAAATGGAATATGACTCAGCCATAAAAAGGAATGAAACTGGGCCATTTGTAGAGAAGTCGATGGATCTAGAGACTGTCGTACCGAGTGAAGTAAGTCAGAAAGAGAAAAACAAATATTGTATATTAATGCCTATATGTGGAACCTAGAACAATGGTACAGATGAACTGGTTTGCAGGGCAGAAATAGAGACACAGAGGTAGAGAACAAACGTATGGACACGAAGTGGGGGAAGCCATGCGGTGGTGGTGTTGGGATGAGTTGGGATATTGGGATTGACCTGTATACATGTATGTGCATAAAATAGATAACTAATAATAACCTGCTGTATAATAAATAAATAAAATTAAATTTCAAAATTTTTAAAAATAAAATTTAAAAATACAACAGAAAAAAGTTCTTCCTTTCACACAGATGTATTTATATGAATGAATTATTTCCATGCTTATATCTATAAATACATAAAAGAGGAATAAAATCTAACTTGAACCGAAAAGAAAAAAAAAAAAACCTGAACCTAACAGTTATACAGAGGAAAACCCTACCAAGGCACTTGCTCCATCAGTAAACAATTCTGAAATTGGTCAGAGGTGGGGAATCATCTCCCATACAGCAAGCAGCCCCGCCCCCCCACGCATGGAGCGTCCTCATTGCAAAGCTGGGGGACCGTGCCGAGGCCTCTGTGAGTAAATGTGAGCTGAGCCCCAGGCCAGCTGCTGCTGAACTGTTCCCACCCTTCCCAGGTAAAACACCTGAATATGTACAAGGGCTTGAAAGCCTAGAGGAAGGGCCGTGGTGCCACACCAGTGACAGCACGCAGGCCAACTTGGTGTCTGCAGGCCAGCCAGGATGGTCCTGGCCCCGGGCGCTCTTCTGGAAGCTTTCCATTTCCCTGCCTGAGATACCCGTCCTGTCCTGGCCCCCACTACATTTTTTCCTTCCTCACCTCAGCCAGGAGAGAAATTCCAGTGGAAGTTATGGGTGACACATCCTCTTCTTTACAGGTGGCAGCCTGGCAACTCCTGCAGAAAGTCCAGCAGAGCCCCACTCACACCGGGCCACCAACAAAGCGGTGGACCCTCACACCATCCCTCCAGTACAGCCCCGAGACTGCTGACGGGGCAGAGAGTATGGAGTCAGGCACAGCTGCAGGGGCTATTGCTGCCTGGAGTGCTGTTTCTATTGACCTCAACCCAGGCACACCTGGGGAGGGCTTGCCGGCAGGGTCAGGCTGCCCAGGTCAGCTAATCCTCAGCCCTCAGGGAATCACATGGCAGAACATGGACCTCGCTAAGACAGACTATTAGCCAGGGAAAAAAAAGGACACTATGCCATTTGCAGCACCGTAGATGAGTCTAGAGGTAATCACGTGACTTGTAGTAAGTCAGAAAGTGCAAGACACATATCGTATGATATCACTTAGAGGTGTTACCTAAAAATTGATACCAGGGCAGATATTTCCACGGAGAAGGGCAATCCCAGATTCATTAAACAAACTTATGGTTCACCAATGGAAAGGTGTGAGGATTGGATTCATTACGGTATTGGGGTTAACAGACATATACAAACACAGGTGAAATATATAATCACCAAAGACCTACGGAATACCAAGAGAAGACCACTCAACATTCTGTCATAACGTACATGGGAAAAGGATCCCAGGAAGAACAGACATATGTATATGTGTAAAAGAAACACATCTTGCACACCTACAACAAGCCAAACGTTGTCATCAAACTTGCAGTAATAAAAAAATAAAAAATTAAATTAAAAACACGAACAAGAAGTAGTGAGACAAACTTGAGGGGCTTTCTCCTGGCACATTCCATTCTCAATTGCAATCTAGAACGCGACTTCCATTGAGGCTCTGCTGCCCTAGTAACCAGATTTGGTAAGGGAGAACTGCTGCCACCTTGTGGCCGTTCCACACAACAGCAGCTTTAATCCCAGCGCTAATGGTCAGTGGATATTCAAAATCATTACAGGCCTGTAAATGACACCTGCCCTGAAAACAAATCCTGGGGTCATATATCGACCAAAAATTTCAAAAGACGTCCATATTTCAAAACGACAGTTTCAAGAGGCATATTTTACGCACATTAGTGTTCTGCTTCTTTTGCTTTCTTTCTTTCTTTGTTAAAAAAACGGGAATGGAAAAAGGCAACCCTCAGAATGGGCGAAAACGTTCGCAAACGAATCAATGGACAGAGGTTTTATCTCCAATATGTATAAACAGCTCATGCAGCTTAATATTAATAAAACAAACAGCCCAATACAAAAATGGGCAGAAGATCTAAATAGACATTTCTTCAAAGAAGACACAGAGATGGCCAAGACGCACATGAAAAGCTGCTCAACAGCACTAATGATTAGAGAAATGCAAATCAAAACTACAATGAGGTATGACCTCACACCTGTTAGAATCGGCATCATCAGAAAATCTACAAACCACAAATTCTGGGGAGGGTGTGGACAAAAGGAACCCTCTTCCACTATTGGTGGGAATGTAAATTGATACAGTCACTATGGAGAACAGTATGGAGGTTCCTTTTAAAAACTAAAAAGAGAATTACCAACTGATCCAGCAATCCCACTTCTGGGCATATACCCAGAGAAAACCATTAATCAAAAAGACACATTCACCACAATGTTCATTACAGCACTATTTACAATAGCCAGGTAATGGAAGCAACCTAAATGCCCACAGACAGACGAATGGATAAAGATGTGGTCCATATATAAAATGGAATATGACTCAGCCATAAAAAGGAATGAAACTGGGCCATTTGTAGAGAAGTCGATGGATCTAGAGACTGTCGTACCGAGTGAAGTAAGTCAGAAAGAGAAAAACAAATATTGTATATTAATGCCTATATGTGGAACCTAGAACAATGGTACAGATGAACTGGTTTGCAGGGCAGAAATAGAGACACAGAGGTAGAGAACAAACGTATGGACACGAAGTGGGGGAAGCCATGCGGTGGTGGTGTTGGGATGAGTTGGGATATTGGGATTGACCTGTATACATGTATGTGCATAAAATAGATAACTAATAATAACCTGCTGTATAATAAATAAATAAAATTAAATTTCAAAATTTTTAAAAATAAAATTTAAAAATACAACAGAAAAAAGTTCTTCCTTTCACACAGATGTATTTATATGAATGAATTATTTCCATGCTTATATCTATAAATACATAAAAGAGGAATAAAATCTAACTTGAACCGAAAAGAAAAAAAAAAAAAACCTGAACCTAACAGTTATACAGAGGAAAACCCTACCAAGGCACTTGCTCCATCAGTAAACAATTCTGAAATTGGTCAGAGGTGGGGAATCATCTCCCATACAGCAAGCAGCCCCGCCCCCCCACGCATGGAGCGTCCTCATTGCAAAGCTGGGGGACCGTGCCGAGGCCTCTGTGAGTAAATGTGAGCTGAGCCCCAGGCCAGCTGCTGCTGAACTGTTCCCACCCTTCCCAGGTAAAACACCTGAATATGTACAAGGGCTTGAAAGCCTAGAGGAAGGGCCGTGGTGCCACACCAGTGACAGCACGCAGGCCAACTTGGTGTCTGCAGGCCAGCCAGGATGGTCCTGGCCCCGGGCGCTCTTCTGGAAGCTTTCCATTTCCCTGCCTGAGATACCCGTCCTGTCCTGGCCCCCACTACATTTTTTCCTTCCTCACCTCAGCCAGGAGAGAAATTCCAGTGGAAGTTATGGGTGACACATCCTCTTCTTTACAGGTGGCAGCCTGGCAACTCCTGCAGAAAGTCCAGCAGAGCCCCACTCACACCGGGCCACCAACAAAGCGGTGGACCCTCACACCATCCCTCCAGTACAGCCCCGAGACTGCTGACGGGGCAGAGAGTATGGAGTCAGGCACAGCTGCAGGGGCTATTGCTGCCTGGAGTGCTGTTTCTATTGACCTCAACCCAGGCACACCTGGGGAGGGCTTGCCGGCAGGGTCAGGCTGCCCAGGTCAGCTAATCCTCAGCCCTCAGGGAATCACATGGCAGAACATGGACCTCGCTAAGACAGACTATTAGCCAGGGAAAAAAAAGGACACTATGCCATTTGCAGCACCGTAGATGAGTCTAGAGGTAATCACGTGACTTGTAGTAAGTCAGAAAGTGCAAGACACATATCGTATGATATCACTTATAGGTGTTACCTAAAAATTGATACCAGGGCAGATATTTCCACGGAGAAGGGCAATCCCAGATTCATTAAACAAACTTATGGTTCACCAATGGAAAGGTGTGAGGATTGGATTCATTACGGTATTGGGGTTAACAGACATATACAAACACAGGTGAAATATATAATCACCAAAGACCTACGGAATACCAAGAGAAGACCACTCAACATTCTGTCATAACGTACATGGGAAAAGGATCCCAGGAAGAACAGACATATGTATATGTGTAAAAGAAACACATCTTGCACACCTACAACAAGCCAAACGTTGTCATCAAACTTGCAGTAATAAAAAAATAAAAAATTCAATTAAAAACACGAACAAGAAGTAGTGAGACAAACTTGAGGGGCTTTCTCCTGGCACATTCCATTCTCAATTGCAATCTAGAACGCGACTTCCATTGAGGCTCTGCTGCCCTAGTAACCAGATTTGGTAAGGGAGAACTGCTGCCACCTTGTGGCCGTTCCACACAACAGCAGCTTTAATCCCAGCGCTAATGGTCAGTGGATATTCAAAATCATTACAGGCCTGTAAATGACACCTGCCCTGAAAACAAATCCTGGGGTCATATATCGACCAAAAATTTCAAAAGACGTCCATATTTCAAAACGACAGTTTCAAGAGGCATATTTTACGCACATTAGTGTTCTGCTTCTTTTGCTTTCTTTCTTTCTTCGTTAAAAAAACGGGAATGGAAAAAGGCAACCCTCAGAATGGGCGAAAACGTTCGCAAACGAATCAATGGACAGAGGTTTTATCTCCAATATGTATAAACAGCTCATGCAGCTTAATATTAATAAAAGAAACAGCCCAATACAAAAATGGGCAGAAGATCTAAATAGACATTTCTTCAAAGAAGACACAGAGATGGCCAAGACGCACATGAAAAGCTGCTCAACAGCACTAATGATTAGAGAAATGCAAATCAAAACTACAATGAGGTATGACCTCACACCTGTTAGAATCGGCATCATCAGAAAATCTACAAACCACAAATTCTGGGGAGGGTGTGGACAAAAGGAACCCTCTTCCACTATTGGTGGGAATGTAAATTGATACAGTCACTATGGAGAACAGTATGGAGGTTCCTTTTAAAAACTAAAAAGAGAATTACCAACTGCTCCAGCAATCCCACTTCTGGGCATATACCCAGAGAAAACCATTAATCAAAAAGACACATTCACCACAATGTTCATTACAGCACTATTTACAATAGCCAGGTAATGGAAGCAACCTAAATGCCCACAGACAGACGAATGGATAAAGATGTGGTCCATATATAAAATGGAATATTACTCAGCCATAAAAAGGAATGAAACTGGGCCATTTGTAGAGAAGTCGATGGATCTAGAGACTGTCGTACCGAGTGAAGTAAGTCAGAAAGAGAAAAACAAATATTGTATATTAATGCCTATATGTGGAACCTAGAACAATGGTACAGATGAACTGGTTTGCAGGGCAGAAATAGAGACACAGAGGTAGAGAACAAACGTATGGACACGAAGTGGGGGAAGCCATGTGGTGGTGGTGTTGGGATGAGTTGGGATATTGGGATTGACCTGTATACATGTATGTGCATAAAATAGATAACTAATAATAACCTGCTGTATAATAAATAAATAAAATTAAATTTCAAAATTTTTAAAAATAAAATTTAAAAATACAACAGAAAAAAGTTCTTCCTTTCACACAGATGTATTTATATGAATGAATTATTTCCATGCTTATATCTATAAATACATAAAAGAGGAATAAAATCTAACTTGAACCGAAAAGAAAAAAAAAAAAAACCTGAACCTAACAGTTATACAGAGGAAAACCCTACCAAGGCACTTGCTCCATCAGTAAACAATTCTGAAATTGGTCAGAGGTGGGGAATCATCTCCCATACAGCAAGCAGCCCCGCCCCACCACGCATGGAGCGTCCTCATTGCAAAGCTGGGGGACCGTGCCGAGGCCTCTGTGAGTAAATGTGAGCTGAGCCCCAGGCCAGCTGCTGCTGAACTGTTCCCACCCTTCCCAGGTAAAACACCTGAATATGTACAAGGGCTTGAAAGCCTAGAGGAAGGGCCGTGGTGCCACACCAGTGACAGCACGCAGGCCAACTTGGTGTCTGCAGGCCAGCCAGGATGGTCCTGGCCCCGGGCGCTCTTCTGGAAGCTTTCCATTTCCCTGCCTGAGATACCCCTCCTGTCCTGGCCCCCACTACATTTTTTCCTTCCTCACCTCAGCCAGGAGAGAAATTCCAGTGGAAGTTATGGGTGACACATCCTCTTCTTTACAGGTGGCAGCCTGGCAACTCCTGCAGAAAGTCCAGCAGAGCCCCACTCACACCGGGCCACCAACAAAGCGGTGGACCCTCACACCATCCCTCCAGTACAGCCCCGAGACTGCTGACGGGGCAGAGAGTATGGAGTCAGGCACAGCTGCAGGGGCTATTGCTGCCTGGAGTGCTGTTTCTATTGACCTCAACCCAGGCACACCTGGGGAGGGCTTGCCGGCAGGGTCAGGCTGCCCAGGTCAGCTAATCCTCAGCCCTCAGGGAATCACATGGCAGAACATGGACCTCGCTAAGACAGACTATTAGCCAAGGAAAAAAAGGACACTATGCCATTTGCAGCACCGTAGATGAGTCTAGAGGTAATCACGTGACTTGTAGTAAGTCAGAAAGTGCAAGACACATATCGTATGATATCACTTATAGGTGTTACCTAAAAATTGATACCAGGGCAGATATTTCCACGGAGAAGGGCAATCCCAGATTCATTAAACAAACTTATGGTTCACCAATGGAAAGGTGTGAGGATTGGATTCATTACGGTATTGGGGTTAACAGACATATACAAACACAGGTGAAATATATAATCACCAAAGACCTACGGAATACCAAGAGAAGACTACTCAACATTCTGTCATAACGTACATGGGAAAAGGATCCCAGGAAGAACAGACATATGTATATGTGTAAAAGAAACACATCTTGCACACCTACAACAAGCCAAACGTTGTCATCAAACTTGCTGTAATAAAAAATAAAAAATTAAATTAAAAACACGAACAAGATGTAGTGAGACAAACTTCAGGGGATTTCTCCTGGCACATTCCATTCTCAATTACAATCTAGAACGCGACTTCCATTGAGGCTCTGCTGCCCTAGTAACCAGATTTGGTAAGGGAGAACTGCTGCCACCTTGTGGCCGTTTCACACAACAGCAGCTTTAATCCCAGCGCTAATGGTCAGTGGATATTCAAAATCGTTACAGGCCTGTAAATGACTCCTGCCCTGAAAACAAATCCTGGGGTCATATATCGACCAAAAAATTCAAAAGACGTCCATATTCCAAAACGACAGTTTCAAGAGGCATATTTTACGCACATTAGTGTTCTGCTTCTTTTGCTTTCTTTCTTTCTTTGTTAAAAAAACGGGAATGGAAAAAGGCAACCCTCAGAATGGGTGAAAACGTTCGCAAACGAATCAATGGACAGAGGTTTTATCTCCAATATATATAAACAGCTCATGCAGCTTAATATTAATAAAACAAACAGCCCAATACAAAAATGGGCAGAAGATCTAAATAGACATTTCTTCAAAGAAGACACAGAGATGGCCAAGACGCACATGAAAAGCTGCTCAACATCACTAATGATTAGAGAAATGCAAATCAAAACTACAATGAGGTATGAACTCACACCTGTTAGAATCGGCATCATCAGAAAATCTACAAACCACAAATTCTGGGGAGGGTGTGGACAAAAGGAACCCTCTTCCACTATTGGTGGGAATGTAAATTGATACAGTCACTATGGAGAACAGTATGGAGGTTCCTTTTAAAAACTAAACAGAGAATTACCAACTGATCCAGCAATCCCACTTCTGGGCATATACCCAGAGAAAACCATTAATCAAAAAGACACATTCACCACAATGTTCATTACAGCACTATTTACAATAGCCAGGTAATGGAAGCAACCTAAATGCCCACAGACAGACGAATGGATAAAGATGTGGTCCATATATAAAATGGAATATTACTCAGCCATAAAAAGGAATGAAACTGGGCCATTTGTAGAGAAGTCGATGGATCTAGAGACTGTCATACAGAGTGAAGTAAGTCAGAAAGAGAAAAACAAATATTGTATATTAATGCCTATATGTGGAACCTAGAACAATGGTACAGATGAACTGGTTTGCAGGGCAGAAATAGAGACACAGAGGTAGAGAAGAAACGTATGGACACGAAGTGGGGGAAGCCATGTGGTGGTGGTGTTGGGATGAGTTGGCATATTGGGATTGACCTGTATACATGTATGTGCATAAAATAGATAACTAATAATAACCTGCTGTATAATAAATATATAAAATTAAATTTCAAAATTTTTAAAAATAAAATTTAAAAATACAACAGAAAAAAGTTCTTCCTTTCACACAGATGTATTTATATGAATGAATTATTTCCATGCTTATATCTATAAATACATAAAAGAGGAATAAAATCTAACTTGAACCGAAAAGAAAAACAAAACCTGAACCTAACAGTTATACAGAGGAAAACCCTACCAAGGCACTTGCTCCAGCAGTAAACAATTCTGAAATTGGTCAGAGGTGGGGAATCATCTCCCATACAGCAAGCAGCCCCGCCCCCCCACGCATGGAGCGTCCTCATTGCAAAGCTGGGGGACCGTGCCGAGGCCTCTGTGAGTAAATGTGAGCTGAGCCCCAGGCCAGCTGCTGCTGAACTGTTCCCACCCTTCCCAGGTAAAACACCTGAATATGTACAAGGGCTTGAAAGCCTAGAGGAAGGGCCGTGGTGCCACACCAGTGACAGCACGCAGGCCAACTTGGTGTCTGCAGGCCAGCCAGGATGGTCCTGGCCCCGGGCGCTCTTCTGGAAGCTTTCCATTTCCCTGCCTGAGATACCCGTCCTGTCCTGGGCCCCACTACATTTTTTCCTTCCTCACCTCAGCCAGGAGAGAAATTCCAGTGGAAGTTATGGGTGACACATCCTCTTCTTTACAGGTGGCAGCCTGGCAACTCCTGCAGAAAGTCCAGCAGAGCCCCACTCACACCGGGCCACCAACAAAGCGGTGGACCCTCACACCATCCCTCCAGTACAGCCCCGAGACTGCTGACGGGGCAGAGAGTATGGAGTCAGGCACAGCTGCAGGGGCTATTGCTGCCTGGAGTGCTGTTTCTATTGACCTCAACCCAGGCACACCTGGGGAGGGCTTGCCGGCAGGGTCAGGCTGCCCAGGTCAGCTAATCCTCAGCCCTCAGGGAATCACATGGCAGAACATGGACCTCGCTAAGACAGACTATTAGCCAGGGAAAAAAAAGGACACTATGCCATTTGCAGCACCGTAGATGAGTCTAGAGGTAATCACGTGACTTGTAGTAAGTCAGAAAGTGCAAGACACATATCGTATGATATCACTTAGAGGTGTTACCTAAAAATTGATACCAGGGCAGATATTTCCACGGAGAAGGGCAATCCCAGATTCATTAAACAAACTTATGGTTCACCAATGGAAAGGTGTGAGGATTGGATTCATTACGGTATTGGGGTTAACAGACATATACAAACACAGGTGAAATATATAATCACCAAAGACCTACGGAATACCAAGAGAAGACCACTCAACATTCTGTCATAACGTACATGGGAAAAGGATCCCAGGAAGAACAGACATATGTATATGTGTAAAAGAAACACATCTTGCACACCTACAACAAGCCAAACGTTGTCATCAAACTTGCTGTAATAAAAAAATAAAAAATTAAATTAAAAACACGAACAAGAAGTAGTGAGACAAACTTGAGGGGCTTTCTCCTGGCACATTCCATTCTCAATTGCAATCTAGAACGCGACTTCCATTAGGCTCTGCTGCCCTAGTAACCAGATTTGGTAAGGGAGAACTGCTGCCACCTTGTGGCCGTTCCACACAACAGCAGCTTTAATCCCAGCGCTAATGGTCAGTGGATATTCAAAATCATTACAGGCCTGTAAATGACACCTGCCCTGAAAACAAATCCTGGGGTCATATATCGACCAAAAAATTCAAAAGACGTCCATATTTCAAAACGACAGTTTCAAGAGGCATATTTTACGCACATTAGTGTTCTGCTTCTTTTGCTTTCTTTCTTTCTTTGTTAAAAAAACGGGAATGGAAAAAGGCAACCCTCAGAATGGGCGAAAACGTTCGCAAACGAATCAATGGACAGAGGTTTTATCTCCAATATGTATAAACAGCTCATGCAGCTTAATATTAATAAAACAAACAGCCCAATACAAAAATGGGCAGAAGATCTAAATAGACATTTCTTCAAAGAAGACACAGAGATGGCCAAGACGCACATGAAAAGCTGCTCAACAGCACTAATGATTAGAGAAATGCAAATCAAAACTACAATGAGGTATGACCTCACACCTGTTAGAATCGGCATCATCAGAAAATCTACAAACCACAAATTCTGGGGAGGGTGTGGACAAAAGGAACCCTCTTCCACTATTGGTGGGAATGTAAATTGATACAGTCACTATGGAGAACAGTATGGAGGTTCCTTTTAAAAACTAAAAAGAGAATTACCCACTGATCCAGCAATCCCACTTCTGGGCATATACCCAGAGAAAACCATTAATCAAAAAGACACATTCACCACAATGTTCATTACAGCACTATTTACAATAGCCAGGTAATGGAAGCAACCTAAATGCCCACAGACAGACGAATGGATAAAGATGTGGTCCATATATAAAATGGAATATGACTCAGCCATAAAAAGGAATGAAACTGGGCCATTTGTAGAGAAGTCGATGGATCTAGAGACTGTCGTACCGAGTGAAGTAAGTCAGAAAGAGAAAAACAAATATTGTATATTAATGCCTATATGTGGAACCTAGAACAATGGTACAGATGAACTGGTTTGCAGGGCAGAAATAGAGACACAGAGGTAGAGAACAAACGTATGGACACGAAGTGGGGGAAGCCATGCGGTGGTGGTGTTGGGATGAGTTGGGATATTGGGATTGACCTGTATACATGTATGTGCATAAAATAGATAACTAATAATAACCTGCTGTATAATAAATAAATAAAATTAAATTTCAAAATTTTTAAAAATAAAATTTAAAAATAAAACAGAAAAAAGTTCTTCCTTTCACACAGATGTATTTATATGAATGAATTATTTCCATGCTTATATCTATAAATACATAAAAGAGGAATAAAATCTAACTTGAACCGAAAAGAAAAAAAAAAAAAACCTGAACCTAACAGTTATACAGAGGAAAACCCTACCAAGGCACTTGCTCCAGCAGTAAACAATTCTGAAATTGGTCAGAGGTGGGGAATCATCTCCCATACAGCAAGCAGCCCCGCCCCCCCACGCATGGAGCGTCCTCATTGCAAAGCTGGGGGACCGTGCCGAGGCCTCTGTGAGTAAATGTGAGCTGAGCCCCAGGCCAGCTGCTGCTGAACTGTTCCCACCCTTCCCAGGTAAAACACCTGAATATGTACCAGGGCTTGAAAGCCTAGAGGAAGGGCCGTGGTGCCACACCAGTGACAGCACGCAGGCCAACTTGGTGTCTGCAGGCCAGCCAGGATGGTCCTGGCCCCGGGCGCTCTTCTGGAAGCTTTCCATTTCCCTGCCTGAGATACCCCTCCTGTCCTGGCCCCCACTACATTTTTTCCTTCCTCACCTCAGCCAGGAGAGAAATTCCAGTGGAAGTTATGGGTGACACATCCTCTTCTTTACAGGTGGCAGCCTGGCAACTCCTGCAGAAAGTCCAGCAGAGCCCCACTCACACCGGGCCACCAACAAAGCGGTGGACCCTCACACCATCCCTCCAGTACAGCCCCGAGACTGCTGACGGGGCAGAGAGTATGGAGTCAGGCACAGCTGCAGGGGCTATTGCTGCCTGGAGTGCTGTTTCTATTGACCTCAACCCAGGCACACCTGGGGAGGGCTTGCCGGCAGGGTCAGGCTGCCCAGGTCAGCTAATCCTCAGCCCTCAGGGAATCACATGGCAGAACACGGACCTCGCTAAGACAGACTATTAGCCAGGGAAAAAAAAGGACACTATGCCATTTGCAGCACCGTAGATGAGTCTAGAGGTAATCACGTGACTTGTAGTAAGTCAGAAAGTGCAAGACACATATCGTATGATATCACTTAGAGGTGTTACCTAAAAATTGATACCAGGGCAGATATTTCCACGGAGAAGGGCAATCCCAGATTCATTAAACAAACTTATGGTTCACCAATGGAAAGGTGTGAGGATTGGATTCATTACGGTATTGGGGTTAACAGACATATACAAACACAGGTGAAATATATAATCACCAAAGACCTACGGAATACCAAGAGAAGACCACTCAACATTCTGTCATAACGTACATGGGAAAAGGATCCCAGGAAGAACAGACATATGTATATGTGTAAAAGAAACACATCTTGCACACCTACAACAAGCCAAACGTTGTCATCAAACTTGCAGTAATAAAAAAATAAAAAATTCAATTAAAAACACGAACAAGAAGTAGTGAGACAAACTTGAGGGGCTTTCTCCTGGCACATTCCATTCTCAATTGCAATCTAGAACGCGACTTCCATTGAGGCTCTGCTGCCCTAGTAACCAGATTTGGTAAGGGAGAACTGCTGCCACCTTGTGGCCGTTCCACACAACAGCAGCTTTAATCCCAGCGCTAATGGTCAGTGGATATTCAAAATCATTACAGGCCTGTAAATGACACCTGCCCTGAAAACAAATCCTGGGGTCATATATCGACCAAAAATTTCAAAAGACGTCCATATTTCAAAACGACAGTTTCAAGAGGCATATTTTACGCACATTAGTGTTCTGCTTCTTTTGCTTTCTTTCTTTCTTCGTTAAAAAAACGGGAATGGAAAAAGGCAACCCTCAGAATGGGCGAAAACGTTCGCAAACGATTCAATGGACAGAGGTTTTATCTCCAATATGTATAAACAGCTCATGCAGCTTAATATTAATAAAACAAACAGCCCAATACAAAAATGGGCAGAAGATCTAAATAGACATTTCTTCAAAGAAGACACAGAGATGGCCAAGACGCACATGAAAAGCTGCTCAACAGCACTAATGATTAGAGAAATGCAAATCAAAACTACAATGAGGTATGACCTCACACCTGTTAGAATCGGCATCATCAGAAAATCTACAAACCACAAATTCTGGGGAGGGTGTGGACAAAAGGAACCCTCTTCCACTATTGGTGGGAATGTAAATTGATACAGTCACTATGGAGAACAGTATGGAGGTTCCTTTTAAAAACTAAAAAGAGAATTACCCACTGATCCAGCAATCCCACTTCTGGGCATATACCCAGAGAAAACCATTAATCAAAAAGACACATTCACCACAATGTTCATTACAGCACTATTTACAATAGCCAGGTAATGGAAGCAACCTAAATGCCCACAGACAGACGAATGGATAAAGATGTGGTCCATATATAAAATGGAATATGACTCAGCCATAAAAAGGAATGAAACTGGGCCATTTGTAGAGAAGTCGATGGATCTAGAGACTGTCGTACCGAGTGAAGTAAGTCAGAAAGAGAAAAACAAATATTGTATATTAATGCCTATATGTGGAACCTAGAACAATGGTACAGATGAACTGGTTTGCAGGGCAGAAATAGAGACACAGAGGTAGAGAACAAACGTATGGACACGAAGTGGGGGAAGCCATGCGGTGGTGGTGTTGGGATGAGTTGGGATATTGGGATTGACCTGTATACATGTATGTGCATAAAATAGATAACTAATAATAACCTGCTGTATAATAAATAAATAAAATTAAATTTCAAAATTTTTAAAAATAAAATTTAAAAATAAAACAGAAAAAGTTCTTCCTTTCACACAGATGTATTTATATGAATGAATTATTTCCATGCTTATATCTATAAATACATAAAAGAGGAATAAAATCTAACTTGAACCGAAAAGAAAAAAAAAAAAAACCTGAACCTAACAGTTATACAGAGGAAAACCCTACCAAGGCACTTGCTCCAGCAGTAAACAATTCTGAAATTGGTCAGAGGTGGGGAATCATCTCCCATACAGCAAGCAGCCCCGCCCCCCCACGCATGGAGCGTCCTCATTGCAAAGCTGGGGGACCGTGCCGAGGCCTCTGTGAGTAAATGTGAGCTGAGCCCCAGGCCAGCTGCTGCTGAACTGTTCCCACCCTTCCCAGGTAAAACACCTGAATATGTACCAGGGCTTGAAAGCCTAGAGGAAGGGCCGTGGTGCCACACCAGTGACAGCACGCAGGCCAACTTGGTGTCTGCAGGCCAGCCAGGATGGTCCTGGCCCCGGGCGCTCTTCTGGAAGCTTTCCATTTCCCTGCCTGAGATACCCCTCCTGTCCTGGCCCCCACTACATTTTTTCCTTCCTCACCTCAGCCAGGAGAGAAATTCCAGTGGAAGTTATGGGTGACACATCCTCTTCTTTACAGGTGGCAGCCTGGCAACTCCTGCAGAAAGTCCAGCAGAGCCCCACTCACACCGGGCCACCAACAAAGCGGTGGACCCTCACACCATCCCTCCAGTACAGCCCCGAGACTGCTGACGGGGCAGAGAGTATGGAGTCAGGCACAGCTGCAGGGGCTATTGCTGCCTGGAGTGCTGTTTCTATTGACCTCAACCCAGGCACACCTGGGGAGGGCTTGCCGGCAGGGTCAGGCTGCCCAGGTCAGCTAATCCTCAGCCCTCAGGGAATCACATGGCAGAACACGGACCTCGCTAAGACAGACTATTAGCCAGGGAAAAAAAAGGACACTATGCCATTTGCAGCACCGTAGATGAGTCTAGAGGTAATCACGTGACTTGTAGTAAGTCAGAAAGTGCAAGACACATATCGTATGATATCACTTAGAGGTGTTACCTAAAAATTGATACCAGGGCAGATATTTCCACGGAGAAGGGCAATCCCAGATTCATTAAACAAACTTATGGTTCACCAATGGAAAGGTGTGAGGATTGGATTCATTACGGTATTGGGGTTAACAGACATATACAAACACAGGTGAAATATATAATCACCAAAGACCTACGGAATACCAAGAGAAGACCACTCAACATTCTGTCATAACGTACATGGGAAAAGGATCCCAGGAAGAACAGACATATGTATATGTGTAAAAGAAACACATCTTGCACACCTACAACAAGCCAAACGTTGTCATCAAACTTGCAGTAATAAAAAAATAAAAAATTCAATTAAAAACACGAACAAGAAGTAGTGAGACAAACTTGAGGGGCTTTCTCCTGGCACATTCCATTCTCAATTGCAATCTAGAACGCGACTTCCATTGAGGCTCTGCTGCCCTAGTAACCAGATTTGGTAAGGGAGAACTGCTGCCACCTTGTGGCCGTTCCACACAACAGCAGCTTTAATCCCAGCGCTAATGGTCAGTGGATATTCAAAATCATTACAGGCCTGTAAATGACACCTGCCCTGAAAACAAATCCTGGGGTCATATATCGACCAAAAATTTCAAAAGACGTCCATATTTCAAAACGACAGTTTCAAGAGGCATATTTTACGCACATTAGTGTTCTGCTTCTTTTGCTTTCTTTCTTTCTTCGTTAAAAAAACGGGAATGGAAAAAGGCAACCCTCAGAATGGGCGAAAACGTTCGCAAACGAATCAATGGACAGAGGTTTTATCTCCAATATGTATAAACAGCTCATGCAGCTTAATATTAATAAAACAAACAGCCCAATACAAAAATGGGCAGAAGATCTAAATAGACATTTCTTCAAAGAAGACACAGAGATGGCCAAGACGCACATGAAAAGCTGCTCAACAGCACTAATGATTAGAGAAATGCAAATCAAAACTACAATGAGGTATGACCTCACACCTGTTAGAATCGGCATCATCAGAAAATCTACAAACCACAAATTCTGGGGAGGGTGTGGACAAAAGGAACCCTCTTCCACTATTGGTGGGAATGTAAATTGATACAGTCACTATGGAGAACAGTATGGAGGTTCCTTTTAAAAACTAAAAAGAGAATTACCCACTGATCCAGCAATCCCACTTCTGGGCATATACCCAGAGAAAACCATTAATCAAAAAGACACATTCACCACAATGTTCATTACAGCACTATTTACAATAGCCAGGTAATGGAAGCAACCTAAATGCCCACAGACAGACGAATGGATAAAGATGTGGTCCATATATAAAATGGAATATGACTCAGCCATAAAAAGGAATGAAACTGGGCCATTTGTAGAGAAGTCGATGGATCTAGAGACTGTCGTACCGAGTGAAGTAAGTCAGAAAGAGAAAAACAAATATTGTATATTAATGCCTATATGTGGAACCTAGAACAATGGTACAGATGAACTGGTTTGCAGGGCAGAAATAGAGACACAGAGGTAGAGAACAAACGTATGGACACGAAGTGGGGGAAGCCATGCGGTGGTGGTGTTGGGATGAGTTGGGATATTGGGATTGACCTGTATACATGTATGTGCATAAAATAGATAACTAATAATAACCTGCTGTATAATAAATAAATAAAATTAAATTTCAAAATTTTTAAAAATAAAATTTAAAAATACAACAGAAAAAAGTTCTTCCTTTCACACAGATGTATTTATATGAATGAATTATTTCCATGCTTATATCTATAAATACATAAAAGAGGAATAAAATCTAACTTGAACCGAAAAGAAAAAAAAAAAAACCTGAACCTAACAGTTATACAGAGGAAAACCCTACCAAGGCACTTGCTCCATCAGTAAACAATTCTGAAATTGGTCAGAGGTGGGGAATCATCTCCCATACAGCAAGCAGCCCCGCCCCCCCACGCATGGAGCGTCCTCATTGCAAAGCTGGGGGACCGTGCCGAGGCCTCTGTGAGTAAATGTGAGCTGAGCCCCAGGCCAGCTGCTGCTGAACTGTTCCCACCCTTCCCAGGTAAAACACCTGAATATGTACAAGGGCTTGAAAGCCTAGAGGAAGGGCCGTGGTGCCACACCAGTGACAGCACGCAGGCCAACTTGGTGTCTGCAGGCCAGCCAGGATGGTCCTGGCCCCGGGCGCTCTTCTGGAAGCTTTCCATTTCCCTGCCTGAGATACCCGTCCTGTCCTGGCCCCCACTACATTTTTTCCTTCCTCACCTCAGCCAGGAGAGAAATTCCAGTGGAAGTTATGGGTGACACATCCTCTTCTTTACAGGTGGCAGCCTGGCAACTCCTGCAGAAAGTCCAGCAGAGCCCCACTCACACCGGGCCACCAACAAAGCGGTGGACCCTCACACCATCCCTCCAGTACAGCCCCGAGACTGCTGACGGGGCAGAGAGTATGGAGTCAGGCACAGCTGCAGGGGCTATTGCTGCCTGGAGTGCTGTTTCTATTGACCTCAACCCAGGCACACCTGGGGAGGGCTTGCCGGCAGGGTCAGGCTGCCCAGGTCAGCTAATCCTCAGCCCTCAGGGAATCACATGGCAGAACATGGACCTCGCTAAGACAGACTATTAGCCAGGGAAAAAAAAGGACACTATGCCATTTGCAGCACCGTAGATGAGTCTAGAGGTAATCACGTGACTTGTAGTAAGTCAGAAAGTGCAAGACACATATCGTATGATATCACTTAGAGGTGTTACCTAAAAATTGATACCAGGGCAGATATTTCCACGGAGAAGGGCAATCCCAGATTCATTAAACAAACTTATGGTTCACCAATGGAAAGGTGTGAGGATTGGATTCATTACGGTATTGGGGTTAACAGACATATACAAACACAGGTGAAATATATAATCACCAAAGACCTACGGAATACCAAGAGAAGACCACTCAACATTCTGTCATAACGTACATGGGAAAAGGATCCCAGGAAGAACAGACATATGTATATGTGTAAAAGAAACACATCTTGCACACCTACAACAAGCCAAACGTTGTCATCAAACTTGCTGTAATAAAAAAATAAAAAATTAAATTAAAAACACGAACAAGAAGTAGTGAGACAAACTTGAGGGGCTTTCTCCTGGCACATTCCATTCTCAATTGCAATCTAGAACGCGACTTCCATTAGGCTCTGCTGCCCTAGTAACCAGATTTGGTAAGGGAGAACTGCTGCCACCTTGTGGCCGTTCCACACAACAGCAGCTTTAATCCCAGCGCTAATGGTCAGTGGATATTCAAAATCATTACAGGCCTGTAAATGACACCTGCCCTGAAAACAAATCCTGGGGTCATATATCGACCAAAAAATTCAAAAGACGTCCATATTTCAAAACGACAGTTTCAAGAGGCATATTTTACGCACATTAGTGTTCTGCTTCTTTTGCTTTCTTTCTTTCTTTGTTAAAAAAACGGGAATGGAAAAAGGCAACCCTCAGAATGGGCGAAAACGTTCGCAAACGAATCAATGGACAGAGGTTTTATCTCCAATATGTATAAACAGCTCATGCAGCTTAATATTAATAAAACAAACAGCCCAATACAAAAATGGGCAGAAGATCTAAATAGACATTTCTTCAAAGAAGACACAGAGATGGCCAAGACGCACATGAAAAGCTGCTCAACAGCACTAATGATTAGAGAAATGCAAATCAAAACTACAATGAGGTATGACCTCACACCTGTTAGAATCGGCATCATCAGAAAATCTACAAACCACAAATTCTGGGGAGGGTGTGGACAAAAGGAACCCTCTTCCACTATTGGTGGGAATGTAAATTGATACAGTCACTATGGAGAACAGTATGGAGGTTCCTTTTAAAAACTAAAAAGAGAATTACCCACTGATCCAGCAATCCCACTTCTGGGCATATACCCAGAGAAAACCATTAATCAAAAAGACACATTCACCACAATGTTCATTACAGCACTATTTACAATAGCCAGGTAATGGAAGCAACCTAAATGCCCACAGACAGACGAATGGATAAAGATGTGGTCCATATATAAAATGGAATATGACTCAGCCATAAAAAGGAATGAAACTGGGCCATTTGTAGAGAAGTCGATGGATCTAGAGACTGTCGTACCGAGTGAAGTAAGTCAGAAAGAGAAAAACAAATATTGTATATTAATGCCTATATGTGGAACCTAGAACAATGGTACAGATGAACTGGTTTGCAGGGCAGAAATAGAGACACAGAGGTAGAGAACAAACGTATGGACACGAAGTGGGGGAAGCCATGCGGTGGTGGTGTTGGGATGAGTTGGGATATTGGGATTGACCTGTATACATGTATGTGCATAAAATAGATAACTAATAATAACCTGCTGTATAATAAATAAATAAAATTAAATTTCAAAATTTTTAAAAATAAAATTTAAAAATAAAACAGAAAAAGTTCTTCCTTTCACACAGATGTATTTATATGAATGAATTATTTCCATGCTTATATCTATAAATACATAAAAGAGGAATAAAATCTAACTTGAACCGAAAAGAAAAAAAAAAAAAACCTGAACCTAACAGTTATACAGAGGAAAACCCTACCAAGGCACTTGCTCCAGCAGTAAACAATTCTGAAATTGGTCAGAGGTGGGGAATCATCTCCCATACAGCAAGCAGCCCCGCCCCCCCACGCATGGAGCGTCCTCATTGCAAAGCTGGGGGACCGTGCCGAGGCCTCTGTGAGTAAATGTGAGCTGAGCCCCAGGCCAGCTGCTGCTGAACTGTTCCCACCCTTCCCAGGTAAAACACCTGAATATGTACCAGGGCTTGAAAGCCTAGAGGAAGGGCCGTGGTGCCACACCAGTGACAGCACGCAGGCCAACTTGGTGTCTGCAGGCCAGCCAGGATGGTCCTGGCCCCGGGCGCTCTTCTGGAAGCTTTCCATTTCCCTGCCTGAGATACCCCTCCTGTCCTGGCCCCCACTACATTTTTTCCTTCCTCACCTCAGCCAGGAGAGAAATTCCAGTGGAAGTTATGGGTGACACATCCTCTTCTTTACAGGTGGCAGCCTGGCAACTCCTGCAGAAAGTCCAGCAGAGCCCCACTCACACCGGGCCACCAACAAAGCGGTGGACCCTCACACCATCCCTCCAGTACAGCCCCGAGACTGCTGACGGGGCAGAGAGTATGGAGTCAGGCACAGCTGCAGGGGCTATTGCTGCCTGGAGTGCTGTTTCTATTGACCTCAACCCAGGCACACCTGGGGAGGGCTTGCCGGCAGGGTCAGGCTGCCCAGGTCAGCTAATCCTCAGCCCTCAGGGAATCACATGGCAGAACATGGACCTCGCTAAGACAGACTATTAGCCAGGGAAAAAAAAGGACACTATGCCATTTGCAGCACCGTAGATGAGTCTAGAGGTAATCACGTGACTTGTAGTAAGTCAGAAAGTGCAAGACACATATCGTATGATATCACTTAGAGGTGTTACCTAAAAATTGATACCAGGGCAGATATTTCCACGGAGAAGGGCAATCCCAGATTCATTAAACAAACTTATGGTTCACCAATGGAAAGGTGTGAGGATTGGATTCATTACGGTATTGGGGTTAACAGACATATACAAACACAGGTGAAATATATAATCACCAAAGACCTACGGAATACCAAGAGAAGACCACTCAACATTCTGTCATAACGTACATGGGAAAAGGATCCCAGGAAGAACAGACATATGTATATGTGTAAAAGAAACACATCTTGCACACCTACAACAAGCCAAACGTTGTCATCAAACTTGCAGTAATAAAAAAATAAAAAATTCAATTAAAAACACGAACAAGAAGTAGTGAGACAAACTTGAGGGGCTTTCTCCTGGCACATTCCATTCTCAATTGCAATCTAGAACGCGACTTCCATTGAGGCTCTGCTGCCCTAGTAACCAGATTTGGTAAGGGAGAACTGCTGCCACCTTGTGGCCGTTCCACACAACAGCAGCTTTAATCCCAGCGCTAATGGTCAGTGGATATTCAAAATCATTACAGGCCTGTAAATGACACCTGCCCTGAAAACAAATCCTGGGGTCATATATCGACCAAAAATTTCAAAAGACGTCCATATTTCAAAACGACAGTTTCAAGAGGCATATTTTACGCACATTAGTGTTCTGCTTCTTTTGCTTTCTTTCTTTCTTCGTTAAAAAAACGGGAATGGAAAAAGGCAACCCTCAGAATGGGCGAAAACGTTCGCAAACGAATCAATGGACAGAGGTTTTATCTCCAATATGTATAAACAGCTCATGCAGCTTAATATTAATAAAACAAACAGCCCAATACAAAAATGGGCAGAAGATCTAAATAGACATTTCTTCAAAGAAGACACAGAGATGGCCAAGACGCACATGAAAAGCTGCTCAACAGCACTAATGATTAGAGAAATGCAAATCAAAACTACAATGAGGTATGACCTCACACCTGTTAGAATCGGCATCATCAGAAAATCTACAAACCACAAATTCTGGGGAGGGTGTGGACAAAAGGAACCCTCTTCCACTATTGGTGGGAATGTAAATTGATACAGTCACTATGGAGAACAGTATGGAGGTTCCTTTTAAAAACTAAAAAGAGAATTACCAACTGATCCAGCAATCCCACTTCTGGGCATATACCCAGAGAAAACCATTAATCAAAAAGACACATTCACCACAATGTTCATTACAGCACTATTTACAATAGCCAGGTAATGGAAGCAACCTAAATGCCCACAGACAGACGAATGGATAAAGATGTGGTCCATATATAAAATGGAATATGACTCAGCCATAAAAAGGAATGAAACTGGGCCATTTGTAGAGAAGTCGATGGATCTAGAGACTGTCGTACCGAGTGAAGTAAGTCAGAAAGAGAAAAACAAATATTGTATATTAATGCCTATATGTGGAACCTAGAACAATGGTACAGATGAACTGGTTTGCAGGGCAGAAATAGAGACACAGAGGTAGAGAACAAACGTATGGACACGAAGTGGGGGAAGCCATGCGGTGGTGGTGTTGGGATGAGTTGGGATATTGGGATTGACCTGTATACATGTATGTGCATAAAATAGATAACTAATAATAACCTGCTGTATAATAAATAAATAAAATTAAATTTCAAAATTTTTAAAAATAAAATTTAAAAATACAACAGAAAAAAGTTCTTCCTTTCACACAGATGTATTTATATGAATGAATTATTTCCATGCTTATATCTATAAATACATAAAAGAGGAATAAAATCTAACTTGAACCGAAAAGAAAAAAAAAAAAAACCTGAACCTAACAGTTATACAGAGGAAAACCCTACCAAGGCACTTGCTCCATCAGTAAACAATTCTGAAATTGGTCAGAGGTGGGGAATCATCTCCCATACAGCAAGCAGCCCCGCCCCCCCACGCATGGAGCGTCCTCATTGCAAAGCTGGGGGACCGTGCCGAGGCCTCTGTGAGTAAATGTGAGCTGAGCCCCAGGCCAGCTGCTGCTGAACTGTTCCCACCCTTCCCAGGTAAAACACCTGAATATGTACAAGGGCTTGAAAGCCTAGAGGAAGGGCCGTGGTGCCACACCAGTGACAGCACGCAGGCCAACTTGGTGTCTGCAGGCCAGCCAGGATGGTCCTGGCCCCGGGCGCTCTTCTGGAAGCTTTCCATTTCCCTGCCTGAGATACCCGTCCTGTCCTGGCCCCCACTACATTTTTTCCTTCCTCACCTCAGCCAGGAGAGAAATTCCAGTGGAAGTTATGGGTGACACATCCTCTTCTTTACAGGTGGCAGCCTGGCAACTCCTGCAGAAAGTCCAGCAGAGCCCCACTCACACCGGGCCACCAACAAAGCGGTGGACCCTCACACCATCCCTCCAGTACAGCCCCGAGACTGCTGACGGGGCAGAGAGTATGGAGTCAGGCACAGCTGCAGGGGCTATTGCTGCCTGGAGTGCTGTTTCTATTGACCTCAACCCAGGCACACCTGGGGAGGGCTTGCCGGCAGGGTCAGGCTGCCCAGGTCAGCTAATCCTCAGCCCTCAGGGAATCACATGGCAGAACATGGACCTCGCTAAGACAGACTATTAGCCAGGGAAAAAAAAGGACACTATGCCATTTGCAGCACCGTAGATGAGTCTAGAGGTAATCACGTGACTTGTAGTAAGTCAGAAAGTGCAAGACACATATCGTATGATATCACTTAGAGGTGTTACCTAAAAATTGATACCAGGGCAGATATTTCCACGGAGAAGGGCAATCCCAGATTCATTAAACAAACTTATGGTTCACCAATGGAAAGGTGTGAGGATTGGATTCATTACGGTATTGGGGTTAACAGACATATACAAACACAGGTGAAATATATAATCACCAAAGACCTACGGAATACCAAGAGAAGACCACTCAACATTCTGTCATAACGTACATGGGAAAAGGATCCCAGGAAGAACAGACATATGTATATGTGTAAAAGAAACACATCTTGCACACCTACAACAAGCCAAACGTTGTCATCAAACTTGCTGTAATAAAAAAATAAAAAATTAAATTAAAAACACGAACAAGAAGTAGTGAGACAAACTTGAGGGGCTTTCTCCTGGCACATTCCATTCTCAATTGCAATCTAGAACGCGACTTCCATTAGGCTCTGCTGCCCTAGTAACCAGATTTGGTAAGGGAGAACTGCTGCCACCTTGTGGCCGTTCCACACAACAGCAGCTTTAATCCCAGCGCTAATGGTCAGTGGATATTCAAAATCGTTACAGGCCTGTAAATGACACCTGCCCTGAAAACAAATCCTGGGGTCATATATCGACCAAAAAATTCAAAAGACGTCCATATTTCAAAACGACAGTTTCAAGAGGCATATTTTACGCACATTAGTGTTCTGCTTCTTTTGCTTTCTTTCTTTCTTTGTTAAAAAAACGGGAATGGAAAAAGGCAACCCTCAGAATGGGCGAAAACGTTCGCAAACGAATCAATGGACAGAGGTTTTATCTCCAATATGTATAAACAGCTCATGCAGCTTAATATTAATAAAACAAACAGCCCAATACAAAAATGGGCAGAAGATCTAAATAGACATTTCTTCAAAGAAGACACAGAGATGGCCAAGACGCACATGAAAAGCTGCTCAACAGCACTAATGATTAGAGAAATGCAAATCAAAACTACAATGAGGTATGACCTCACACCTGTTAGAATCGGCATCATCAGAAAATCTACAAACCACAAATTCTGGGGAGGGTGTGGACAAAAGGAACCCTCTTCCACTATTGGTGGGAATGTAAATTGATACAGTCACTATGGAGAACAGTATGGAGGTTCCTTTTAAAAACTAAAAAGAGAATTACCCACTGATCCAGCAATCCCACTTCTGGGCATATACCCAGAGAAAACCATTAATCAAAAAGACACATTCACCACAATGTTCATTACAGCACTATTTACAATAGCCAGGTAATGGAAGCAACCTAAATGCCCACAGACAGACGAATGGATAAAGATGTGGTCCATATATAAAATGGAATATGACTCAGCCATAAAAAGGAATGAAACTGGGCCATTTGTAGAGAAGTCGATGGATCTAGAGACTGTCGTACCGAGTGAAGTAAGTCAGAAAGAGAAAAACAAATATTGTATATTAATGCCTATATGTGGAACCTAGAACAATGGTACAGATGAACTGGTTTGCAGGGCAGAAATAGAGACACAGAGGTAGAGAACAAACGTATGGACACGAAGTGGGGGAAGCCATGCGGTGGTGGTGTTGGGATGAGTTGGGATATTGGGATTGACCTGTATACATGTATGTGCATAAAATAGATAACTAATAATAACCTGCTGTATAATAAATAAATAAAATTAAATTTCAAAATTTTTAAAAATAAAATTTAAAAATAAAACAGAAAAAAGTTCTTCCTTTCACACAGATGTATTTATATGAATGAATTATTTCCATGCTTATATCTATAAATACATAAAAGAGGAATAAAATCTAACTTGAACCGAAAAGAAAAAAAAAAAAAACCTGAACCTAACAGTTATACAGAGGAAAACCCTACCAAGGCACTTGCTCCAGCAGTAAACAATTCTGAAATTGGTCAGAGGTGGGGAATCATCTCCCATACAGCAAGCAGCCCCGCCCCCCCACGCATGGAGCGTCCTCATTGCAAAGCTGGGGGACCGTGCCGAGGCCTCTGTGAGTAAATGTGAGCTGAGCCCCAGGCCAGCTGCTGCTGAACTGTTCCCACCCTTCCCAGGTAAAACACCTGAATATGTACCAGGGCTTGAAAGCCTAGAGGAAGGGCCGTGGTGCCACACCAGTGACAGCACGCAGGCCAACTTGGTGTCTGCAGGCCAGCCAGGATGGTCCTGGCCCCGGGCGCTCTTCTGGAAGCTTTCCATTTCCCTGCCTGAGATACCCCTCCTGTCCTGGCCCCCACTACATTTTTTCCTTCCTCACCTCAGCCAGGAGAGAAATTCCAGTGGAAGTTATGGGTGACACATCCTCTTCTTTACAGGTGGCAGCCTGGCAACTCCTGCAGAAAGTCCAGCAGAGCCCCACTCACACCGGGCCACCAACAAAGCGGTGGACCCTCACACCATCCCTCCAGTACAGCCCCGAGACTGCTGACCGGGCAGAGAGTATGGAGTCAGGCACAGCTGCAGGGGCTATTGCTGCCTGGAGTGCTGTTTCTATTGACCTCAACCCAGGCACACCTGGGGAGGGCTTGCCGGCAGGGTCAGGCTGCCCAGGTCAGCTAATCCTCAGCCCTCAGGGAATCACATGGCAGAACATGGACCTCGCTAAGACAGACTATTAGCCAGGGAAAAAAAAGGACACTATGCCATTTGCAGCACCGTAGATGAGTCTAGAGGTAATCACGTGACTTGTAGTAAGTCAGAAAGTGCAAGACACATATCGTATGATATCACTTAGAGGTGTTACCTAAAAATTGATACCAGGGCAGATATTTCCACGGAGAAGGGCAATCCCAGATTCATTTAACAAACTTATGGTTCACCAATGGAAAGGTGTGAGGATTGGATTCATTACGGTATTGGGGTTAACAGACATATACAAACACAGGTGAAATATATAATCACCAAAGACCTACGGAATACCAAGAGAAGACCACTCAACATTCTGTCATAACGTACATGGGAAAAGGATCCCAGGAAGAACAGACATATGTATATGTGTAAAAGAAACACATCTTGCACACCTACAACAAGCCAAACGTTGTCATCAAACTTGCAGTAATAAAAAAATAAAAAATTCAATTAAAAACACGAACAAGAAGTAGTGAGACAAACTTGAGGGGCTTTCTCCTGGCACATTCCATTCTCAATTGCAATCTAGAACGCGACTTCCATTGAGGCTCTGCTGCCCTAGTAACCAGATTTGGTAAGGGAGAACTGCTGCCACCTTGTGGCCGTTCCACACAACAGCAGCTTTAATCCCAGCGCTAATGGTCAGTGGATATTCAAAATCATTACAGGCCTGTAAATGACACCTGCCCTGAAAACAAATCCTGGGGTCATATATCGACCAAAAAATTCAAAAGACGTCCATATTTCAAAACGACAGTTTCAAGAGGCATATTTTACGCACATTAGTGTTCTGCTTCTTTTGCTTTCTTTCTTTCTTTGTTAAAAAAACGGGAATGGAAAAAGGCAACCCTCAGAATGGGCGAAAACGTTCGCAAACGAATCAATGGACAGAGGTTTTATCTCCAATATGTATAAACAGCTCATGCAGCTTAATATTAATAAAACAAACAGCCCAATACAAAAATGGGCAGAAGATCTAAATAGACATTTCTTCAAAGAAGACACAGAGATGGCCAAGACGCACATGAAAAGCTGCTCAACAGCACTAATGATTAGAGAAATGCAAATCAAAACTACAATGAGGTATGACCTCACACCTGTTAGAATCGGCATCATCAGAAAATCTACAAACCACAAATTCTGGGGAGGGTGTGGACAAAAGGAACCCTCTTCCACTATTGGTGGGAATGTAAATTGATACAGTCACTATGGAGAACAGTATGGAGGTTCCTTTTAAAAACTAAAAAGAGAATTACCCACTGATCCAGCAATCCCACTTCTGGGCATATACCCAGAGAAAACCATTAATCAAAAAGACACATTCACCACAATGTTCATTACAGCACTATTTACAATAGCCAGGTAATGGAAGCAACCTAAATGCCCACAGACAGACGAATGGATAAAGATGTGGTCCATATATAAAATGGAATATGACTCAGCCATAAAAAGGAATGAAACTGGGCCATTTGTAGAGAAGTCGATGGATCTAGAGACTGTCGTACCGAGTGAAGTAAGTCAGAAAGAGAAAAACAAATATTGTATATTAATGCCTATATGTGGAACCTAGAACAATGGTACAGATGAACTGGTTTGCAGGGCAGAAATAGAGACACAGAGGTAGAGAACAAACGTATGGACACGAAGTGGGGGAAGCCATGCGGTGGTGGTGTTGGGATGAGTTGGGATATTGGGATTGACCTGTATACATGTATGTGCATAAAATAGATAACTAATAATAACCTGCTGTATAATAAATAAATAAAATTAAATTTCAAAATTTTTAAAAATAAAATTTAAAAATAAAACAGAAAAAAGTTCTTCCTTTCACACAGATGTATTTATATGAATGAATTATTTCCATGCTTATATCTATAAATACATAAAAGAGGAATAAAATCTAACTTGAACCGAAAAGAAAAAAAAAAAAAACCTGAACCTAACAGTTATACAGAGGAAAACCCTACCAAGGCACTTGCTCCAGCAGTAAACAATTCTGAAATTGGTCAGAGGTGGGGAATCATCTCCCATACAGCAAGCAGCCCCGCCCCCCCACGCATGGAGCGTCCTCATTGCAAAGCTGGGGGACCGTGCCGAGGCCTCTGTGAGTAAATGTGAGCTGAGCCCCAGGCCAGCTGCTGCTGAACTGTTCCCACCCTTCCCAGGTAAAACACCTGAATATGTACCAGGGCTTGAAAGCCTAGAGGAAGGGCCGTGGTGCCACACCAGTGACAGCACGCAGGCCAACTTGGTGTCTGCAGGCCAGCCAGGATGGTCCTGGCCCCGGGCGCTCTTCTGGAAGCTTTCCATTTCCCTGCCTGAGATACCCCTCCTGTCCTGGCCCCCACTACATTTTTTCCTTCCTCACCTCAGCCAGGAGAGAAATTCCAGTGGAAGTTATGGGTGACACATCCTCTTCTTTACAGGTGGCAGCCTGGCAACTCCTGCAGAAAGTCCAGCAGAGCCCCACTCACACCGGGCCACCAACAAAGCGGTGGACCCTCACACCATCCCTCCAGTACAGCCCCGAGACTGCTGACGGGGCAGAGAGTATGGAGTCAGGCACAGCTGCAGGGGCTATTGCTGCCTGGAGTGCTGTTTCTATTGACCTCAACCCAGGCACACCTGGGGAGGGCTTGCCGGCAGGGTCAGGCTGCCCAGGTCAGCTAATCCTCAGCCCTCAGGGAATCACATGGCAGAACATGGACCTCGCTAAGACAGACTATTAGCCAGGGAAAAAAAAGGACACTATGCCATTTGCAGCACCGTAGATGAGTCTAGAGGTAATCACGTGACTTGTAGTAAGTCAGAAAGTGCAAGACACATATCGTATGATATCACTTAGAGGTGTTACCTAAAAATTGATACCAGGGCAGATATTTCCACGGAGAAGGGCAATCCCAGATTCATTTAACAAACTTATGGTTCACCAATGGAAAGGTGTGAGGATTGGATTCATTACGGTATTGGGGTTAACAGACATATACAAACACAGGTGAAATATATAATCACCAAAGACCTACGGAATACCAAGAGAAGACCACTCAACATTCTGTCATAACGTACATGGGAAAAGGATCCCAGGAAGAACAGACATATGTATATGTGTAAAAGAAACACATCTTGCACACCTACAACAAGCCAAACGTTGTCATCAAACTTGCAGTAATAAAAAAATAAAAAATTCAATTAAAAACACGAACAAGAAGTAGTGAGACAAACTTGAGGGGCTTTCTCCTGGCACATTCCATTCTCAATTGCAATCTAGAACGCGACTTCCATTGAGGCTCTGCTGCCCTAGTAACCAGATTTGGTAAGGGAGAACTGCTGCCACCTTGTGGCCGTTCCACACAACAGCAGCTTTAATCCCAGCGCTAATGGTCAGTGGATATTCAAAATCATTACAGGCCTGTAAATGACACCTGCCCTGAAAACAAATCCTGGGGTCATATATCGACCAAAAATTTCAAAAGACGTCCATATTTCAAAACGACAGTTTCAAGAGGCATATTTTACGCACATTAGTGTTCTGCTTCTTTTGCTTTCTTTCTTTCTTCGTTAAAAAAACGGGAATGGAAAAAGGCAACCCTCAGAATGGGCGAAAACGTTCGCAAACGAATCAATGGACAGAGGTTTTATCTCCAATATGTATAAACAGCTCATGCAGCTTAATATTAATAAAACAAACAGCCCAATACAAAAATGGGCAGAAGATCTAAATAGACATTTCTTCAAAGAAGACACAGAGATGGCCAAGACGCACATGAAAAGCTGCTCAACAGCACTAATGATTAGAGAAATGCAAATCAAAACTACAATGAGGTATGACCTCACACCTGTTAGAATCGGCATCATCAGAAAATCTACAAACCACAAATTCTGGGGAGGGTGTGGACAAAAGGAACCCTCTTCCACTATTGGTGGGAATGTAAATTGATACAGTCACTATGGAGAACAGTATGGAGGTTCCTTTTAAAAACTAAAAAGAGAATTACCAACTGATCCAGCAATCCCACTTCTGGGCATATACCCAGAGAAAACCATTAATCAAAAAGACACATTCACCACAATGTTCATTACAGCACTATTTACAATAGCCAGGTAATGGAAGCAACCTAAATGCCCACAGACAGACGAATGGATAAAGATGTGGTCCATATATAAAATGGAATATGACTCAGCCATAAAAAGGAATGAAACTGGGCCATTTGTAGAGAAGTCGATGGATCTAGAGACTGTCGTACCGAGTGAAGTAAGTCAGAAAGAGAAAAACAAATATTGTATATTAATGCCTATATGTGGAACCTAGAACAATGGTACAGATGAACTGGTTTGCAGGGCAGAAATAGAGACACAGAGGTAGAGAACAAACGTATGGACACGAAGTGGGGGAAGCCATGCGGTGGTGGTGTTGGGATGAGTTGGGATATTGGGATTGACCTGTATACATGTATGTGCATAAAATAGATAACTAATAATAACCTGCTGTATAATAAATAAATAAAATTAAATTTCAAAATTTTTAAAAATAAAATTTAAAAATACAACAGAAAAAAGTTCTTCCTTTCACACAGATGTATTTATATGAATGAATTATTTCCATGCTTATATCTATAAATACATAAAAGAGGAATAAAATCTAACTTGAACCGAAAAGAAAAAAAAAAAAAACCTGAACCTAACAGTTATACAGAGGAAAACCCTACCAAGGCACTTGCTCCATCAGTAAACAATTCTGAAATTGGTCAGAGGTGGGGAATCATCTCCCATACAGCAAGCAGCCCCGCCCCCCCACGCATGGAGCGTCCTCATTGCAAAGCTGGGGGACCGTGCCGAGGCCTCTGTGAGTAAATGTGAGCTGAGCCCCAGGCCAGCTGCTGCTGAACTGTTCCCACCCTTCCCAGGTAAAACACCTGAATATGTACAAGGGCTTGAAAGCCTAGAGGAAGGGCCGTGGTGCCACACCAGTGACAGCACGCAGGCCAACTTGGTGTCTGCAGGCCAGCCAGGATGGTCCTGGCCCCGGGCGCTCTTCTGGAAGCTTTCCATTTCCCTGCCTGAGATACCCGTCCTGTCCTGGCCCCCACATTTTTTCCTTCCTCACCTCAGCCAGGAGAGAAATTCCAGTGGAAGTTATGGGTGACACATCCTCTTCTTTACAGGTGGCAGCCTGGCAACTCCTGCAGAAAGTCCAGCAGAGCCCCACTCACACCGGGCCACCAACAAAGCGGTGGACCCTCACACCATCCCTCCAGTACAGCCCCGAGACTGCTGACGGGGCAGAGAGTATGGAGTCAGGCACAGCTGCAGGGGCTATTGCTGCCTGGAGTGCTGTTTCTATTGACCTCAACCCAGGCACACCTGGGGAGGGCTTGCCGGCAGGGTCAGGCTGCCCAGGTCAGCTAATCCTCAGCCCTCAGGGAATCACATGGCAGAACATGGACCTCGCTAAGACAGACTATTAGCCAGGGAAAAAAAAGGACACTATGCCATTTGCAGCACCGTAGATGAGTCTAGAGGTAATCACGTGACTTGTAGTAAGTCAGAAAGTGCAAGACACATATCGTATGATATCACTTAGAGGTGTTACCTAAAAATTGATACCAGGGCAGATATTTCCACGGAGAAGGGCAATCCCAGATTCATTAAACAAACTTATGGTTCACCAATGGAAAGGTGTGAGGATTGGATTCATTACGGTATTGGGGTTAACAGACATATACAAACACAGGTGAAATATATAATCACCAAAGACCTACGGAATACCAAGAGAAGACCACTCAACATTCTGTCATAACGTACATGGGAAAAGGATCCCAGGAAGAACAGACATATGTATATGTGTAAAAGAAACACATCTTGCACACCTACAACAAGCCAAACGTTGTCATCAAACTTGCAGTAATAAAAAATAAAAAATTAAATTAAAAACACGAACAAGAAGTAGTGAGACAAACTTGAGGGGCTTTCTCCTGGCACATTCCATTCTCAATTGCAATCTAGAACGCGACTTCCATTGAGGCTCTGCTGCCCTAGTAACCAGATTTGGTAAGGGAGAATTGCTGCCACCTTGTGGCCGTTCCACACAACAGCAGCTTTAATCCCAGCGCTAATGGTCAGTGGATATTCAAAATCATTACAGGCCTGTAAATGACACCTGCCCTGAAAACAAATCCTGGGGTCATATATCGACCAAAAATTTCAAAAGACGTCCATATTTCAAAACGACAGTTTCAAGAGGCATATTTTACGCACATTAGTGTTCTGCTTCTTTTGCTTTCTTTCTTTCTTCGTTAAAAAAACGGGAATGGAAAAAGGCAACCCTCAGAATGGGCGAAAACGTTCGCAAACGAATCAATGGACAGAGGTTTTATCTCCAATATGTATAAACAGCTCATGCAGCTCAATATTAATAAAAGAAACAGCCCAATACAAAAATGGGCAGAAGATCTAAATAGACATTTCTTCAAAGAAGACACAGAGATGGCCAAGACGCACATGAAAAGCTGCTCAACAGCACTAATGATTAGAGAAATGCAAATCAAAACTACAATGAGGTATGACCTCACACCTGTTAGAATCGGCATCATCAGAAAATCTACAAACCACAAATTCTGGGGAGGGTGTGGACAAAAGGAACCCTCTTCCACTATTGGTGGGAATGTAAATTGATACAGTCACTATGGAGAACAGTATGGAGGTTCCTTTTAAAAACTAAAAAGAGAATTACCAACTGCTCCAGCAATCCCACTTCTGGGCATATACCCAGAGAAAACCATTAATCAAAAAGACACATTCACCACAATGTTCATTACAGCACTATTTACAATAGCCAGGTAATGGAAGCAACCTAAATGCCCACAGACAGACGAATGGATAAAGATGTGGTCCATATATAAAATGGAATATGACTCAGCCATAAAAAGGAATGAAACTGGGCCATTTGTAGAGAAGTCGATGGATCTAGAGACTGTCGTACCGAGTGAAGTAAGTCAGAAAGAGAAAAACAAATATTGTATATTAATGCCTATATGTGGAACCTAGAACAATGGTACAGATGAACTGGTTTGCAGGGCAGAAATAGAGACACAGAGGTAGAGAACAAACGTATGGACACGAAGTGGGGGAAGCCATGCGGTGGTGGTGTTGGGATGAGTTGGGATATTGGGATTGACCTGTATACATGTATGTGCATAAAATAGATAACTAATAATAACCTGCTGTATAATAAATAAATAAAATTAAATTTCAAAATTTTTAAAAATAAAATTTAAAAATACAACAGAAAAAAGTTCTTCCTTTCACACAGATGTATTTATATGAATGAATTATTTCCATGCTTATATCTATAAATACATAAAAGAGGAATAAAATCTAACTTGAACCGAAAAGAAAAAAAAAAAAAACCTGAGCCTAACAGTTATACAGAAGAAAACCCTACCAAGGCACTTGCTCCATCAGTAAACAATTCTGAAATTGGTCAGAGGTGGGGAATCATCTCCCATACAGCAAGCAGCCCCGCCCCACCACGCATGGAGCGTCCTCATTGCAAAGCTGGGGGACCGTGCCGAGGCCTCTGTGAGTAAATGTGAGCTGAGCCCCAGGCCAGCTGCTGCTGAACTGTTCCCACCCTTCCCAGGTAAAACACCTGAATATGTACAAGGGCTTGAAAGCCTAGAGGAAGGGCCGTGGTGCCACACCAGTGACAGCACGCAGGCCAACTTGGTGTCTGCAGGCCAGCCAGGATGGTCCTGGCCCCGGGCGCTCTTCTGGAAGCTTTCCATTTCCCTGCCTGAGATACCCCTCCTGTCCTGGCCCCCACTACATTTTTTCCTTCCTCACCTCAGCCAGGAGAGAAATTCCAGTGGAAGTTATGGGTGACACATCCTCTTCTTTACAGGTGGCAGCCTGGCAACTCCTGCAGAAAGTCCAGCAGAGCCCCACTCACACCGGGCCACCAACAAAGCGGTGGACCCTCACACCATCCCTCCAGTACAGCCCCGAGACTGCTGACGGGGCAGAGAGTATGGAGTCAGGCACAGCTGCAGGGGCTATTGCTGCCTGGAGTGCTGTTTCTATTGACCTCAACCCAGGCACACCTGGGGAGGGCTTGCCGGCAGGGTCAGGCTGCCCAGGTCAGCTAATCCTCAGCCCTCAGGGAATCACATGGCAGAACATGGACCTCGCTAAGACAGACTATTAGCCAAGGAAAAAAAGGACACTATGCCATTTGCAGCACCGTAGATGAGTCTAGAGGTAATCACGTGACTTGTAGTAAGTCAGAAAGTGCAAGACACATATCGTATGATATCACTTATAGGTGTTACCTAAAAATTGATACCAGGGCAGATATTTCCACGGAGAAGGGCAATCCCAGATTCATTAAACAAACTTATGGTTCACCAATGGAAAGGTGTGAGGATTGGATTCATTACGGTATTGGGGTTAACAGACATATACAAACACAGGTGAAATATATAATCACCAACGACCTACGGAATACCAAGAGAAGACTACTCAACATTCTGTCATAACGTACATGGGAAAAGGATCCCAGGAAGAACAGACATATGTATATGTGTAAAAGAAACACATCTTGCACACCTACAACAAGCCAAACGTTGTCATCAAACTTGCTGTAATAAAAAATAAAAAATTAAATTAAAAACACGAACAAGATGTAGTGAGACAAACTTGAGGGGCTTTCTCCTGGCACATTCCATTCTCAATTACAATCTAGAACGCGACTTCCATTGAGGCTCTGCTGCCCTAGTAACCAGATTTGGTAAGGGAGAACTGCTGCCACCTTGTGGCCGTTTCACACAACAGCAGCTTTAATCCCAGCGCTAATGGTCAGTGGATATTCAAAATCGTTACAGGCCTGTAAATGACTCCTGCCCTGAAAACAAATCCTGGGGTCATATATCGACCAAAAAATTCAAAAGACGTCCATATTCCAAAAGGACAGTTTCAAGAGGCATATTTTACGCACATTAGTGTTCTGCTTCTTTTGCTTTCTTTCTTTCTTTGTTAAAAAAACGGGAATGGAAAAAGGCAACCCTCAGAATGGGCGAAAACGTTCGCAAACGAATCAATGGACAGAGGTTTTATCTCCAATATATATAAACAGCTCATGCAGCTTAATATTAATAAAACAAACAGCCCAATACAAAAATGGGCAGAAGATCTAAATAGACATTTCTTCAAAGAAGACACAGAGATGGCCAAGACGCACATGAAAAGCTGCTCAACATCACTAATGATTAGAGAAATGCAAATCAAAACTACAATGAGGTATGAACTCACACCTGTTAGAATCGGCATCATCAGAAAATCTACAAACCACAAATTCTGGGGAGGGTGTGGACAAAAGGAACCCTCTTCCACTATTGGTGGGAATGTAAATTGATACAGTCACTATGGAGAACAGTATGGAGGTTCCTTTTAAAAACTAAAAAGAGAATTACCAACTGATCCAGCAATCCCACTTCTGGGCATATACCCAGAGAAAACCATTAATCAAAAAGACACATTCACCACAATGTTCATTACAGCACTATTTACAATAGCCAGGTAATGGAAGCAACCTAAATGCCCACAGACAGACGAATGGATAAAGATGTGGTCCATATATAAAATGGAATATTACTCAGCCATAAAAAGGAATGAAACTGGGCCATTTGTAGAGAAGTCGATGGATCTAGAGACTGTCATACAGAGTGAAGTAAGTCAGAAAGAGAAAAACAAATATTGTATATTAATGCCTATATGTGGAACCTAGAACAATGGTACAGATGAACTGGTTTGCAGGGCAGAAATAGAGACACAGAGGTAGAGAACAAACGTATGGACACGAAGTGGGGGAAGCCATGTGGTGGTGGTGTTGGGATGAGTTGGGATATTGGGATTGACCTGTATACATGTATGTGCATAAAATAGATAACTAATAATAACCTGCTGTATAATAAATAAATAAAATTAAATTTCAAAATTTTTAAAAATAAAATTTAAAAATACAACAGAAAAAAGTTCTTCCTTTCACACAGATGTATTTATATGAATGAATTATTTCCATGCTTATATCTATAAATACATAAAAGAGGAATAAAATCTAACTTGAACCGAAAAGAAAAACAAAACCTGAACCTAACAGTTATACAGAGGAAAACCCTACCAAGGCACTTGCTCCAGCAGTAAACAATTCTGAAATTGGTCAGAGGTGGGGAATCATCTCCCATACAGCAAGCAGCCCCGCCCCCCCACGCATGGAGCGTCCTCATTGCAAAGCTGGGGGACCGTGCCGAGGCCTCTGTGAGTAAATGTGAGCTGAGCCCCAGGCCAGCTGCGGCTGAACTGTTCCCACCCTTCCCAGGTAAAACACCTGAATATGTACAAGGGCTTGAAAGCCTAGAGGAAGGGCCGTGGTGCCACACCAGTGACAGCACGCAGGCCAACTTGGTGTCTGCAGGCCAGCCAGGATGGTCCTGGCCCCGGGCGCTCTTCTGGAAGCTTTCCATTTCCCTGCCTGAGATACCCGTCCTGTCCCGGGCCCCACTACATTTTTTCCTTCCTCACCTCAGCCAGGAGAGAAATTCCAGTGGAAGTTATGGGTGACACATCCTCTTCTTTACAGGTGGCAGCCTGGCAACTCCTGCAGAAAGTCCAGCAGAGCCCCACTCACACCGGGCCACCAACAAAGCGGTGGACCCTCACACCATCCCTCCAGTACAGCCCCGAGACTGCTGACGGGGCAGAGAGTATGGAGTCAGGCACAGCTGCAGGGGCTATTGCTGCCTGGAGTGCTGTTTCTATTGACCTCAACCCAGGCACACCTGGGGAGGGCTTGCCGGCAGGGTCAGGCTGCCCAGGTCAGCTAATCCTCAGCCCTCAGGGAATCACATGGCAGAACATGGACCTCGCTAAGACAGACTATTAGCCAAGGAAAAAGAGGACACTATGCCATTTGCAGCACCGTAGATGAGTCTAGAGGTAATCACGTGACTTGTAGTAAGTCAGAAAGTGCAAGACACATATCGTATGATATCACTTATAGGTGTTACCTAAAAATTGATACCAGGGCAGATATTTCCACGGAGAAGGGCAATCCCAGATTCATTAAACAAACTTATGGTTCACCAATGGAAAGGTGTGAGGATTGGATTCATTACGGTATTGGGGTTAACAGACATATACAAACACAGGTGAAATATATAATCACCAAAGACCTACGGAATACCAAGAGAAGACTACTCAACATTCTGTCATAACGTACATGGGAAAAGGATCCCAGGAAGAACAGACATATGTATATGTGTAAAAGAAACACATCTTGCACACCTACAACAAGCCAAACGTTGTCATCAAACTTGCTGTAATAAAAAATAAAAAATTAAATTAAAAACACGAACAAGAAGTAGTGAGACAAACTTGAGGGGCTTTCTCCTGGCACATTCCATTCTCAATTACAATCTAGAACGCGACTTCCATTGAGGCTCTGCTGCCCTAGTAACCAGATTTGGTAAGGGAGAACTGCTGCCACCTTGTGGCCGTTTCACACAACAGCAGCTTTAATCCCAGCGCTAATGGTCAGTGGATATTCAAAATCGTTACAGGCCTGTAAATGACTCCTGCCCTGAAAACAAATCCTGGGGTCATATATCGACCAAAAAATTCAAAAGACGTCCATATTTCAAAACGACAGTTTCAAGAGGCATATTTTACGCACATTAGTGTTCTGCTTCTTTTGCTTTCTTTCTTTCTTTGTTAAAAAAACGGGAATGGAAAAAGTCAACCCTCAGAATGGGCGAAAACGTTCGCAAACGAATCAATGGACAGAGGTTTTATCTCCAATATATATAAACAGCTCGTGCAGCTTAATATTAATAAAACAAACAGCCCAATACAAAAATGGGCAGAAGATCTAAATAGACATTTCTTCAAAGAAGACACAGAGATGGCCAAGACGCACATGAAAAGCTGCTCAACATCACTAATGATTAGAGAAATGCAAATCAAAACTACAATGAGGTATGACCTCACACCTGTTAGAATCGGCATCATTAGAAAATCTACAAACCACAAATTCTGGGGAGGGTGTGGACAAAAGGAACCCTCTTCCACTATTGGTGGGAATGTAAATTGATACAGTCACTATGGAGAACAGTATGGAGGTTCCTTTTAAAAACTAAAAAGAGAATTACCAACTGCTCCAGCAATCCCACTTCTGGGCATATACCCAGAGAAAACCATTAATCAAAAAGACACATTCACCACAATGTTCATTACAGCACTATTTACAATAGCCAGGTAATGGAAGCAACCTAAATGCCCACAGACAGACGAATGGATAAAGATGTGGTCCATATATAAAATGGAATATTACTCAGCCATAAAAAGGAATGAAACTGGGCCATTTGTAGAGAAGTCGATGGATCTAGAGACTGTCATACAGAGTGAAGTAAGTCAGAAAGAGAAAAACAAATATTGTATATTAATGCCTATATGTGGAACCTAGAACAATGGTACAGATGAACTGGTTTGCAGGGCAGAAATAGAGACACAGAGGTAGAGAACAAACGTATGGACACGAAGTGGGGGAAGCCATGCGGTGGTGGTGTTGGGATGAGTTGGGATATTGGGATTGACCTGTATACATGTATGTGCATAAAATAGATAACTAATAATAACCTGCTGTATAATAAATAAATAAAATTAAATTTCAAAATTTTTAAAAATAAAATTTAAAAATACAACAGAAAAAAGTTCTTCCTATCACACAGATGTATTTATATGAATGAATTATTTCCATGCTTATATCTATAAATACATAAAAGAGGAATAAAATCTAACTTGAACCGAAAAGAAAAACAAAACCTGAACCTAACAGTTATACAGAGGAAAACCCTACCAAGGCACTTGCTCCAGCAGTAAACAATTCTGAAATTGGTCAGAGGTGGGGAATCATCTCCCATACAGCAAGCAGCCCCGCCCCCCCACGCATGGAGCGTCCTCATTGCAAAGCTGGGGGACCGTGCCGAGGCCTCTGTGAGTAAATGTGAGCTGAGCCCCAGGCCAGCTGCTGCTGAACTGTTCCCACCCTTCCCAGGTAAAACACCTGAATATGTACAAGGGCTTGAAAGCCTAGAGGAAGGGCCGTGGTGCCACACCAGTGACAGCACGCAGGCCAACTTGGTGTCTGCAGGCCAGCCAGGATGGTCCTGGCCCCGGGCGCTCTTCTGGAAGCTTTCCATTTCCCTGCCTGAGATACCCGTCCTGTCCCGGGCCCCACTACATTTTTTCCTTCCTCACCTCAGCCAGGAGAGAAATTCCAGTGGAAGTTATGGGTGACACATCCTCTTCTTTACAGGTGGCAGCCTGGCAACTCCTGCAGAAAGTCCAGCAGAGCCCCACTCACACCGGGCCACCAACAAAGCAGTGGACCCTCACACCATCCCTCCAGTACAGCCCCGAGACTGCTGACGGGGCAGAGAGTATGGAGTCAGGCACAGCTGCAGGGGCTATTGCTGCCTGGAGTGCTGTTTCTATTGACCTCAACCCAGGCACACCTGGGGAGGGCTTGCCGGCAGGGTCAGGCTGCCCAGGTCAGCTAATCCTCAGCCCTCAGGGAATCACATGGCAGAAAATGGACCTCGCTAAGACAGACTATTAGCCAAGGAAAAAAAGGACACTATGCCATTTGCAGCACCGTAGATGAGTCTAGAGGTAATCACGTGACTTGTAGTAAGTCAGAAAGTGCAAGACACATATCGTATGATATCACTTAGAGGTGTTACCTAAAAATTGATACCAGGGCAGATATTTCCACGGAGAAGGGCAATCCCAGATATATTAAACAAACTTATGGTTCACCAATGGAAAGGTGTGAGGATTGGATTCATTACGGTATTGGGGTTAACAGACATATACAAACACAGGTGAAATATATAATCACCAAAGACCTACGGAATACCAAGAGAAGACTACTCAACATTCTGTCATAACGTACATGGGAAAAGGATCCCAGGAAGAACAGACATATGTATATGTGTAAAAGAAACACATCTTGCACACCTACAACAAGCCAAACGTTGTCATCAAACTTGCTGTAATAAAAAAATAAAAAATTAAATTAAAAACATGAACAAGAAGTAGTGAGACAAACTTGAGGGGCTTTCTCCTGGCACATTCCATTCTCAATTGCAATCTAGAACGCGACTTCCATTGAGGCTCTGCTGCCCTAGTAACCAGATTTGGTAAGGGAGAACTGCTGCCACCTTGTGGCCGTTCCACACAACAGCAGCTTTAATCCCAGCGCTAATGGTCAGTGGATATTCAAAATCATTACAGGCCTGTAAATGACACCTGCCCTGAAAACAAATCCTGGGGTCATATATCGACCAAAAAATTCAAAAGACGTCCATATTTCAAAACGACAGTTTCAAGAGGCATATTTTACGCACATTAGTGTTCTGCTTCTTTTGCTTTCTTTCTTTCTTTGTTAAAAAAACGGGAATGGAAAAAGGCAACCCTCAGAATGGGCGAAAACGTTCGCAAACGAATCAATGGACAGAGGTTTTATCTCCAATATGTATAAACAGCTCATGCAGCTTAATATTAATAAAACAAACAGCCCAATACAAAAATGGGCAGAAGATCTAAATAGACATTTCTTCAAAGAAGACACAGAGATGGCCAAGACGCACATGAAAAGCTGCTCAACATCACTAATGATTAGAGAAATGCAAATCAAAACTACAATGAGGTATGACCTCACACCTGTTAGAATCGGCATCATCAGAAAATCTACAAACCACAAATTCTGGGGAGGGTGTGGACAAAAGGAACCCTCTTCCACTATTGGTGGGAATGTAAATTGATACAGTCACTATGGCGAACAGTATGGAGGTTCCTTTTAAAAACTAAAAAGAGAATTACCAACTGATCCAGCAATCCCACTTCTGGGCATATACCCAGAGAAAACCATTAATCAAAAAGACACATTCACCACAATGTTCATTACAGCACTATTTACAATAGCCAGGTAATGGAAGCAACCTAAATGCCCACAGACAGACGAATGGATAAAGATGTGGTCCATATATAAAATGGAATATTACTCAGCCATATAAAGGAATGAAACTGGGCCATTTGTAGAGAAGTCGATGGATCTAGAGACTGTCGTACAGAGTGAAGTAAGTCAGAAAGAGAAAAACAAATATTGTATATTAATGCCTATATGTGGAACCTAGAACAATGGTACAGATGAACTGGTTTGCAGGGCAGAAATAGAGACACAGAGGTAGAGAACAAACGTATGGATACGAAGTGGGGGAAGCCATGCGGTGGTGGTGTTGGGATGAGTTGGGATATTGGGATTGACCTGTATACATGTATGTGCATAAAATAGATAACTAATAATAACCTGCTGTATAATAAATAAATAAAATTAAATTTCAAAATTTTTAAAAATAAAATTTAAAAATACAACAGAAAAAAGTTCTTCCTTTCACACAGATGTATTTATATGAATGAATTATTTCCATGCTTATATCTATAAATAAATAAAAGAGGAATAAAATCTAACTTGAACCGAAAAGAAAAAAAAAACCTGAACCTAACAGTTATACAGAGGAAAACCCTACCAAGGCACTTGCTCCAGCAGTAAACAATTCTGAAATTGGTCAGAGGTGGGGAATCATCTCCCATACAGCAAGCAGCCCCGCCCCCCCACGCATGGAGCGTCCTCATTGCAAAGCTGGGGGACCGTGCCGAGGCCTCTGTGAGTAAATGTGAGCTGAGCCCCAGGCCAGCTGCGGCTGAACTGTTCCCACCCTTCCCAGGTAAAACACCTGAATATGTACAAGGGCTTGAAAGCCTAGAGGAAGGGCCGTGGTGCCACACCAGTGACAGCACGCAGGCCAACTTGGTGTCTGCAGGCCAGCCAGGATGGTCCTGGCCCCGGGCGCTCTTCTGGAAGCTTTCCATTTCCCTGCCTGAGATACCCGTCCTGTCCCGGGCCCCACTACATTTTTTCCTTCCTCACCTCAGCCAGGAGAGAAATTCCAGTGGAAGTTATGGGTGACACATCCTCTTCTTTACAGGTGGCAGCCTGGCAACTCCTGCAGAAAGTCCAGCAGAGCCCCACTCACACCGGGCCACCAACAAAGCGGTGGACCCTCACACCATCCCTCCAGTACAGCCCCGAGACTGCTGACGGGGCAGAGAGTATGGAGTCAGGCACAGCTGCAGGGGCTATTGCTGCCTGGAGTGCTGTTTCTATTGACCTCAACCCAGGCACACCTGGGGAGGGCTTGCCGGCAGGGTCAGGCTGCCCAGGTCAGCTAATCCTCAGCCCTCAGGGAATCACATGGCAGAACATGGACCTCGCTAAGACAGACTATTAGCCAAGGAAAAAGAGGACACTATGCCATTTGCAGCACCGTAGATGAGTCTAGAGGTAATCACGTGACTTGTAGTAAGTCAGAAAGTGCAAGACACATATCGTATGATATCACTTAGAGGTGTTACCTAAAAATTGATACCAGGGCAGATATTTCCACGGAGAAGGGCAATCCCAGATTCATTAAACAAACTTATGGTTCACCAATGGAAAGGTGTGAGGATTGGATTCATTACGGTATTGGGGTTAACAGACATATAAACACAGGTGAAATATATAATCACCAAAGACCTACGGAATACCAAGAGAAGACTACTCAACATTCTGTCATAACGTACATGGGAAAAGGATCCCAGGAAGAACAGACATATGTATATGTGTAAAAGAAACACATCTTGCACACCTACAACAAGCCAAACGTTGTCATCAAACTTGCTGTAATAAAAAATAAAAAATTAAATTAAAAACACGAACAAGATGTAGTGAGACAAACTTGAGGGGCTTTCTCCTGGCACATTCCATTCTCAATTACAATCTAGAACGCGACTTCCATTGAGGCTCTGCTGCCCTAGTAACCAGATTTGGTAAGGGAGAACTGCTGCCACCTTGTGGCCGTTTCACACAACAGCAGCTTTAATCCCAGCGCTAATGGTCAGTGGATATTCAAAATCGTTACAGGCCTGTAAATGACTCCTGCCCTGAAAACAAATCCTGGGGTCATATATCGACCAAAAAATTCAAAAGACGTCCATATTTCAAAACGACAGTTTCAAGAGGCATATTTTACGCACATTAGTGTTCTGCTTCTTTTGCTTTCTTTCTTTCTTTGTTAAAAAAACGGGAATGGAAAAAGGCAACCCTCAGAATGGGCGAAAACGTTCGCAAACGAATCAATGGACAGAGGTTTTATCTCCAATATATATAAACAGCTCATGCAGCTTAATATTAATAAAACAAACAGCCCAATACAAAAATGGGCAGAAGATCTAAATAGACATTTCTTCAAAGAAGACACAGAGATGGCCAAGACGCACATGAAAAGCTGCTCAACATCACTAATGATTAGAGAAATGCAAATCAAAACTACAATGAGGTATGACCTCACACCTGTTAGAATCGGCATCATCAGAAAATCTACAAACCACAAATTCTGGGGAGGGTGTGGACAAAAGGAACCCTCTTCCACTATTGGTGGGAATGTAAATTGATACAGTCACTATGGAGAACAGTATGGAGGTTCCTTTTAAAAACTAAAAAGAGAATTACCAACTGCTCCAGCAATCCCACTTCTGGGCATATACCCAGAGAAAACCATTAATCAAAAAGACACATTCACCACAATGTTCATTACAGCACTATTTACAATAGCCAGGTAATGGAAGCAACCTAAATGCCCACAGACAGACGAATGGATAAAGATGTGGTCCATATATAAAATGGAATATTACTCAGCCATAAAAAGGAATGAAACTGGGCCATTTGTAGAGAAGTCGATGGATCTAGAGACTGTCATACAGAGTGAAGTAAGTCAGAAAGAGAAAAACAAATATTGTATATTAATGCCTATATGTGGAACCTAGAACAATGGTACAGATGAACTGGTTTGCAGGGCAGAAATAGAGACACAGAGGTAGAGAACAAACGTATGGACACGAAGTGGGGGAAGCCATGCGGTGGTGGTGTTGGGATGAGTTGGGATATTGGGATTGACCTGTATACATGTATGTGCATAAAATAGATAACTAATAATAACCTGCTGTATAATAAATAAATAAAATTAAATTTCAAAATTTTTAAAAATAAAATTTAAAAATAAAACAGAAAAAAGTTCTTCCTTTCACACAGATGTATTTATATGAATGAATTATTTCCATGCTTATATCTATAAATACATAAAAGAGGAATAAAATCTAACTTGAACCGAAAAGAAAAAAAAAAAAACCTGAACCTAACAGTTATACAGAGGAAAACCCTACCAAGGCACTTGCTCCAGCAGTAAACAATTCTGAAATTGGTCAGAGGTGGGGAATCATCTCCCACACAGCAAGCAGCCCCGCCCCGCCACGCATGGAGCGTCCTCATTGCAAAGCTGGGGGACCGTGCCGAGGCCTCTGTGAGTAAATGTGAGCTGAGCCCCAGGCCAGCTGCTGCTGAACTGTTCCCACCCTTCCCAGGTAAAACACCTGAATATGTACCAGGGCTTGAAAGCCTAGAGGAAGGGCCGTGGTGCCACACCAGTGACAGCACGCAGGCCAACTTGGTGTCTGCAGGCCAGCCAGGATGGTCCTGGCCCCGGGCGCTCTTCTGGAAGCTTTCCATTTCCCTGCCTGAGATACCCCTCCTGTCCTGGCCCCCACTACATTTTTTCCTTCCTCACCTCAGCCAGGAGAGAAATTCCAGTGGAAGTTATGGGTGACACATCCTCTTCTTTACAGGTGGCAGCCTGGCAACTCCTGCAGAAAGTCCAGCAGAGCCCCACTCACACCGGGCCACCAACAAAGCGGTGGACCCTCACACCATCCCTCCAGTACAGCCCCGAGACTGCTGACGGGGCAGAGAGTATGGAGTCAGGCACAGCTGCAGGGGCTATTGCTGCCTGGAGTGCTGTTTCTATTGACCTCAACCCAGGCACACCTGGGGAGGGCTTGCCGGCAGGGTCAGGCTGCCCAGGTCAGCTAATCCTCAGCCCTCAGGGAATCACATGGCAGAAAATGGACCTCGCTAAGACAGACTATGAGCCAAGGAAAAAAAGGACACTATGCCATTTGCAGCACCGTAGATGAGTCTAGAGGTAATCACGTGACTTGTAGTAAGTCAGAAAGTGCAAGACACATATCGTATGATATCACTTATAGGTGTTACCTAAAAATTGATACCAGGGCAGATATTTCCACGGAGAAGGGCAATCCCAGATTCATTAAACAAACTTATGGTTCACCAATGGAAAGGTGTGAGGATTGGATTCATTACGATATTGGGGTTAACAGACATATACAAACACAGGTGAAATATATAATCACCAAAGACCTACGGAATACCAAGAGAAGACTACTCAACATTCTGTCATAACGTACATGGGAAAAGGATCCCAGGAAGAACAGACATATGTATATGTGTAAAAGAAACACATCTTGCACACCTACAACAAGCCAAACGTTGTCATCAAACTTGCTGTAATAAAAAAATAAAAAATTAAATTAAAAACACGAACAAGAAGTAGTGAGACAAACTTGAGGGGCTTTCTCCTGGCACATTCCATTCTCAATTGCAATCTAGAACGCGACTTCCATTGAGGCTCTGCTGCCCTAGTAACCAGATTTGGTAAGGGAGAACTGCTGCCACCTTGTGGCCGTTCCACACAACAGCAGCTTTAATCCCAGCGCTAATGGTCAGTGGATATTCAAAATCGTTACAGGCCTGTAAATGACACCTGACCTGAAAACAAATCCTGGGGTCATATATCGACCAAAAAATTCAAAAGACGTCCATATTTCAAAACGACAGTTTCAAGAGGCATATTTTACGCACATTAGTGTTCTGCTTCTTTTGCTTTCTTTCTTTCTTTGTTAAAAAAACGGGAATGGAAAAAGGCAACCCTCAGAATGGGCGAAAACGTTCGCAAACGAATCAATGGACAGAGGTTTTATCTCCAATATGTATAAACAGCTCATGCAGCTTAATATTAATAAAACAAACAGCCCAATACAAAAATGGGCAGAAGATCTAAATAGACATTTCTTCAAAGAAGACACAGAGATGGCCAAGACGCACATGAAAAGCTGCTCAACATCACTAATTATTAGAGAAATGCAAATCAAAACTACAATGAGGTATGACCTCACACCTGTTAGAATCGGCATCATCAGAAAATCTACAAACCACAAATTCTGGGGAGGGTGTGGACAAAAGGAACCCTCTTCCACTATTGGTGGGAATGTAAATTGATACAGTCACTATGGCGAACAGTATGGAGGTTCCTTTTAAAAACTAAAAAGAGAATTACCCACTGATCCAGCAATCCCACTTCTGGGCATATACCCAGAGAAAACCATTAATCAAAAAGACACATTCACCACAATGTTCATTACAGCACTATTTACAATAGCCAGGTAATGGAAGCAACCTAAATGCCCACAGACAGACGAATGGATAAAGATGTGGTCCATATATAAAATGGAATATGACTCAGCCATAAAAAGGAATGAAACTGGGCCATTTGTAGAGAGGTCGATGGATCTAGAGACTGTCGTACAGAGTGAAGTAAGTCAGAAAGAGAAAAACAAATATTGTATATTAATGCCTATATGTGGAACCTAGAACAATGGTACAGATGAACTGGTTTGCAGGGCAGAAATAGAGACACAGAGGTAGAGAACAAACGTATGGACACGAAGTGGGGGAAGCCATGCGGTGGTGGTGTTGGGATGAGTTGGGATATTGGGATTGACCTGTATACATGTATGTGCATAAAATAGATAACTAATAATAACCTGCTGTATAATAAATAAATAAAATTAAATTTCAAAATTTTTAAAAATAAAATTTAAAAATAAAACAGAAAAAAGTTCTTCCTTTCACACAGATGTATTTATATGAATGAATTATTTCCATGCTTATATCTATAAATACATAAAAGAGGAATAAAATCTAACTTGAACCGAAAAGAAAAAAAAAAAAACCTGAACCTAACAGTTATACAGAGGAAAACCCTACCAAGGCACTTGCTCCAGCAGTAAACAATTCTGAAATTGGTCAGAGGTGGGGAATCATCTCCCATACAGCAAGCAGCCCCGCCCCGCCACGCATGGAGCGTCCTCATTGCAAAGCTGGGGGACCGTGCCGAGGCCTCTGTGAGTAAATGTGAGCTGAGCCCCAGGCCAGCTGCTGCTGAACTGTTCCCACCCTTCCCAGGTAAAACACCTGAATATGTACCAGGGCTTGAAAGCCTAGAGGAAGGGCCGTGGTGCCACACCAGTGACAGCACGCAGGCCAACTTGGTGTCTGCAGGCCAGCCAGGATGGTCCTGGCCCCGGGCGCTCTTCTGGAAGCTTTCCATTTCCCTGCCTGAGATACCCCTCCTGTCCTGGCCCCCACTACATTTTTTCCTTCCTCACCTCAGCCAGGAGAGAAATTCCAGTGGAAGTTATGGGTGACACATCCTCTTCTTTACAGGTGGCAGCCTGGCAACTCCTGCAGAAAGTCCAGCAGAGCCCCACTCACACCGGGCCACCAACAAAGCGGTGGACCCTCACACCATCCCTCCAGTACAGCCCCGAGACTGCTGACGGGGCAGAGAGTATGGAGTCAGGCACAGCTGCAGGGGCTATTGCTGCCTGGAGTGCTGTTTCTATTGACCTCAACCCAGGCACACCTGGGGAGGGCTTGCCGGCAGGGTCAGGCTGCCCAGGTCAGCTAATCCTCAGCCCTCAGGGAATCACATGGCAGAAAATGGACCTCGCTAAGACAGACTATGAGCCAAGGACAAAAAGGACACTATGCCATTTGCAGCACCATAGATGAGTCTAGAGGTAATCACGTGACTTGTAGTAAGTCAGAAAGTGCAAGACACATATCGTATGATATCACTTATAGGTGTTACCTAAAAATTGATACCAGGGCAGATATTTCCACGGAGAAGGGCAATCCCAGATTCATTAAACAAACTTATGGTTCACCAATGGAAAGGTGTGAGGATTGGATTCATTACGATATTGGGGTTAACAGACATATACAAACACAGGTGAAATATATAATCACCAAAGACCTACGGAATACCAAGAGAAGACTACTCAACATTCTGTCATAACGTACATGGGAAAAGGATCCCAGGAAGAACAGACATATGTATATGTGTAAAAGAAACACATCTTGCACACCTACAACAAGCCAAACGTTGTCATCAAACTTGCTGTAATAAAAAAATAAAAAATTAAATTAAAAACACGAACAAGAAGTAGTGAGACAAACTTGAGGGGCTTTCTCCTGGCACATTCCATTCTCAATTACAATCTAGAACGCGACTTCCATTGAGGCTCTGCTGCCCTAGTAACCAGATTTGGTAAGGGAGAACTGCTGCCACCTTGTGGCCGTTCCACACAACAGCAGCTTTAATCCCAGCGCTAATGGTCAGTGGATATTCAAAATCGTTACAGGCCTGTAAATGACACCTGCCCTGAAAACAAATCCTGGGGTCATATATCGACCAAAAAATTCAAAAGACGTCCATATTTCAAAACGACAGTTTCAAGAGGCATATTTTACGCACATTAGTGTTCTGCTTCTTTTGCTTTCTTTCTTTCTTTGTTAAAAAAACGGGAATGGAAAAAGGCAACCCTCAGAATGGGCGAAAACGTTCGCAAACGAATCAATGGACAGAGGTTTTATCTCCAATATGTATAAACAGCTCATGCAGCTTAATATTAATAAAACAAACAGCCCAATACAAAAATGGGCAGAAGATCTAAATAGACATTTCTTCAAAGAAGACACAGAGATGGCCAAGACGCACATGAAAAGCTGCTCAACATCACTAATTATTAGAGAAATGCAAATCAAAACTACAATGAGGTATGACCTCACACCTGTTAGAATCGGCATCATCAGAAAATCTACAAACCACAAATTCTGGGGAGGGTGTGGACAAAAGGAACCCTCTTCCACTATTGGTGGGAATGTAAATTGATACAGTCACTATGGAGAACAGTATGGAGGTTCCTTTTAAAAACTAAAAAGAGAATTACCCACTGATCCAGCAATCCCACTTCTGGGCATATACCCAGAGAAAACCATTAATCAAAAAGACACATTCACCACAATGTTCATTACAGCACTATTTACAATAGCCAGGTAATGGAAGCAACCTAAATGCCCACAGACAGACGAATGGATAAAGATGTGGTCCATATATAAAATGGAATATGACTCAGCCATAAAAAGGAATGAAACTGGGCCATTTGTAGAGAGGTCGATGGATCTAGAGACTGTCGTACAGAGTGAAGTAAGTCAGAAAGAGAAAAACAAATATTGTATATTAATGCCTATATGTGGAACCTAGAACAATGGTACAGATGAACTGGTTTGCAGGGCAGAAATAGAGACACAGAGGTAGAGAACAAACGTATGGACACGAAGTGGGGGAAGCCATGCGGTGGTGGTGTTGGGATGAGTTGGGATATTGGGATTGACCTGTATACATGTATGTGCATAAAATAGATAACTAATAATAACCTGCTGTATAATAAATAAATAAAATTAAATTTCAAAATTTTTAAAAATAAAATTTAAAAATAAAACAGAAAAAAGTTCTTCCTTTCACACAGATGTATTTATATGAATGAATTATTTCCATGCTTATATCTATAAATACATAAAAGAGGAATAAAATCTAACTTGAACCGAAAAGAAAAAAAAAAAAAACCTGAACCTAACAGTTATACAGAGGAAAACCCTACCAAGGCACTTGCTCCAGCAGTAAACAATTCTGAAATTGGTCAGAGGTGGGGAATCATCTCCCATACAGCAAGCAGCCCCGCCCCGCCACGCATGGAGCGTCCTCATTGCAAAGCTGGGGGACCGTGCCGAGGCCTCTGTGAGTAAATGTGAGCTGAGCCCCAGGCCAGCTGCTGCTGAACTGTTCCCACCCTTCCCAGGTAAAACACCTGAATATGTACCAGGGCTTGAAAGCCTAGAGGAAGGGCCGTGGTGCCACACCAGTGACAGCACGCAGGCCAACTTGGTGTCTGCAGGCCAGCCAGGATGGTCCTGGCCCCGGGCGCTCTTCTGGAAGCTTTCCATTTCCCTGCCTGAGATACCCCTCCTGTCCTGGCCCCCACTACATTTTTTCCTTCCTCACCTCAGCCAGGAGAGAAATTCCAGTGGAAGTTATGGGTGACACATCCTCTTCTTTACAGGTGGCAGCCTGGCAACTCCTGCAGAAAGTCCAGCAGAGCCCCACTCACACCGGGCCACCAACAAAGCGGTGGACCCTCACACCATCCCTCCAGTACAGCCCCGAGACTGCTGACGGGGCAGAGAGTATGGAGTCAGGCACAGCTGCAGGGGCTATTGCTGCCTGGAGTGCTGTTTCTATTGACCTCAACCCAGGCACACCTGGGGAGGGCTTGCCGGCAGGGTCAGGCTGCCCAGGTCAGCTAATCCTCAGCCCTCAGGGAATCACATGGCAGAAAATGGACCTCGCTAAGACAGACTATGAGCCAAGGACAAAAAGGACACTATGCCATTTGCAGCACCGTAGATGAGTCTAGAGGTAATCACGTGACTTGTAGTAAGTCAGAAAGTGCAAGACACATATCGTATGATATCACTTATAGGTGTTACCTAAAAATTGATACCAGGGCAGATATTTCCACGGAGAAGGGCAATCCCAGATTCATTAAACAAACTTATGGTTCACCAATGGAAAGGTGTGAGGATTGGATTCATTACGATATTGGGGTTAACAGACATATACAAACACAGGTGAAATATATAATCACCAAAGACCTACGGAATACCAAGAGAAGACTACTCAACATTCTGTCATAACGTACATGGGAAAAGGATCCCAGGAAGAACAGACATATGTATATGTGTAAAAGAAACACATCTTGCACACCTACAACAAGCCAAACGTTGTCATCAAACTTGCTGTAATAAAAAAATAAAAAATTAAATTAAAAACACGAACAAGAAGTAGTGAGACAAACTTGAGGGGCTTTCTCCTGGCACATTCCATTCTCAATTACAATCTAGAACGCGACTTCCATTGAGGCTCTGCTGCCCTAGTAACCAGATTTGGTAAGGGAGAACTGCTGCCACCTTGTGGCCGTTCCACACAACAGCAGCTTTAATCCCAGCGCTAATGGTCAGTGGATATTCAAAATCGTTACAGGCCTGTAAATGACACCTGCCCTGAAAACAAATCCTGGGGTCATATATCGACCAAAAAATTCAAAAGACGTCCATATTTCAAAACGACAGTTTCAAGAGGCATATTTTACGCACATTAGTGTTCTGCTTCTTTTGCTTTCTTTCTTTCTTTGTTAAAAAAACGGGAATGGAAAAAGGCAACCCTCAGAATGGGCGAAAACGTTCGCAAACGAATCAATGGACAGAGGTTTTATCTCCAATATGTATAAACAGCTCATGCAGCTTAATATTAATAAAACAAACAGCCCAATACAAAAATGGGCAGAAGATCTAAATAGACATTTCTTCAAAGAAGACACAGAGATGGCCAAGACGCACATGAAAAGCTGCTCAACATCACTAATTATTAGAGAAATGCAAATCAAAACTACAATGAGGTATGACCTCACACCTGTTAGAATCGGCATCATCAGAAAATCTACAAACCACAAATTCTGGGGAGGGTGTGGACAAAAGGAACCCTCTTCCACTATTGGTGGGAATGTAAATTGATACAGTCACTATGGAGAACAGTATGGAGGTTCCTTTTAAAAACTAAAAAGAGAATTACCCACTGATCCAGCAATCCCACTTCTGGGCATATACCCAGAGAAAACCATTAATCAAAAAGACACATTCACCACAATGTTCATTACAGCACTATTTACAATAGCCAGGTAATGGAAGCAACCTAAATGCCCACAGACAGACGAATGGATAAAGATGTGGTCCATATATAAAATGGAATATGACTCAGCCATAAAAAGGAATGAAACTGGGCCATTTGTAGAGAGGTCGATGGATCTAGAGACTGTCGTACAGAGTGAAGTAAGTCAGAAAGAGAAAAACAAATATTGTATATTAATGCCTATATGTGGAACCTAGAACAATGGTACAGATGAACTGGTTTGCAGGGCAGAAATAGAGACACAGAGGTAGAGAACAAACGTATGGACACGAAGTGGGGGAAGCCATGCGGTGGTGGTGTTGGGATGAGTTGGGATATTGGGATTGACCTGTATACATGTATGTGCATAAAATAGATAACTAATAATAACCTGCTGTATAATAAATAAATAAAATTAAATTTCAAAATTTTTAAAAATAAAATTTAAAAATAAAACAGAAAAAAGTTCTTCCTTTCACACAGATGTATTTATATGAATGAATTATTTCCATGCTTATATCTATAAATACATAAAAGAGGAATAAAATCTAACTTGAACCGAAAAGAAAAAAAAAAAAAACCTGAACCTAACAGTTATACAGAGGAAAACCCTACCAAGGCACTTGCTCCAGCAGTAAACAATTCTGAAATTGGTCAGAGGTGGGGAATCATCTCCCATACAGCAAGCAGCCCCGCCCCGCCACGCATGGAGCGTCCTCATTGCAAAGCTGGGGGACCGTGCCGAGGCCTCTGTGAGTAAATGTGAGCTGAGCCCCAGGCCAGCTGCTGCTGAACTGTTCCCACCCTTCCCAGGTAAAACACCTGAATATGTACCAGGGCTTGAAAGCCTAGAGGAAGGGCCGTGGTGCCACACCAGTGACAGCACGCAGGCCAACTTGGTGTCTGCAGGCCAGCCAGGATGGTCCTGGCCCCGGGCGCTCTTCTGGAAGCTTTCCATTTCCCTGCCTGAGATACCCCTCCTGTCCTGGCCCCCACTACATTTTTTCCTTCCTCACCTCAGCCAGGAGAGAAATTCCAGTGGAAGTTATGGGTGACACATCCTCTTCTTTACAGGTGGCAGCCTGGCAACTCCTGCAGAAAGTCCAGCAGAGCCCCACTCACACCGGGCCACCAACAAAGCGGTGGACCCTCACACCATCCCTCCAGTACAGCCCCGAGACTGCTGACGGGGCAGAGAGTATGGAGTCAGGCACAGCTGCAGGGGCTATTGCTGCCTGGAGTGCTGTTTCTATTGACCTCAACCCAGGCACACCTGGGGAGGGCTTGCCGGCAGGGTCAGGCTGCCCAGGTCAGCTAATCCTCAGCCCTCAGGGAATCACATGGCAGAAAATGGACCTCGCTAAGACAGACTATGAGCCAAGGACAAAAAGGACACTATGCCATTTGCAGCACCGTAGATGAGTCTAGAGGTAATCACGTGACTTGTAGTAAGTCAGAAAGTGCAAGACACATATCGTATGATATCACTTAGAGGTGTTACCTAAAAATTGATACCAGGGCAGATATTTCCACGGAGAAGGGCAATCCCAGATTCATTAAACAAACTTATGGTTCACCAATGGAAAGGTGTGAGGATTGGATTCATTACGATATTGGGGTTAACAGACATATACAAACACAGGTGAAATATAAAATCACCAAAGACCTACGGAATACCAAGAGAAGACTACTCAACATTCTGTCATAACGTACATGGGAAAAGGATCCCAGGAAGAACAGACATATGTATATGTGTAAAAGAAACACATCTTGCACACCTACAACAAGCCAAACGTTGTCATCAAACTTGCTGTAATAAAAAAATAAAAAATTAAATTAAAAACACGAACAAGAAGTAGTGAGACAAACTTGAGGGGCTTTCTCCTGGCACATTCCATTCTCAATTGCAATCTAGAACGCGACTTCCATTAGGCTCTGCTGCCCTAGTAACCAGATTTGGTAAGGGAGAACTGCTGCCACCTTGTGGCCGTTCCACACAACAGCAGCTTTAATCCCAGCGCTAATGGTCAGTGGATATTCAAAATCATTACAGGCCTGTAAATGACACCTGCCCTGAAAACAAATCCTGGGGTCATATATCGACCAAAAAATTCAAAAGACGTCCATATTTCAAAACGACAGTTTCAAGAGGCATATTTTACGCACATTAGTGTTCTGCTTCTTTTGCTTTCTTTCTTTCTTTGTTAAAAAAACGGGAATGGAAAAAGGCAACCCTCAGAATGGGCGAAAACGTTCGCAAACGAATCAATGGACAGAGGTTTTATCTCCAATATGTATAAACAGCTCATGCAGCTTAATATTAATAAAACAAACAGCCCAATACAAAAATGGGCAGAAGATCTAAATAGACATTTCTTCAAAGAAGACACAGAGATGGCCAAGACGCACATGAAAAGCTGCTCAACAGCACTAATGATTAGAGAAATGCAAATCAAAACTACAATGAGGTATGACCTCACACCTGTTAGAATCGGCATCATCAGAAAATCTACAAACCACAAATTCTGGGGAGGGTGTGGACAAAAGGAACCCTCTTCCACTATTGGTGGGAATGTAAATTGATACAGTCACTATGGAGAACAGTATGGAGGTTCCTTTTAAAAACTAAAAAGAGAATTACCCACTGATCCAGCAATCCCACTTCTGGGCATATACCCAGAGAAAACCATTAATCAAAAAGACACATTCACCACAATGTTCATTACAGCACTATTTACAATAGCCAGGTAATGGAAGCAACCTAAATGCCCACAGACAGACGAATGGATAAAGATGTGGTCCATATATAAAATGGAATATGACTCAGCCATAAAAAGGAATGAAACTGGGCCATTTGTAGAGAAGTCGATGGATCTAGAGACTGTCGTACCGAGTGAAGTAAGTCAGAAAGAGAAAAACAAATATTGTATATTAATGCCTATATGTGGAACCTAGAACAATGGTACAGATGAACTGGTTTGCAGGGCAGAAATAGAGACACAGAGGTAGAGAACAAACGTATGGACACGAAGTGGGGGAAGCCATGCGGTGGTGGTGTTGGGATGAGTTGGGATATTGGGATTGACCTGTATACATGTATGTGCATAAAATAGATAACTAATAATAACCTGCTGTATAATAAATAAATAAAATTAAATTTCAAAATTTTTAAAAATAAAATTTAAAAATAAAACAGAAAAAAGTTCTTCCTTTCACACAGATGTATTTATATGAATGAATTATTTCCATGCTTATATCTATAAATACATAAAAGAGGAATAAAATCTAACTTGAACTGAAAAGAAAAAAAAAAAACCTGAACCTAACAGTTATACAGAGGAAAACCCTACCAAGGCACTTGCTCCAGCAGTAAACAATTCTGAAATTGGTCAGAGGTGGGGAATCATCTCCCATACAGCAAGCAGCCCCGCCCCCCCACGCATGGAGCGTCCTCATTGCAAAGCTGGGGGACCGTGCCGAGGCCTCTGTGAGTAAATGTGAGCTGAGCCCCAGGCCAGCTGCTGCTGAACTGTTCCCACCCTTCCCAGGTAAAACACCTGAATATGTACCAGGGCTTGAAAGCCTAGAGGAAGGGCCGTGGTGCCACACCAGTGACAGCACGCAGGCCAACTTGGTGTCTGCAGGCCAGCCAGGATGGTCCTGGCCCCGGGCGCTCTTCTGGAAGCTTTCCATTTCCCTGCCTGAGATACCCCTCCTGTCCTGGCCCCCACTACATTTTTTCCTTCCTCACCTCAGCCAGGAGAGAAATTCCAGTGGAAGTTATGGGTGACACATCCTCTTCTTTACAGGTGGCAGCCTGGCAACTCCTGCAGAAAGTCCAGCAGAGCCCCACTCACACCGGGCCACCAACAAAGCGGTGGACCCTCACACCATCCCTCCAGTACAGCCCCGAGACTGCTGACGGGGCAGAGAGTATGGAGTCAGGCACAGCTGCAGGGGCTATTGCTGCCTGGAGTGCTGTTTCTATTGACCTCAACCCAGGCACACCTGGGGAGGGCTTGCCGGCAGGGTCAGGCTGCCCAGGTCAGCTAATCCTCAGCCCTCAGGGAATCACATGGCAGAACATGGACCTCGCTAAGACAGACTATTTGCCAGGGAAAAAAAAGGACACTATGCCATTTGCAGCACCGTAGATGAGTCTAGAGGTAATCACGTGACTTGTAGTAAGTCAGAAAGTGCAAGACACATATCGTATGATATCACTTAGAGGTGTTACCTAAAAATTGATACCAGGGCAGATATTTCCACGGAGAAGGGCAATCCCAGATTCATTAAACAAACTTATGGTTCACCAATGGAAAGGTGTGAGGATTGGATTCATTACGGTATTGGGGTTAACAGACATATACAAACACAGGTGAAATATATAATCACCAAAGACCTACGGAATACCAAGAGAAGACCACTCAACATTCTGTCATAACGTACATGGGAAAAGGATCCCAGGAAGAACAGACATATGTATATGTGTAAAAGAAACACATCTTGCACACCTACAACAAGCCAAACGTTGTCATCAAACTTGCTGTAATAAAAAAATAAAAAATTAAATTAAAAACACGAACAAGAAGTAGTGAGACAAACTTGAGGGGCTTTCTCCTGGCACATTCCATTCTCAATTGCAATCTAGAACGCGACTTCCATTAGGCTCTGCTGCCCTAGTAACCAGATTTGGTAAGGGAGAACTGCTGCCACCTTGTGGCCGTTCCACACAACAGCAGCTTTAATCCCAGCGCTAATGGTCAGTGGATATTCAAAATCATTACAGGCCTGTAAATGACACCTGCCCTGAAAACAAATCCTGGGGTCATATATCGACCAAAAAATTCAAAAGACGTCCATATTTCAAAACGACAGTTTCAAGAGGCATATTTTACGCACATTAGTGTTCTGCTTCTTTTGCTTTCTTTCTTTCTTTGTTAAAAAAACGGGAATGGAAAAAGGCAACCCTCAGAATGGGCGAAAACGTTCGCAAACGAATCAATGGACAGAGGTTTTATCTCCAATATGTATAAACAGCTCATGCAGCTTAATATTAATAAAACAAACAGCCCAATACAAAAATGGGCAGAAGATCTAAATAGACATTTCTTCAAAGAAGACACAGAGATGGCCAAGACGCACATGAAAAGCTGCTCAACAGCACTAATGATTAGAGAAATGCAAATCAAAACTACAATGAGGTATGACCTCACACCTGTTAGAATCGGCATCATCAGAAAATCTACAAACCACAAATTCTGGGGAGGGTGTGGACAAAAGGAACCCTCTTCCACTATTGGTGGGAATGTAAATTGATACAGTCACTATGGAGAACAGTATGGAGGTTCCTTTTAAAAACTAAAAAGAGAATTACCCACTGATCCAGCAATCCCACTTCTGGGCATATACCCAGAGAAAACCATTAATCAAAAAGACACATTCACCACAATGTTCATTACAGCACTATTTACAATAGCCAGGTAATGGAAGCAACCTAAATGCCCACAGACAGACGAATGGATAAAGATGTGGTCCATATATAAAATGGAATATGACTCAGCCATAAAAAGGAATGAAACTGGGCCATTTGTAGAGAAGTCGATGGATCTAGAGACTGTCGTACCGAGTGAAGTAAGTCAGAAAGAGAAAAACAAATATTGTATATTAATGCCTATATGTGGAACCTAGAACAATGGTACAGATGAACTGGTTTGCAGGGCAGAAATAGAGACACAGAGGTAGAGAACAAACGTATGGACACGAAGTGGGGGAAGCCATGCGGTGGTGGTGTTGGGATGAGTTGGGATATTGGGATTGACCTGTATACATGTATGTGCATAAAATAGATAACTAATAATAACCTGCTGTATAATAAATAAATAAAATTAAATTTCAAAATTTTTAAAAATAAAATTTAAAAATAAAACAGAAAAAAGTTCTTCCTTTCACACAGATGTATTTATATGAATGAATTATTTCCATGCTTATATCTATAAATACATAAAAGAGGAATAAAATCTAACTTGAACCGAAAAGAAAAAAAAAAAAACCTGAACCTAACAGTTATACAGAGGAAAACCCTACCAAGGCACTTGCTCCAGCAGTAAACAATTCTGAAATTGGTCAGAGGTGGGGAATCATCTCCCATACAGCAAGCAGCCCCGCCCCCCCACGCATGGAGCGTCCTCATTGCAAAGCTGGGGGACCGTGCCGAGGCCTCTGTGAGTAAATGTGAGCTGAGCCCCAGGCCAGCTGCTGCTGAACTGTTCCCACCCTTCCCAGGTAAAACACCTGAATATGTACCAGGGCTTGAAAGCCTAGAGGAAGGGCCGTGGTGCCACACCAGTGACAGCACGCAGGCCAACTTGGTGTCTGCAGGCCAGCCAGGATGGTCCTGGCCCCGGGCGCTCTTCTGGAAGCTTTCCATTTCCCTGCCTGAGATACCCCTCCTGTCCTGGCCCCCACTACATTTTTTCCTTCCTCACCTCAGCCAGGAGAGAAATTCCAGTGGAAGTTATGGGTGACACATCCTCTTCTTTACAGGTGGCAGCCTGGCAACTCCTGCAGAAAGTCCAGCAGAGCCCCACTCACACCGGGCCACCAACAAAGCGGTGGACCCTCACACCATCCCTCCAGTACAGCCCCGAGACTGCTGACGGGGCAGAGAGTATGGAGTCAGGCACAGCTGCAGGGGCTATTGCTGCCTGGAGTGCTGTTTCTATTGACCTCAACCCAGGCACACCTGGGGAGGGCTTGCCGGCAGGGTCAGGCTGCCCAGGTCAGCTAATCCTCAGCCCTCAGGGAATCACATGGCAGAACATGGACCTCGCTAAGACAGACTATTAGCCAGGGAAAAAAAAGGACACTATGCCATTTGCAGCACCGTAGATGAGTCTAGAGGTAATCACGTGACTTGTAGTAAGTCAGAAAGTGCAAGACACATATCGTATGATATCACTTAGAGGTGTTACCTAAAAATTGATACCAGGGCAGATATTTCCACGGAGAAGGGCAATCCCAGATTCATTAAACAAACTTATGGTTCACCAATGGAAAGGTGTGAGGATTGGATTCATTACGGTATTGGGGTTAACAGACATATACAAACACAGGTGAAATATATAATCACCAAAGACCTACGGAATACCAAGAGAAGACCACTCAACATTCTGTCATAACGTACATGGGAAAAGGATCCCAGGAAGAACAGACATATGTATATGTGTAAAAGAAACACATCTTGCACACCTACAACAAGCCAAACGTTGTCATCAAACTTGCAGTAATAAAAAAATAAAAAATTAAATTAAAAACACGAACAAGAAGTAGTGAGACAAACTTGAGGGGCTTTCTCCTGGCACATTCCATTCTCAATTGCAATCTAGAACGCGACTTCCATTGAGGCTCTGCTGCCCTAGTAACCAGATTTGGTAAGGGAGAACTGCTGCCAGCTTGTGGCCGTTCCACACAACAGCAGCTTTAATCCCAGCGCTAATGGTCAGTGGATATTCAAAATCATTACAGGCCTGTAAATGACACCTGCCCTGAAAACAAATCCTGGGGTCATATATCGACCAAAAAATTCAAAAGACGTCCATATTTCAAAACGACAGTTTCAAGAGGCATATTTTACGCACATTAGTGTTCTGCTTCTTTTGCTTTCTTTCTTTCTTTGTTAAAAAAACGGGAATGGAAAAAGGCAACCCTCAGAATGGGCGAAAACGTTCGCAAACGAATCAATGGACAGAGGTTTTATCTCCAATATGTATAAACAGCTCATGCAGCTTAATATTAATAAAACAAACAGCCCAATACAAAAATGGGCAGAAGATCTAAATAGACATTTCTTCAAAGAAGACACAGAGATGGCCAAGACGCACATGAAAAGCTGCTCAACAGCACTAATGATTAGAGAAATGCAAATCAAAACTACAATGAGGTATGACCTCACACCTGTTAGAATCGGCATCATCAGAAAATCTACAAACCACAAATTCTGGGGAGGGTGTGGACAAAAGGAACCCTCTTCCACTATTGGTGGGAATGTAAATTGATACAGTCACTATGGAGAACAGTATGGAGGTTCCTTTTAAAAACTAAAAAGAGAATTACCCACTGATCCAGCAATCCCACTTCTGGGCATATACCCAGAGAAAACCATTAATCAAAAAGACACATTCACCACAATGTTCATTACAGCACTATTTACAATAGCCAGGTAATGGAAGCAACCTAAATGCCCACAGACAGACGAATGGATAAAGATGTGGTCCATATATAAAATGGAATATGACTCAGCCATAAAAAGGAATGAAACTGGGCCATTTGTAGAGAAGTCGATGGATCTAGAGACTGTCGTACCGAGTGAAGTAAGTCAGAAAGAGAAAAACAAATATTGTATATTAATGCCTATATGTGGAACCTAGAACAATGGTACAGATGAACTGGTTTGCAGGGCAGAAATAGAGACACAGAGGTAGAGAACAAACGTATGGACACGAAGTGGGGGAAGCCATGCGGTGGTGGTGTTGGGATGAGTTGGGATATTGGGATTGACCTGTATACATGTATGTGCATAAAATAGATAACTAATAATAACCTGCTGTATAATAAATAAATAAAATTAAATTTCAAAATTTTTAAAAATAAAATTTAAAAATAAAACAGAAAAAAGTTCTTCCTTTCACACAGATGTATTTATATGAATGAATTATTTCCATGCTTATATCTATAAATACATAAAAGAGGAATAAAATCTAACTTGAACTGAAAAGAAAAAAAAAAAACCTGAACCTAACAGTTATACAGAGGAAAACCCTACCAAGGCACTTGCTCCAGCAGTAAACAATTCTGAAATTGGTCAGAGGTGGGGAATCATCTCCCATACAGCAAGCAGCCCCGCCCCCCCACGCATGGAGCGTCCTCATTGCAAAGCTGGGGGACCGTGCCGAGGCCTCTGTGAGTAAATGTGAGCTGAGCCCCAGGCCAGCTGCTGCTGAACTGTTCCCACCCTTCCCAGGTAAAACACCTGAATATGTACCAGGGCTTGAAAGCCTAGAGGAAGGGCCGTGGTGCCACACCAGTGACAGCACGCAGGCCAACTTGGTGTCTGCAGGCCAGCCAGGATGGTCCTGGCCCCGGGCGCTCTTCTGGAAGCTTTCCATTTCCCTGCCTGAGATACCCCTCCTGTCCTGGCCCCCACTACATTTTTTCCTTCCTCACCTCAGCCAGGAGAGAAATTCCAGTGGAAGTTATGGGTGACACATCCTCTTCTTTACAGGTGGCAGCCTGGCAACTCCTGCAGAAAGTCCAGCAGAGCCCCACTCACACCGGGCCACCAACAAAGCGGTGGACCCTCACACCATCCCTCCAGTACAGCCCCGAGACTGCTGACGGGGCAGAGAGTATGGAGTCAGGCACAGCTGCAGGGGCTATTGCTGCCTGGAGTGCTGTTTCTATTGACCTCAACCCAGGCACACCTGGGGAGGGCTTGCCGGCAGGGTCAGGCTGCCCAGGTCAGCTAATCCTCAGCCCTCAGGGAATCACATGGCAGAACATGGACCTCGCTAAGACAGACTATTTGCCAGGGAAAAAAAAGGACACTATGCCATTTGCAGCACCGTAGATGAGTCTAGAGGTAATCACGTGACTTGTAGTAAGTCAGAAAGTGCAAGACACATATCGTATGATATCACTTAGAGGTGTTACCTAAAAATTGATACCAGGGCAGATATTTCCACGGAGAAGGGCAATCCCAGATTCATTAAACAAACTTATGGTTCACCAATGGAAAGGTGTGAGGATTGGATTCATTACGGTATTGGGGTTAACAGACATATACAAACACAGGTGAAATATATAATCACCAAAGACCTACGGAATACCAAGAGAAGACCACTCAACATTCTGTCATAACGTACATGGGAAAAGGATCCCAGGAAGAACAGACATATGTATATGTGTAAAAGAAACACATCTTGCACACCTACAACAAGCCAAACGTTGTCATCAAACTTGCTGTAATAAAAAAATAAAAAATTAAATTAAAAACACGAACAAGAAGTAGTGAGACAAACTTGAGGGGCTTTCTCCTGGCACATTCCATTCTCAATTGCAATCTAGAACGCGACTTCCATTAGGCTCTGCTGCCCTAGTAACCAGATTTGGTAAGGGAGAACTGCTGCCACCTTGTGGCCGTTCCACACAACAGCAGCTTTAATCCCAGCGCTAATGGTCAGTGGATATTCAAAATCATTACAGGCCTGTAAATGACACCTGCCCTGAAAACAAATCCTGGGGTCATATATCGACCAAAAAATTCAAAAGACGTCCATATTTCAAAACGACAGTTTCAAGAGGCATATTTTACGCACATTAGTGTTCTGCTTCTTTTGCTTTCTTTCTTTCTTTGTTAAAAAAACGGGAATGGAAAAAGGCAACCCTCAGAATGGGCGAAAACGTTCGCAAACGAATCAATGGACAGAGGTTTTATCTCCAATATGTATAAACAGCTCATGCAGCTTAATATTAATAAAACAAACAGCCCAATACAAAAATGGGCAGAAGATCTAAATAGACATTTCTTCAAAGAAGACACAGAGATGGCCAAGACGCACATGAAAAGCTGCTCAACAGCACTAATGATTAGAGAAATGCAAATCAAAACTACAATGAGGTATGACCTCACACCTGTTAGAATCGGCATCATCAGAAAATCTACAAACCACAAATTCTGGGGAGGGTGTGGACAAAAGGAACCCTCTTCCACTATTGGTGGGAATGTAAATTGATACAGTCACTATGGAGAACAGTATGGAGGTTCCTTTTAAAAACTAAAAAGAGAATTACCCACTGATCCAGCAATCCCACTTCTGGGCATATACCCAGAGAAAACCATTAATCAAAAAGACACATTCACCACAATGTTCATTACAGCACTATTTACAATAGCCAGGTAATGGAAGCAACCTAAATGCCCACAGACAGACGAATGGATAAAGATGTGGTCCATATATAAAATGGAATATGACTCAGCCATAAAAAGGAATGAAACTGGGCCATTTGTAGAGAAGTCGATGGATCTAGAGACTGTCGTACCGAGTGAAGTAAGTCAGAAAGAGAAAAACAAATATTGTATATTAATGCCTATATGTGGAACCTAGAACAATGGTACAGATGAACTGGTTTGCAGGGCAGAAATAGAGACACAGAGGTAGAGAACAAACGTATGGACACGAAGTGGGGGAAGCCATGCGGTGGTGGTGTTGGGATGAGTTGGGATATTGGGATTGACCTGTATACATGTATGTGCATAAAATAGATAACTAATAATAACCTGCTGTATAATAAATAAATAAAATTAAATTTCAAAATTTTTAAAAATAAAATTTAAAAATAAAACAGAAAAAAGTTCTTCCTTTCACACAGATGTATTTATATGAATGAATTATTTCCATGCTTATATCTATAAATACATAAAAGAGGAATAAAATCTAACTTGAACTGAAAAGAAAAAAAAAAAAACCTGAACCTAACAGTTATACAGAGGAAAACCCTACCAAGGCACTTGCTCCAGCAGTAAACAATTCTGAAATTGGTCAGAGGTGGGGAATCATCTCCCATACAGCAAGCAGCCCCGCCCCCCCACGCATGGAGCGTCCTCATTGCAAAGCTGGGGGACCGTGCCGAGGCCTCTGTGAGTAAATGTGAGCTGAGCCCCAGGCCAGCTGCTGCTGAACTGTTCCCACCCTTCCCAGGTAAAACACCTGAATATGTACCAGGGCTTGAAAGCGTAGAGGAAGGGCCGTGGTGCCACACCAGTGACAGCACGCAGGCCAACTTGGTGTCTGCAGGCCAGCCAGGATGGTCCTGGCCCCGGGCGCTCTTCTGGAAGCTTTCCATTTCCCTGCCTGAGATACCCCTCCTGTCCTGGCCCCCACTACATTTTTTCCTTCCTCACCTCAGCCAGGAGAGAAATTCCAGTGGAAGTTATGGGTGACACATCCTCTTCTTTACAGGTGGCAGCCTGGCAACTCCTGCAGAAAGTCCAGCAGAGCCCCACTCACACCGGGCCACCAACAAAGCGGTGGACCCTCACACCATCCCTCCAGTACAGCCCCGAGACTGCTGACGGGGCAGAGAGTATGGAGTCAGGCACAGCTGCAGGGGCTATTGCTGCCTGGAGTGCTGTTTCTATTGACCTCAACCCAGGCACACCTGGGGAGGGCTTGCCGGCAGGGTCAGGCTGCCCAGGTCAGCTAATCCTCAGCCCTCAGGGAATCACATGGCAGAACATGGACCTCGCTAAGACAGACTATTAGCCAGGGAAAAAAAAGGACACTATGCCATTTGCAGCACCGTAGATGAGTCTAGAGGTAATCACGTGACTTGTAGTAAGTCAGAAAGTGCAAGACACATATCGTATGATATCACTTAGAGGTGTTACCTAAAAATTGATACCAGGGCAGATATTTCCACGGAGAAGGGCAATCCCAGATTCATTAAACAAACTTATGGTTCACCAATGGAAAGGTGTGAGGATTGGATTCATTACGGTATTGGGGTTAACAGACATATACAAACACAGGTGAAATATATAATCACCAAAGACCTACGGAATACCAAGAGAAGACCACTCAACATTCTGTCATAACGTACATGGGAAAAGGATCCCAGGAAGAACAGACATATGTATATGTGTAAAAGAAACACATCTTGCACACCTACAACAAGCCAAACGTTGTCATCAAACTTGCAGTAATAAAAAAATAAAAAATTCAATTAAAAACACGAACAAGAAGTAGTGAGACAAACTTGAGGGGCTTTCTCCTGGCACATTCCATTCTCAATTGCAATCTAGAACGCGACTTCCATTGAGGCTCTGCTGCCCTAGTAACCAGATTTGGTAAGGGAGAACTGCTGCCAGCTTGTGGCCGTTCCACACAACAGCAGCTTTAATCCCAGCGCTAATGGTCAGTGGATATTCAAAATCATTACAGGCCTGTAAATGACACCTGCCCTGAAAACAAATCCTGGGGTCATATATCGACCAAAAATTTCAAAAGACGTCCATATTTCAAAACGACAGTTTCAAGAGGCATATTTTACGCACATTAGTGTTCTGCTTCTTTTGCTTTCTTTCTTTCTTTGTTAAAAAAACGGGAATGGAAAAAGGCAACCCTCAGAATGGGCGAAAACGTTCGCAAACGAATCAATGGACAGAGGTTTTATCTCCAATATGTATAAACAGCTCATGCAGCTTAATATTAATAAAACAAACAGCCCAATACAAAAATGGGCAGAAGATCTAAATAGACATTTCTTCAAAGAAGACACAGAGATGGCCAAGACGCACATGAAAAGCTGCTCAACAGCACTAATGATTAGAGAAATGCAAATCAAAACTACAATGAGGTATGACCTCACACCTGTTAGAATCGGCATCATCAGAAAATCTACAAACCACAAATTCTGGGGAGGGTGTGGACAAAAGGAACCCTCTTCCACTATTGGTGGGAATGTAAATTGATACAGTCACTATGGAGAACAGTATGGAGGTTCCTTTTAAAAACTAAAAAGAGAATTACCCACTGATCCAGCAATCCCACTTCTGGGCATATACCCAGAGAAAACCATTAATCAAAAAGACACATTCACCACAATGTTCATTACAGCACTATTTACAATAGCCAGGTAATGGAAGCAACCTAAATGCCCACAGACAGACGAATGGATAAAGATGTGGTCCATATATAAAATGGAATATGACTCAGCCATAAAAAGGAATGAAACTGGGCCATTTGTAGAGAAGTCGATGGATCTAGAGACTGTCGTACCGAGTGAAGTAAGTCAGAAAGAGAAAAACAAATATTGTATATTAATGCCTATATGTGGAACCTAGAACAATGGTACAGATGAACTGGTTTGCAGGGCAGAAATAGAGACACAGAGGTAGAGAACAAACGTATGGACACGAAGTGGGGGAAGCCATGCGGTGGTGGTGTTGGGATGAGTTGGGATATTGGGATTGACCTGTATACATGTATGTGCATAAAATAGATAACTAATAATAACCTGCTGTATAATAAATAAATAAAATTAAATTTCAAAATTTTTAAAAATAAAATTTAAAAATACAACAGAAAAAAGTTCTTCCTTTCACACAGATGTATTTATATGAATGAATTATTTCCATGCTTATATCTATAAATACATAAAAGAGGAATAAAATCTAACTTGAACCGAAAAGAAAAAAAAAAAAACCTGAACCTAACAGTTATACAGAGGAAAACCCTACCAAGGCACTTGCTCCATCAGTAAACAATTCTGAAATTGGTCAGAGGTGGGGAATCATCTCCCATACAGCAAGCAGCCCCGCCCCCCCACGCATGGAGCGTCCTCATTGCAAAGCTGGGGGACCGTGCCGAGGCCTCTGTGAGTAAATGTGAGCTGAGCCCCAGGCCAGCTGCTGCTGAACTGTTCCCACCCTTCCCAGGTAAAACACCTGAATATGTACAAGGGCTTGAAAGCCTAGAGGAAGGGCCGTGGTGCCACACCAGTGACAGCACGCAGGCCAACTTGGTGTCTGCAGGCCAGCCAGGATGGTCCTGGCCCCGGGCGCTCTTCTGGAAGCTTTCCATTTCCCTGCCTGAGATACCCGTCCTGTCCTGGCCCCCACTACATTTTTTCCTTCCTCACCTCAGCCAGGAGAGAAATTCCAGTGGAAGTTATGGGTGACACATCCTCTTCTTTACAGGTGGCAGCCTGGCAACTCCTGCAGAAAGTCCAGCAGAGCCCCACTCACACCGGGCCACCAACAAAGCGGTGGACCCTCACACCATCCCTCCAGTACAGCCCCGAGACTGCTGACGGGGCAGAGAGTATGGAGTCAGGCACAGCTGCAGGGGCTATTGCTGCCTGGAGTGCTGTTTCTATTGACCTCAACCCAGGCACACCTGGGGAGGGCTTGCCGGCAGGGTCAGGCTGCCCAGGTCAGCTAATCCTCAGCCCTCAGGGAATCACATGGCAGAACATGGACCTCGCTAAGACAGACTATTAGCCAGGGAAAAAAAAGGACACTATGCCATTTGCAGCACCGTAGATGAGTCTAGAGGTAATCACGTGACTTGTAGTAAGTCAGAAAGTGCAAGACACATATCGTATGATATCACTTAGAGGTGTTACCTAAAAATTGATACCAGGGCAGATATTTCCACGGAGAAGGGCAATCCCAGATTCATTAAACAAACTTATGGTTCACCAATGGAAAGGTGTGAGGATTGGATTCATTACGGTATTGGGGTTAACAGACATATACAAACACAGGTGAAATATATAATCACCAAAGACCTACGGAATACCAAGAGAAGACCACTCAACATTCTGTCATAACGTACATGGGAAAAGGATCCCAGGAAGAACAGACATATGTATATGTGTAAAAGAAACACATCTTGCACACCTACAACAAGCCAAACGTTGTCATCAAACTTGCTGTAATAAAAAAATAAAAAATTCAATTAAAAACACGAACAAGAAGTAGTGAGACAAACTTGAGGGGCTTTCTCCTGGCACATTCCATTCTCAATTGCAATCTAGAACGCGACTTCCATTGAGGCTCTGCTGCCCTAGTAACCAGATTTGGTAAGGGAGAACTGCTGCCACCTTGTGGCCGTTCCACACAACAGCAGCTTTAATCCCAGCGCTAATGGTCAGTGGATATTCAAAATCATTACAGGCCTGTAAATGACACCTGCCCTGAAAACAAATCCTGGGGTCATATATCGACCAAAAATTTCAAAAGACGTCCATATTTCAAAACGACAGTTTCAAGAGGCATATTTTACGCACATTAGTGTTCTGCTTCTTTTGCTTTCTTTCTTTCTTTGTTAAAAAAACGGGAATGGAAAAAGGCAACCCTCAGAATGGGCGAAAACGTTCGCAAACGAATCAATGGACAGAGGTTTTATCTCCAATATGTATAAACAGCTCATGCAGCTTAATATTAATAAAACAAACAGCCCAATACAAAAATGGGCAGAAGATCTAAATAGACATTTCTTCAAAGAAGACACAGAGATGGCCAAGACGCACATGAAAAGCTGCTCAACAGCACTAATGATTAGAGAAATGCAAATCAAAACTACAATGAGGTATGACCTCACACCTGTTAGAATCGGCATCATCAGAAAATCTACAAACCACAAATTCTTGGGAGGGTGTGGACAAAAGGAACCCTCTTCCACTATTGGTGGGAATGTAAATTGATACAGTCACTATGGAGAACAGTATGGAGGTTCCTTTTAAAAACTAAAAAGAGAATTACCAACTGATCCAGCAATCCCACTTCTGGGCATATACCCAGAGAAAACCATTAATCAAAAAGACACATTCACCACAATGTTCATTACAGCACTATTTACAATAGCCAGGTAATGGAAGCAACCTAAATGCCCACAGACAGACGAATGGATAAAGATGTGGTCCATATATAAAATGGAATATGACTCAGCCATAAAAAGGAATGAAACTGGGCCATTTGTAGAGAAGTCGATGGATCTAGAGACTGTCGTACCGAGTGAAGTAAGTCAGAAAGAGAAAAACAAATATTGTATATTAATGCCTATATGTGGAACCTAGAACAATGGTACAGATGAACTGGTTTGCAGGGCAGAAATAGAGACACAGAGGTAGAGAACAAACGTATGGACACGAAGTGGGGGAAGCCATGCGGTGGTGGTGTTGGGATGAGTTGGGATATTGGGATTGACCTGTATACATGTATGTGCATAAAATAGATAACTAATAATAACCTGCTGTATAATAAATAAATAAAATTAAATTTCAAAATTTTTAAAAATAAAATTTAAAAATACAACAGAAAAAAGTTCTTCCTTTCACACAGATGTATTTATATGAATGAATTATTTCCATGCTTATATCTATAAATACATAAAAGAGGAATAAAATCTAACTTGAACCGAAAAGAAAAAAAAAAAAAACCTGAACCTAACAGTTATACAGAGGAAAACCCTACCAAGGCACTTGCTCCATCAGTAAACAATTCTGAAATTGGTCAGAGGTGGGGAATCATCTCCCATACAGCAAGCAGCCCCGCCCCCCCACGCATGGAGCGTCCTCATTGCAAAGCTGGGGGACCGTGCCGAGGCCTCTGTGAGTAAATGTGAGCTGAGCCCCAGGCCAGCTGCTGCTGAACTGTTCCCACCCTTCCCAGGTAAAACACCTGAATATGTACAAGGGCTTGAAAGCCTAGAGGAAGGGCCGTGGTGCCACACCAGTGACAGCACGCAGGCCAACTTGGTGTCTGCAGGCCAGCCAGGATGGTCCTGGCCCCGGGCGCTCTTCTGGAAGCTTTCCATTTCCCTGCCTGAGATACCCGTCCTGTCCTGGCCCCCACTACATTTTTTCCTTCCTCACCTCAGCCAGGAGAGAAATTCCAGTGGAAGTTATGGGTGACACATCCTCTTCTTTACAGGTGGCAGCCTGGCAACTCCTGCAGAAAGTCCAGCAGAGCCCCACTCACACCGGGCCACCAACAAAGCGGTGGACCCTCACACCATCCCTCCAGTACAGCCCCGAGACTGCTGACGGAGCAGAGAGTATGGAGTCAGGCACAGCTGCAGGGGCTATTGCTGCCTGGAGTGCTGTTTCTATTGACCTCAACCCAGGCACACCTGGGGAGGGCTTGCCGGCAGGGTCAGGCTGCCCAGGTCAGCTAATCCTCAGCCCTCAGGGAATCACATGGCAGAACATGGACCTCGCTAAGACAGACTATTAGCCAGGGAAAAAAAAGGACACTATGCCATTTGCAGCACCGTAGATGAGTCTAGAGGTAATCACGTGACTTGTAGTAAGTCAGAAAGTGCAAGACACATATCGTATGATATCACTTAGAGGTGTTACCTAAAAATTGATACCAGGGCAGATATTTCCACGGAGAAGGGCAATCCCAGATTCATTAAACAAACTTATGGTTCACCAATGGAAAGGTGTGAGGATTGGATTCATTACGGTATTGGGGTTAACAGACATATACAAACACAGGTGAAATATATAATCACCAAAGACCTACGGAATACCAAGAGAAGACCACTCAACATTCTGTCATAACGTACATGGGAAAAGGATCCCAGGAAGAACAGACATATGTATATGTGTAAAAGAAACACATCTTGCACACCTACAACAAGCCAAACGTTGTCATCAAACTTGCAGTAATAAAAAAATAAAAAATTAAATTAAAAACACGAACAAGAAGTAGTGAGACAAACTTGAGGGGCTTTCTCCTGGCACATTCCATTCTCAATTGCAATCTAGAACGCGACTTCCATTGAGGCTCTGCTGCCCTAGTAACCAGATTTGGTAAGGGAGAACTGCTGCCACCTTGTGGCCGTTCCACACAACAGCAGCTTTAATCCCAGCGCTAATGGTCAGTGGATATTCAAAATCATTACAGGCCTGTAAATGACACCTGCCCTGAAAACAAATCCTGGGGTCATATATCGACCAAAAATTTCAAAAGACGTCCATATTTCAAAACGACAGTTTCAAGAGGCATATTTTACGCACATTAGTGTTCTGCTTCTTTTGCTTTCTTTCTTTCTTCGTTAAAAAAACGGGAATGGAAAAAGGCAACCCTCAGAATGGGCGAAAACGTTCGCAAACGAATCAATGGACAGAGGTTTTATCTCCAATATGTATAAACAGCTCATGCAGCTTAATATTAATAAAAGAAACAGCCCAATACAAAAATGGGCAGAAGATCTAAATAGACATTTCTTCAAAGAAGACACAGAGATGGCCAAGACGCACATGAAAAGCTGCTCAACAGCACTAATGATTAGAGAAATGCAAATCAAAACTACAATGAGGTATGACCTCACACCTGTTAGAATCGGCATCATCAGAAAATCTACAAACCACAAATTCTGGGGAGGGTGTGGACAAAAGGAACCCTCTTCCACTATTGGTGGGAATGTAAATTGATACAGTCACTATGGAGAACAGTATGGAGGTTCCTTTTAAAAACTAAAAAGAGAATTACCAACTGCTCCAGCAATCCCACTTCTGGGCATATACCCAGAGAAAACCATTAATCAAAAAGACACATTCACCACAATGTTCATTACAGCACTATTTACAATAGCCAGGTAATGGAAGCAACCTAAATGCCCACAGACAGACGAATGGATAAAGATGTGGTCCATATATAAAATGGAATATGACTCAGCCATAAAAAGGAATGAAACTGGGCCATTTGTAGAGAAGTCGATGGATCTAGAGACTGTCGTACCGAGTGAAGTAAGTCAGAAAGAGAAAAACAAATATTGTATATTAATGCCTATATGTGGAACCTAGAACAATGGTACAGATGAACTGGTTTGCAGGGCAGAAATAGAGACACAGAGGTAGAGAACAAACGTATGGACACGAAGTGGGGGAAGCCATGCGGTGGTGGTGTTGGGATGAGTTGGGATATTGGGATTGACCTGTATACATGTATGTGCATAAAATAGATAACTAATAATAACCTGCTGTATAATAAATAAATAAAATTAAATTTCAAAATTTTTAAAAATAAAATTTAAAAATACAACAGAAAAAAGTTCTTCCTTTCACACAGATGTATTTATATGAATGAATTATTTCCATGCTTATATCTATAAATACATAAAAGAGGAATAAAATCTAACTTGAACCGAAAAGAAAAAAAAAAAAAACCTGAACCTAACAGTTATACAGAGGAAAACCCTACCAAGGCACTTGCTCCAGCAGTAAACAATTCTGAAATTGGTCAGAGGTGGGGAATCATCTCCCATACAGCAAGCAGCCCCGCCCCACCACGCATGGAGCGTCCTCATTGCAAAGCTGGGGGACCGTGCCGAGGCCTCTGTGAGTAAATGTGAGCTGAGCCCCAGGCCAGCTGCTGCTGAACTGTTCCCACCCTTCCCAGGTAAAACACCTGAATATGTACAAGGGCTTGAAAGCCTAGAGGAAGGGCCGTGGTGCCACACCAGTGACAGCACGCAGGCCAACTTGGTGTCTGCAGGCCAGCCAGGATGGTCCTGGCCCCGGGCGCTCTTCTGGAAGCTTTCCATTTCCCTGCCTGAGATACCCCTCCTGTCCTGGCCCCCACTACATTTTTTCCTTCCTCACCTCAGCCAGGAGAGAAATTCCAGTGGAAGTTATGGGTGACACATCCTCTTCTTTACAGGTGGCAGCCTGGCAACTCCTGCAGAAAGTCCAGCAGAGCCCCACTCACACCGGGCCACCAACAAAGCGGTGGACCCTCACACCATCCCTCCAGTACAGCCCCGAGACTGCTGACGGGGCAGAGAGTATGGAGTCAGGCACAGCTGCAGGGGCTATTGCTGCCTGGAGTGCTGTTTCTATTGACCTCAACCCAGGCACACCTGGGGAGGGCTTGCCGGCAGGGTCAGGCTGCCCAGGTCAGCTAATCCTCAGCCCTCAGGGAATCACATGGCAGAACATGGACCTCGCTAAGACAGACTATTAGCCAAGGAAAAAAAGGACACTATGCCATTTGCAGCACCGTAGATGAGTCTAGAGGTAATCACGTGACTTGTAGTAAGTCAGAAAGTGCAAGACACATATCGTATGATATCACTTATAGGTGTTACCTAAAAATTGATACCAGGGCAGATATTTCCACGGAGAAGGGCAATCCCAGATTCATTAAACAAACTTATGGTTCACCAATGGAAAGGTGTGAGGATTGGATTCATTACGGTATTGGGGTTAACAGACATATACAAACACAGGTGAAATATATAATCACCAAAGACCTACGGAATACCAAGAGAAGACTACTCAACATTCTGTCATAACGTACATGGGAAAAGGATCCCAGGAAGAACAGACATATGTATATGTGTAAAAGAAACACATCTTGCACACCTACAACAAGCCAAACGTTGTCATCAAACTTGCTGTAATAAAAAATAAAAAATTAAATTAAAAACACGAACAAGATGTAGTGAGACAAACTTCAGGGGCTTTCTCCTGGCACATTCCATTCTCAATTACAATCTAGAACGCGACTTCCATTGAGGCTCTGCTGCCCTAGTAACCAGATTTGGTAAGGGAGAACTGCTGCCACCTTGTGGCCGTTTCAAACAACAGCAGCTTTAATCCCAGCGCTAATGGTCAGTGGATATTCAAAATCGTTACAGGCCTGTAAATGACTCCTGCCCTGAAAACAAATCCTGGGGTCATATATCGACCAAAAAATTCAAAAGACGTCCATATTCCAAAACGACAGTTTCAAGAGGCATATTTTACGCACATTAGTGTTCTGCTTCTTTTGCTTTCTTTCTTTCTTTGTTAAAAAAACGGGAATGGAAAAAGGCAACCCTCAGAATGGGCGAAAACGTTCGCAAACGAATCAATGGACAGAGGTTTTATCTCCAATATATATAAACAGCTCATGCAGCTTAATATTAATAAAACAAACAGCCCAATACAAAAATGGGCAGAAGATCTAAATAGACATTTCTTCAAAGAAGACACAGAGATGGCCAAGACGCACATGAAAAGCTGCTCAACATCACTAATGATTAGAGAAATGCAAATCAAAACTACAATGAGGTATGAACTCACACCTGTTAGAATCGGCATCATCAGAAAATCTACAAACCACAAATTCTGGGGAGGGTGTGGACAAAAGGAACCCTCTTCCACTATTGGTGGGAATGTAAATTGATACAGTCACTATGGAGAACAGTATGGAGGTTCCTTTTAAAAACTAAAAAGAGAATTACCAACTGATCCAGCAATCCCACTTCTGGGCATATACCCAGAGAAAACCATTAATCAAAAAGACACATTCACCACAATGTTCATTACAGCACTATTTACAATAGCCAGGTAATGGAAGCAACCTAAATGCCCACAGACAGACGAATGGATAAAGATGTGGTCCATATATAAAATGGAATATAACTCAGCCATAAAAAGGAATGAAACTGGGCCATTTGTAGAGAAGTCGATGGATCTAGAGACTGTCATACAGAGTGAAGTAAGTCAGAAAGAGAAAAACAAATATTGTATATTAATGCCTATATGTGGAACCTAGAACAATGGTACAGATGAACTGGTTTGCAGGGCAGAAATAGAGACACAGAGGTAGAGAAGAAACGTATGGACACGAAGTGGGGGAAGCCATGTGGTGGTGGTGTTGGGATGAGTTGGGATATTGGGATTGACCTGTATACATGTATGTGCATAAAATAGATAACTAATAATAACCTGCTGTATAATAAATAAATAAAATTAAATTTCAAAATTTTTAAAAATAAAATTTAAAAATACAACAGAAAAAAGTTCTTCCTTTCACACAGATGTATTTATATGAATGAATTATTTCCATGCTTATATCTATAAATACATAAAAGAGGAATAAAATCTAACTTGAACCGAAAAGAAAAACAAAACCTGAACCTAACAGTTATACAGAGGAAAACCCTACCAAGGCACTTGCTCCAGCAGTAAACAATTCTGAAATTGGTCAGAGGTGGGGAATCATCTCCCATACAGCAAGCAGCCCCGCCCCCCCACGCATGGAGCGTCCTCATTGCAAAGCTGGGGGACCGTGCCGAGGCCTCTGTGAGTAAATGTGAGCTGAGCCCCAGGCCAGCTGCTGCTGAACTGTTCCCACCCTTCCCAGGTAAAACACCTGAATATGTACAAGGGCTTGAAAGCCTAGAGGAAGGGCCGTGGTGCCACACCAGTGACAGCACGCAGGCCAACTTGGTGTCTGCAGGCCAGCCAGGATGGTCCTGGCCCCGGGCGCTCTTCTGGAAGCTTTCCATTTCCCTGCCTGAGATACCCGTCCTGTCCCGGGCCCCACTACATTTTTTCCTTCCTCACCTCAGCCAGGAGAGAAATTCCAGTGGAAGTTATGGGTGACACATCCTCTTCTTTACAGGTGGCAGCCTGGCAACTCCTGCAGAAAGTCCAGCAGAGCCCCACTCACACCGGGCCACCAACAAAGCGGTGGACCCTCACACCATCCCTCCAGTACAGCCCCGAGACTGCTGACGGGGCAGAGAGTATGGAGTCAGGCACAGCTGCAGGGGCTATTGCTGCCTGGAGTGCTGTTTCTATTGACCTCAACCCAGGCACACCTGGGGAGGGCTTGCCGGCAGGGTCAGGCTGCCCAGGTCAGCTAATCCTCAGCCCTCAGGGAATCACATGGCAGAACATGGACCTCGCTAAGACAGACTATTAGCCAGGGAAGAAAAAGGACACTATGCCATTTGCAGCACCGTAGATGAGTCTAGAGGTAATCACGTGACTTGTAGTAAGTCAGAAAGTGCAAGACACATATCGTATGATATCACTTAGAGGTGTTACCTAAAAATTGATACCAGGGCAGATATTTCCACGGAGAAGGGCAATCCCAGATTCATTAAACAAACTTATGGTTCACCAATGGAAAGGTGTGAGGATTGGATTCATTACGGTATTGGGGTTAACAGACATATACAAACACAGGTGAAATATATAATCACCAAAGACCTACGGAATACCAAGAGAAGACCACTCAACATTCTGTCATAACGTACATGGGAAAAGGATCCCAGGAAGAACAGACATATGTATATGTGTAAAAGAAACACATCTTGCACACCTACAACAAGCCAAACGTTGTCATCAAACTTGCTGTAATAAAAAAATAAAAAATTAAATTAAAAACACGAACAAGAAGTAGTGAGACAAACTTGAGGGGCTTTCTCCTGGCACATTCCATTCTCAATTGCAATCTAGAACGCGACTTCCATTAGGCTCTGCTGCCCTAGTAACCAGATTTGGTAAGGGAGAACTGCTGCCACCTTGTGGCCGTTCCACACAACAGCAGCTTTAATCCCAGCGCTAATGGTCAGTGGATATTCAAAATCATTACAGGCCTGTAAATGACACCTGCCCTGAAAACAAATCCTGGGGTCATATATCGACCAAAAAATTCAAAAGATGTCCATATTTCAAAACGACAGTTTCAAGAGGCATATTTTACGCACATTAGTGTTCTGCTTCTTTTGCTTTCTTTCTTTCTTTGTTAAAAAAACGGGAATGGAAAAAGGCAACCCTCAGAATGGGCGAAAACGTTCGCAAACGAATCAATGGACAGAGGTTTTATCTCCAATATGTATAAACAGCTCATGCAGCTTAATATTAATAAAAGAAACAGCCCAATACAAAAATGGGCAGAAGATCTAAATAGACATTTCTTCAAAGAAGACACAGAGATGGCCAAGACGCACATGAAAAGCTGCTCAACAGCACTAATGATTAGAGAAATGCAAATCAAAACTACAATGAGGTATGACCTCACACCTGTTAGAATCGGCATCATCAGAAAATCTACAAACCACAAATTCTGGGGAGGGTGTGGACAAAAGGAACCCTCTTCCACTATTGGTGGGAATGTAAATTGATACAGTCACTATGGAGAACAGTATGGAGGTTCCTTTTAAAAACTAAAAAGAGAATTACCCACTGATCCAGCAATCCCACTTCTGGGCATATACCCAGAGAAAACCATTAATCAAAAAGACACATTCACCACAATGTTCATTACAGCACTATTTACAATAGCCAGGTAATGGAAGCAACCTAAATGCCCACAGACAGACGAATGGATAAAGATGTGGTCCATATATAAAATGGAATATGACTCAGCCATAAAAAGGAATGAAACTGGGCCATTTGTAGAGAAGTCGATGGATCTAGAGACTGTCGTACCGAGTGAAGTAAGTCAGAAAGAGAAAAACAAATATTGTATATTAATGCCTATATGTGGAACCTAGAACAATGGTACAGATGAACTGGTTTGCAGGGCAGAAATAGAGACACAGAGGTAGAGAACAAACGTATGGACACGAAGTGGGGGAAGCCATGCGGTGGTGGTGTTGGGATGAGTTGGGATATTGGGATTGACCTGTATACATGTATGTGCATAAAATAGATAACTAATAATAACCTGCTGTATAATAAATAAATAAAATTAAATTTCAAAATTTTTAAAAATAAAATTTAAAAATAAAACAGAAAAAAGTTCTTCCTTTCACACAGATGTATTTATATGAATGAATTATTTCCATGCTTATATCTATAAATACATAAAAGAGGAATAAAATCTAACTTGAACTGAAAAGAAAAAAAAAAAACCTGAACCTAACAGTTATACAGAGGAAAACCCTACCAAGGCACTTGCTCCAGCAGTAAACAATTCTGAAATTGGTCAGAGGTGGGGAATCATCTCCCATACAGCAAGCAGCCCCGCCCCCCCACGCATGGAGCGTCCTCATTGCAAAGCTGGGGGACCGTGCCGAGGCCTCTGTGAGTAAATGTGAGCTGAGCCCCAGGCCAGCTGCTGCTGAACTGTTCCCACCCTTCCCAGGTAAAACACCTGAATATGTACCAGGGCTTGAAAGCCTAGAGGAAGGGCCGTGGTGCCACACCAGTGACAGCACGCAGGCCAACTTGGTGTCTGCAGGCCAGCCAGGATGGTCCTGGCCCCGGGCGCTCTTCTGGAAGCTTTCCATTTCCCTGCCTGAGATACCCCTCCTGTCCTGGCCCCCACTACATTTTTTCCTTCCTCACCTCAGCCAGGAGAGAAATTCCAGTGGAAGTTATGGGTGACACATCCTCTTCTTTACAGGTGGCAGCCTGGCAACTCCTGCAGAAAGTCCAGCAGAGCCCCACTCACACCGGGCCACCAACAAAGCGGTGGACCCTCACACCATCCCTCCAGTACAGCCCCGAGACTGCTGACGGGGCAGAGAGTATGGAGTCAGGCACAGCTGCAGGGGCTATTGCTGCCTGGAGTGCTGTTTCTATTGACCTCAACCCAGGCACACCTGGGGAGGGCTTGCCGGCAGGGTCAGGCTGCCCAGGTCAGCTAATCCTCAGCCCTCAGGGAATCACATGGCAGAACATGGACCTCGCTAAGACAGACTATTAGCCAGGGAAAAAAAAGGACACTATGCCATTTGCAGCACCGTAGATGAGTCTAGAGGTAATCACGTGACTTGTAGTAAGTCAGAAAGTGCAAGACACATATCGTATGATATCACTTAGAGGTGTTACCTAAAAATTGATACCAGGGCAGATATTTCCACGGAGAAGGGCAATCCCAGATTCATTAAACAAACTTATGGTTCACCAATGGAAAGGTGTGAGGATTGGATTCATTACGGTATTGGGGTTAACAGACATATACAAACACAGGTGAAATATATAATCACCAAAGACCTACGGAATACCAAGAGAAGACCACTCAACATTCTGTCATAACGTACATGGGAAAAGGATCCCAGGAAGAACAGACATATGTATATGTGTAAAAGAAACACATCTTGCACACCTACAACAAGCCAAACGTTGTCATCAAACTTGCTGTAATAAAAAAATAAAAAATTAAATTAAAAACACGAACAAGAAGTAGTGAGACAAACTTGAGGGGCTTTCTCCTGGCACATTCCATTCTCAATTGCAATCTAGAACGCGACTTCCATTAGGCTCTGCTGCCCTAGTAACCAGATTTGGTAAGGGAGAACTGCTGCCACCTTGTGGCCGTTCCACACAACAGCAGCTTTAATCCCAGCGCTAATGGTCAGTGGATATTCAAAATCATTACAGGCCTGTAAATGACACCTGCCCTGAAAACAAATCCTGGGGTCATATATCGACCAAAAAATTCAAAAGACGTCCATATTTCAAAACGACAGTTTCAAGAGGCATATTTTACGCACATTAGTGTTCTGCTTCTTTTGCTTTCTTTCTTTCTTTGTTAAAAAAACGGGAATGGAAAAAGGCAACCCTCAGAATGGGCGAAAACGTTCGCAAACGAATCAATGGACAGAGGTTTTATCTCCAATATGTATAAACAGCTCATGCAGCTTAATATTAATAAAAGAAACAGCCCAATACAAAAATGGGCAGAAGATCTAAATAGACATTTCTTCAAAGAAGACACAGAGATGGCCAAGACGCACATGAAAAGCTGCTCAACAGCACTAATGATTAGAGAAATGCAAATCAAAACTACAATGAGGTATGACCTCACACCTGTTAGAATCGGCATCATCAGAAAATCTACAAACCACAAATTCTGGGGAGGGTGTGGACAAAAGGAACCCTCTTCCACTATTGGTGGGAATGTAAATTGATACAGTCACTATGGAGAACAGTATGGAGGTTCCTTTTAAAAACTAAAAAGAGAATTACCCACTGATCCAGCAATCCCACTTCTGGGCATATACCCAGAGAAAACCATTAATCAAAAAGACACATTCACCACAATGTTCATTACAGCACTATTTACAATAGCCAGGTAATGGAAGCAACCTAAATGCCCACAGACAGACGAATGGATAAAGATGTGGTCCATATATAAAATGGAATATGACTCAGCCATAAAAAGGAATGAAACTGGGCCATTTGTAGAGAAGTCGATGGATCTAGAGACTGTCGTACCGAGTGAAGTAAGTCAGAAAGAGAAAAACAAATATTGTATATTAATGCCTATATGTGGAACCTAGAACAATGGTACAGATGAACTGGTTTGCAGGGCAGAAATAGAGACACAGAGGTAGAGAACAAACGTATGGACACGAAGTGGGGGAAGCCATGCGGTGGTGGTGTTGGGATGAGTTGGGATATTGGGATTGACCTGTATACATGTATGTGCATAAAATAGATAACTAATAATAACCTGCTGTATAATAAATAAATAAAATTAAATTTCAAAATTTTTAAAAATAAAATTTAAAAATAAAACAGAAAAAAGTTCTTCCTTTCACACAGATGTATTTATATGAATGAATTATTTCCATGCTTATATCTATAAATACATAAAAGAGGAATAAAATCTAACTTGAACCGAAAAGAAAAAAAAAAAACCTGAACCTAACAGTTATACAGAGGAAAACCCTACCAAGGCACTTGCTCCAGCAGTAAACAATTCTGAAATTGGTCAGAGGTGGGGAATCATCTCCCATACAGCAAGCAGCCCCGCCCCGCCACGCATGGAGCGTCCTCATTGCAAAGCTGGGGGACCGTGCCGAGGCCTCTGTGAGTAAATGTGAGCTGAGCCCCAGGCCAGCTGCTGCTGAACTGTTCCCACCCTTCCCAGGTAAAACACCTGAATATGTACCAGGGCTTGAAAGCCTAGAGGAAGGGCCGTGGTGCCACACCAGTGACAGCACGCAGGCCAACTTGGTGTCTGCAGGCCAGCCAGGATGGTCCTGGCCCCGGGCGCTCTTCTGGAAGCTTTCCATTTCCCTGCCTGAGATACCCCTCCTGTCCTGGCCCCCACTACATTTTTTCCTTCCTCACCTCAGCCAGGAGAGAAATTCCAGTGGAAGTTATGGGTGACACATCCTCTTCTTTACAGGTGGCAGCCTGGCAACTCCTGCAGAAAGTCCAGCAGAGCCCCACTCACACCGGGCCACCAACAAAGCGGTGGACCCTCACACCATCCCTCCAGTACAGCCCCGAGACTGCTGACGGGGCAGAGAGTATGGAGTCAGGCACAGCTGCAGGGGCTATTGCTGCCTGGAGTGCTGTTTCTATTGACCTCAACCCAGGCACACCTGGGGAGGGCTTGCCGGCAGGGTCAGGCTGCCCAGGTCAGCTAATCCTCAGCCCTCAGGGAATCACATGGCAGAACATGGACCTCGCTAAGACAGACTATTAGCCAGGGAAAAAAAAGGACACTATGCCATTTGCAGCACCGTAGATGAGTCTAGAGGTAATCACGTGACTTGTAGTAAGTCAGAAAGTGCAAGACACATATCGTATGATATCACTTAGAGGTGTTACCTAAAAATTGATACCAGGGCAGATATTTCCACGGAGAAGGGCAATCCCAGATTCATTAAACAAACTTATGGTTCACCAATGGAAAGGTGTGAGGATTGGATTCATTACGGTATTGGGGTTAACAGACATATACAAACACAGGTGAAATATATAATCACCAAAGACCTACGGAATACCAAGAGAAGACCACTCAACATTCTGTCATAACGTACATGGGAAAAGGATCCCAGGAAGAACAGACATATGTATATGTGTAAAAGAAACACATCTTGCACACCTACAACAAGCCAAACGTTGTCATCAAACTTGCTGTAATAAAAAAATAAAAAATTAAATTAAAAACACGAACAAGAAGTAGTGAGACAAACTTGAGGGGCTTTCTCCTGGCACATTCCATTCTCAATTGCAATCTAGAACGCGACTTCCATTAGGCTCTGCTGCCCTAGTAACCAGATTTGGTAAGGGAGAACTGCTGCCACCTTGTGGCCGTTCCACACAACAGCAGCTTTAATCCCAGCGCTAATGGTCAGTGGATATTCAAAATCATTACAGGCCTGTAAATGACACCTGCCCTGAAAACAAATCCTGGGGTCATATATCGACCAAAAAATTCAAAAGACGTCCATATTTCAAAACGACAGTTTCAAGAGGCATATTTTACGCACATTAGTGTTCTGCTTCTTTTGCTTTCTTTCTTTCTTTGTTAAAAAAACGGGAATGGAAAAAGGCAACCCTCAGAATGGGCGAAAACGTTCGCAAACGAATCAATGGACAGAGGTTTTATCTCCAATATGTATAAACAGCTCATGCAGCTTAATATTAATAAAAGAAACAGCCCAATACAAAAATGGGCAGAAGATCTAAATAGACATTTCTTCAAAGAAGACACAGAGATGGCCAAGACGCACATGAAAAGCTGCTCAACAGCACTAATGATTAGAGAAATGCAAATCAAAACTACAATGAGGTATGACCTCACACCTGTTAGAATCGGCATCATCAGAAAATCTACAAACCACAAATTCTGGGGAGGGTGTGGACAAAAGGAACCCTCTTCCACTATTGGTGGGAATGTAAATTGATACAGTCACTATGGAGAACAGTATGGAGGTTCCTTTTAAAAACTAAAAAGAGAATTACCCACTGATCCAGCAATCCCACTTCTGGGCATATACCCAGAGAAAACCATTAATCAAAAAGACACATTCACCACAATGTTCATTACAGCACTATTTACAATAGCCAGGTAATGGAAGCAACCTAAATGCCCACAGACAGACGAATGGATAAAGATGTGGTCCATATATAAAATGGAATATGACTCAGCCATAAAAAGGAATGAAACTGGGCCATTTGTAGAGAAGTCGATGGATCTAGAGACTGTCGTACCGAGTGAAGTAAGTCAGAAAGAGAAAAACAAATATTGTATATTAATGCCTATATGTGGAACCTAGAACAATGGTACAGATGAACTGGTTTGCAGGGCAGAAATAGAGACACAGAGGTAGAGAACAAACGTATGGACACGAAGTGGGGGAAGCCATGCGGTGGTGGTGTTGGGATGAGTTGGGATATTGGGATTGACCTGTATACATGTATGTGCATAAAATAGATAACTAATAATAACCTGCTGTATAATAAATAAATAAAATTAAATTTCAAAATTTTTAAAAATAAAATTTAAAAATAAAACAGAAAAAAGTTCTTCCTTTCACACAGATGTATTTATATGAATGAATTATTTCCATGCTTATATCTATAAATACATAAAAGAGGAATAAAATCTAACTTGAACCGAAAAGAAAAAAAAAAAAAACCTGAACCTAACAGTTATACAGAGGAAAACCCTACCAAGGCACTTGCTCCAGCAGTAAACAATTCTGAAATTGGTCAGAGGTGGGGAATCATCTCCCATACAGCAAGCAGCCCCGCCCCCCCACGCATGGAGCGTCCTCATTGCAAAGCTGGGGGACCGTGCCGAGGCCTCTGTGAGTAAATGTGAGCTGAGCCCCAGGCCAGCTGCTGCTGAACTGTTCCCACCCTTCCCAGGTAAAACACCTGAATATGTACCAGGGCTTGAAAGCCTAGAGGAAGGGCCGTGGTGCCACACCAGTGACAGCACGCAGGCCAACTTGGTGTCTGCAGGCCAGCCAGGATGGTCCTGGCCCCGGGCGCTCTTCTGGAAGCTTTCCATTTCCCTGCCTGAGATACCCCTCCTGTCCTGGCCCCCACTACATTTTTTCCTTCCTCACCTCAGCCAGGAGAGAAATTCCAGTGGAAGTTATGGGTGACACATCCTCTTCTTTACAGGTGGCAGCCTGGCAACTCCTGCAGAAAGTCCAGCAGAGCCCCACTCACACCGGGCCACCAACAAAGCGGTGGACCCTCACACCATCCCTCCAGTACAGCCCCGAGACTGCTGACGGGGCAGAGAGTATGGAGTCAGGCACAGCTGCAGGGGCTATTGCTGCCTGGAGTGCTGTTTCTATTGACCTCAACCCAGGCACACCTGGGGAGGGCTTGCCGGCAGGGTCAGGCTGCCCAGGTCAGCTAATCCTCAGCCCTCAGGGAATCACATGGCAGAACATGGACCTCGCTAAGACAGACTATTAGCCAGGGAAAAAAAAGGACACTATGCCATTTGCAGCACCGTAGATGAGTCTAGAGGTAATCACGTGACTTGTAGTAAGTCAGAAAGTGCAAGACACATATCGTATGATATCACTTAGAGGTGTTACCTAAAAATTGATACCAGGGCAGATATTTCCACGGAGAAGGGCAATCCCAGATTCATTAAACAAACTTATGGTTCACCAATGGAAAGGTGTGAGGATTGGATTCATTACGGTATTGGGGTTAACAGACATATACAAACACAGGTGAAATATATAATCACCAAAGACCTACGGAATACCAAGAGAAGACCACTCAACATTCTGTCATAACGTACATGGGAAAAGGATCCCAGGAAGAACAGACATATGTATATGTGTAAAAGAAACACATCTTGCACACCTACAACAAGCCAAACGTTGTCATCAAACTTGCTGTAATAAAAAAATAAAAAATTAAATTAAAAACACGAACAAGAAGTAGTGAGACAAACTTGAGGGGCTTTCTCCTGGCACATTCCATTCTCAATTGCAATCTAGAACGCGACTTCCATTAGGCTCTGCTGCCCTAGTAACCAGATTTGGTAAGGGAGAACTGCTGCCACCTTGTGGCCGTTCCACACAACAGCAGCTTTAATCCCAGCGCTAATGGTCAGTGGATATTCAAAATCATTACAGGCCTGTAAATGACACCTGCCCTGAAAACAAATCCTGGGGTCATATATCGACCAAAAAATTCAAAAGACGTCCATATTTCAAAACGACAGTTTCAAGAGGCATATTTTACGCACATTAGTGTTCTGCTTCTTTTGCTTTCTTTCTTTCTTTGTTAAAAAAACGGGAATGGAAAAAGGCAACCCTCAGAATGGGCGAAAACGTTCGCAAACGAATCAATGGACAGAGGTTTTATCTCCAATATGTATAAACAGCTCATGCAGCTTAATATTAATAAAAGAAACAGCCCAATACAAAAATGGGCAGAAGATCTAAATAGACATTTCTTCAAAGAAGACACAGAGATGGCCAAGACGCACATGAAAAGCTGCTCAACAGCACTAATGATTAGAGAAATGCAAATCAAAACTACAATGAGGTATGACCTCACACCTGTTAGAATCGGCATCATCAGAAAATCTACAAACCACAAATTCTGGGGAGGGTGTGGACAAAAGGAACCCTCTTCCACTATTGGTGGGAATGTAAATTGATACAGTCACTATGGAGAACAGTATGGAGGTTCCTTTTAAAAACTAAAAAGAGAATTACCCACTGATCCAGCAATCCCACTTCTGGGCATATACCCAGAGAAAACCATTAATCAAAAAGACACATTCACCACAATGTTCATTACAGCACTATTTACAATAGCCAGGTAATGGAAGCAACCTAAATGCCCACAGACAGACGAATGGATAAAGATGTGGTCCATATATAAAATGGAATATGACTCAGCCATAAAAAGGAATGAAACTGGGCCATTTGTAGAGAAGTCGATGGATCTAGAGACTGTCGTACCGAGTGAAGTAAGTCAGAAAGAGAAAAACAAATATTGTATATTAATGCCTATATGTGGAACCTAGAACAATGGTACAGATGAACTGGTTTGCAGGGCAGAAATAGAGACACAGAGGTAGAGAACAAACGTATGGACACGAAGTGGGGGAAGCCATGCGGTGGTGGTGTTGGGATGAGTTGGGATATTGGGATTGACCTGTATACATGTATGTGCATAAAATAGATAACTAATAATAACCTGCTGTATAATAAATAAATAAAATTAAATTTCAAAATTTTTAAAAATAAAATTTAAAAATAAAACAGAAAAAAGTTCTTCCTTTCACACAGATGTATTTATATGAATGAATTATTTCCATGCTTATATCTATAAATACATAAAAGAGGAATAAAATCTAACTTGAACCGAAAAGAAAAAAAAAAAACCTGAACCTAACAGTTATACAGAGGAAAACCCTACCAAGGCACTTGCTCCAGCAGTAAACAATTCTGAAATTGGTCAGAGGTGGGGAATCATCTCCCATACAGCAAGCAGCCCCGCCCCGCCACGCATGGAGCGTCCTCATTGCAAAGCTGGGGGACCGTGCCGAGGCCTCTGTGAGTAAATGTGAGCTGAGACCCAGGCCAGCTGCTGCTGAACTGTTCCCACCCTTCCCAGGTAAAACACCTGAATATGTACCAGGGCTTGAAAGCCTAGAGGAAGGGCCGTGGTGCCACACCAGTGACAGCACGCAGGCCAACTTGGTGTCTGCAGGCCAGCCAGGATGGTCCTGGCCCCGGGCGCTCTTCTGGAAGCTTTCCATTTCCCTGCCTGAGATACCCCTCCTGTCCTGGCCCCCACTACATTTTTTCCTTCCTCACCTCAGCCAGGAGAGAAATTCCAGTGGAAGTTATGGGTGACACATCCTCTTCTTTACAGGTGGCAGCCTGGCAACTCCTGCAGAAAGTCCAGCAGAGCCCCACTCACACCGGGCCACCAACAAAGCGGTGGACCCTCACACCATCCCTCCAGTACAGCCCCGAGACTGCTGACGGGGCAGAGAGTATGGAGTCAGGCACAGCTGCAGGGGCTATTGCTGCCTGGAGTGCTGTTTCTATTGACCTCAACCCAGGCACACCTGGGGAGGGCTTGCCGGCAGGGTCAGGCTGCCCAGGTCAGCTAATCCTCAGCCCTCAGGGAATCACATGGCAGAACATGGACCTCGCTAAGACAGACTATTAGCCAGGGAAAAAAAAGGACACTATGCCATTTGCAGCACCGTAGATGAGTCTAGAGGTAATCACGTGACTTGTAGTAAGTCAGAAAGTGCAAGACACATATCGTATGATATCACTTAGAGGTGTTACCTAAAAATTGATACCAGGGCAGATATTTCCACGGAGAAGGGCAATCCCAGATTCATTAAACAAACTTATGGTTCACCAATGGAAAGGTGTGAGGATTGGATTCATTACGGTATTGGGGTTAACAGACATATACAAACACAGGTGAAATATATAATCACCAAAGACCTACGGAATACCAAGAGAAGACCACTCAACATTCTGTCATAACGTACATGGGAAAAGGATCCCAGGAAGAACAGACATATGTATATGTGTAAAAGAAACACATCTTGCACACCTACAACAAGCCAAACGTTGTCATCAAACTTGCTGTAATAAAAAAATAAAAAATTAAATTAAAAACACGAACAAGAAGTAGTGAGACAAACTTGAGGGGCTTTCTCCTGGCACATTCCATTCTCAATTGCAATCTAGAACGCGACTTCCATTAGGCTCTGCTGCCCTAGTAACCAGATTTGGTAAGGGAGAACTGCTGCCACCTTGTGGCCGTTCCACACAACAGCAGCTTTAATCCCAGCGCTAATGGTCAGTGGATATTCAAAATCATTACAGGCCTGTAAATGACACCTGCCCTGAAAACAAATCCTGGGGTCATATATCGACCAAAAAATTCAAAAGACGTCCATATTTCAAAACGACAGTTTCAAGAGGCATATTTTACGCACATTAGTGTTCTGCTTCTTTTGCTTTCTTTCTTTCTTTGTTAAAAAAACGGGAATGGAAAAAGGCAACCCTCAGAATGGGCGAAAACGTTCGCAAACGAATCAATGGACAGAGGTTTTATCTCCAATATGTATAAACAGCTCATGCAGCTTAATATTAATAAAAGAAACAGCCCAATACAAAAATGGGCAGAAGATCTAAATAGACATTTCTTCAAAGAAGACACAGAGATGGCCAAGACGCACATGAAAAGCTGCTCAACAGCACTAATGATTAGAGAAATGCAAATCAAAACTACAATGAGGTATGACCTCACACCTGTTAGAATCGGCATCATCAGAAAATCTACAAACCACAAATTCTGGGGAGGGTGTGGACAAAAGGAACCCTCTTCCACTATTGGTGGGAATGTAAATTGATACAGTCACTATGGAGAACAGTATGGAGGTTCCTTTTAAAAACTAAAAAGAGAATTACCCACTGATCCAGCAATCCCACTTCTGGGCATATACCCAGAGAAAACCATTAATCAAAAAGACACATTCACCACAATGTTCATTACAGCACTATTTACAATAGCCAGGTAATGGAAGCAACCTAAATGCCCACAGACAGACGAATGGATAAAGATGTGGTCCATATATAAAATGGAATATGACTCAGCCATAAAAAGGAATGAAACTGGGCCATTTGTAGAGAAGTCGATGGATCTAGAGACTGTCGTACCGAGTGAAGTAAGTCAGAAAGAGAAAAACAAATATTGTATATTAATGCCTATATGTGGAACCTAGAACAATGGTACAGATGAACTGGTTTGCAGGGCAGAAATAGAGACACAGAGGTAGAGAACAAACGTATGGACACGAAGTGGGGGAAGCCATGCGGTGGTGGTGTTGGGATGAGTTGGGATATTGGGATTGACCTGTATACATGTATGTGCATAAAATAGATAACTAATAATAACCTGCTGTATAATAAATAAATAAAATTAAATTTCAAAATTTTTAAAAATAAAATTTAAAAATAAAACAGAAAAAAGTTCTTCCTTTCACACAGATGTATTTATATGAATGAATTATTTCCATGCTTATATCTATAAATACATAAAAGAGGAATAAAATCTAACTTGAACCGAAAAGAAAAAAAAAAAAAACCTGAACCTAACAGTTATACAGAGGAAAACCCTACCAAGGCACTTGCTCCAGCAGTAAACAATTCTGAAATTGGTCAGAGGTGGGGAATCATCTCCCATACAGCAAGCAGCCCCGCCCCCCCACGCATGGAGCGTCCTCATTGCAAAGCTGGGGGACCGTGCCGAGGCCTCTGTGAGTAAATGTGAGCTGAGCCCCAGGCCAGCTGCTGCTGAACTGTTCCCACCCTTCCCAGGTAAAACACCTGAATATGTACCAGGGCTTGAAAGCCTAGAGGAAGGGCCGTGGTGCCACACCAGTGACAGCACGCAGGCCAACTTGGTGTCTGCAGGCCAGCCAGGATGGTCCTGGCCCCGGGCGCTCTTCTGGAAGCTTTCCATTTCCCTGCCTGAGATACCCCTCCTGTCCTGGCCCCCACTACATTTTTTCCTTCCTCACCTCAGCCAGGAGAGAAATTCCAGTGGAAGTTATGGGTGACACATCCTCTTCTTTACAGGTGGCAGCCTGGCAACTCCTGCAGAAAGTCCAGCAGAGCCCCACTCACACCGGGCCACCAACAAAGCGGTGGACCCTCACACCATCCCTCCAGTACAGCCCCGAGACTGCTGACGGGGCAGAGAGTATGGAGTCAGGCACAGCTGCAGGGGCTATTGCTGCCTGGAGTGCTGTTTCTATTGACCTCAACCCAGGCACACCTGGGGAGGGCTTGCCGGCAGGGTCAGGCTGCCCAGGTCAGCTAATCCTCAGCCCTCAGGGAATCACATGGCAGAACATGGACCTCGCTAAGACAGACTATTAGCCAGGGAAAAAAAAGGACACTATGCCATTTGCAGCACCGTAGATGAGTCTAGAGGTAATCACGTGACTTGTAGTAAGTCAGAAAGTGCAAGACACATATCGTATGATATCACTTAGAGGTGTTACCTAAAAATTGATACCAGGGCAGATATTTCCACGGAGAAGGGCAATCCCAGATTCATTAAACAAACTTATGGTTCACCAATGGAAAGGTGTGAGGATTGGATTCATTACGGTATTGGGGTTAACAGACATATACAAACACAGGTGAAATATATAATCACCAAAGACCTACGGAATACCAAGAGAAGACCACTCAACATTCTGTCATAACGTACATGGGAAAAGGATCCCAGGAAGAACAGACATATGTATATGTGTAAAAGAAACACATCTTGCACACCTACAACAAGCCAAACGTTGTCATCAAACTTGCTGTAATAAAAAAATAAAAAATTAAATTAAAAACACGAACAAGAAGTAGTGAGACAAACTTGAGGGGCTTTCTCCTGGCACATTCCATTCTCAATTGCAATCTAGAACGCGACTTCCATTAGGCTCTGCTGCCCTAGTAACCAGATTTGGTAAGGGAGAACTGCTGCCACCTTGTGGCCGTTCCACACAACAGCAGCTTTAATCCCAGCGCTAATGGTCAGTGGATATTCAAAATCATTACAGGCCTGTAAATGACACCTGCCCTGAAAACAAATCCTGGGGTCATATATCGACCAAAAAATTCAAAAGACGTCCATATTTCAAAACGACAGTTTCAAGAGGCATATTTTACGCACATTAGTGTTCTGCTTCTTTTGCTTTCTTTCTTTCTTTGTTAAAAAAACGGGAATGGAAAAAGGCAACCCTCAGAATGGGCGAAAACGTTCGCAAACGAATCAATGGACAGAGGTTTTATCTCCAATATGTATAAACAGCTCATGCAGCTTAATATTAATAAAAGAAACAGCCCAATACAAAAATGGGCAGAAGATCTAAATAGACATTTCTTCAAAGAAGACACAGAGATGGCCAAGACGCACATGAAAAGCTGCTCAACAGCACTAATGATTAGAGAAATGCAAATCAAAACTACAATGAGGTATGACCTCACACCTGTTAGAATCGGCATCATCAGAAAATCTACAAACCACAAATTCTGGGGAGGGTGTGGACAAAAGGAACCCTCTTCCACTATTGGTGGGAATGTAAATTGATACAGTCACTATGGAGAACAGTATGGAGGTTCCTTTTAAAAACTAAAAAGAGAATTACCCACTGATCCAGCAATCCCACTTCTGGGCATATACCCAGAGAAAACCATTAATCAAAAAGACACATTCACCACAATGTTCATTACAGCACTATTTACAATAGCCAGGTAATGGAAGCAACCTAAATGCCCACAGACAGACGAATGGATAAAGATGTGGTCCATATATAAAATGGAATATGACTCAGCCATAAAAAGGAATGAAACTGGGCCATTTGTAGAGAAGTCGATGGATCTAGAGACTGTCGTACCGAGTGAAGTAAGTCAGAAAGAGAAAAACAAATATTGTATATTAATGCCTATATGTGGAACCTAGAACAATGGTACAGATGAACTGGTTTGCAGGGCAGAAATAGAGACACAGAGGTAGAGAACAAACGTATGGACACGAAGTGGGGGAAGCCATGCGGTGGTGGTGTTGGGATGAGTTGGGATATTGGGATTGACCTGTATACATGTATGTGCATAAAATAGATAACTAATAATAACCTGCTGTATAATAAATAAATAAAATTAAATTTCAAAATTTTTAAAAATAAAATTTAAAAATAAAACAGAAAAAAGTTCTTCCTTTCACACAGATGTATTTATATGAATGAATTATTTCCATGCTTATATCTATAAATACATAAAAGAGGAATAAAATCTAACTTGAACCGAAAAGAAAAAAAAAAAACCTGAACCTAACAGTTATACAGAGGAAAACCCTACCAAGGCACTTGCTCCAGCAGTAAACAATTCTGAAATTGGTCAGAGGTGGGGAATCATCTCCCATACAGCAAGCAGCCCCGCCCCGCCACGCATGGAGCGTCCTCATTGCAAAGCTGGGGGACCGTGCCGAGGCCTCTGTGAGTAAATGTGAGCTGAGACCCAGGCCAGCTGCTGCTGAACTGTTCCCACCCTTCCCAGGTAAAACACCTGAATATGTACCAGGGCTTGAAAGCCTAGAGGAAGGGCCGTGGTGCCACACCAGTGACAGCACGCAGGCCAACTTGGTGTCTGCAGGCCAGCCAGGATGGTCCTGGCCCCGGGCGCTCTTCTGGAAGCTTTCCATTTCCCTGCCTGAGATACCCCTCCTGTCCTGGCCCCCACTACATTTTTTCCTTCCTCACCTCAGCCAGGAGAGAAATTCCAGTGGAAGTTATGGGTGACACATCCTCTTCTTTACAGGTGGCAGCCTGGCAACTCCTGCAGAAAGTCCAGCAGAGCCCCACTCACACCGGGCCACCAACAAAGCGGTGGACCCTCACACCATCCCTCCAGTACAGCCCCGAGACTGCTGACGGGGCAGAGAGTATGGAGTCAGGCACAGCTGCAGGGGCTATTGCTGCCTGGAGTGCTGTTTCTATTGACCTCAACCCAGGCACACCTGGGGAGGGCTTGCCGGCAGGGTCAGGCTGCCCAGGTCAGCTAATCCTCAGCCCTCAGGGAATCACATGGCAGAACATGGACCTCGCTAAGACAGACTATTAGCCAGGGAAAAAAAAGGACACTATGCCATTTGCAGCACCGTAGATGAGTCTAGAGGTAATCACGTGACTTGTAGTAAGTCAGAAAGTGCAAGACACATATCGTATGATATCACTTAGAGGTGTTACCTAAAAATTGATACCAGGGCAGATATTTCCACGGAGAAGGGCAATCCCAGATTCATTAAACAAACTTATGGTTCACCAATGGAAAGGTGTGAGGATTGGATTCATTACGGTATTGGGGTTAACAGACATATACAAACACAGGTGAAATATATAATCACCAAAGACCTACGGAATACCAAGAGAAGACCACTCAACATTCTGTCATAACGTACATGGGAAAAGGATCCCAGGAAGAACAGACATATGTATATGTGTAAAAGAAACACATCTTGCACACCTACAACAAGCCAAACGTTGTCATCAAACTTGCTGTAATAAAAAAATAAAAAATTAAATTAAAAACACGAACAAGAAGTAGTGAGACAAACTTGAGGGGCTTTCTCCTGGCACATTCCATTCTCAATTGCAATCTAGAACGCGACTTCCATTAGGCTCTGCTGCCCTAGTAACCAGATTTGGTAAGGGAGAACTGCTGCCACCTTGTGGCCGTTCCACACAACAGCAGCTTTAATCCCAGCGCTAATGGTCAGTGGATATTCAAAATCATTACAGGCCTGTAAATGACACCTGCCCTGAAAACAAATCCTGGGGTCATATATCGACCAAAAAATTCAAAAGACGTCCATATTTCAAAACGACAGTTTCAAGAGGCATATTTTACGCACATTAGTGTTCTGCTTCTTTTGCTTTCTTTCTTTCTTTGTTAAAAAAACGGGAATGGAAAAAGGCAACCCTCAGAATGGGCGAAAACGTTCGCAAACGAATCAATGGACAGAGGTTTTATCTCCAATATGTATAAACAGCTCATGCAGCTTAATATTAATAAAAGAAACAGCCCAATACAAAAATGGGCAGAAGATCTAAATAGACATTTCTTCAAAGAAGACACAGAGATGGCCAAGACGCACATGAAAAGCTGCTCAACAGCACTAATGATTAGAGAAATGCAAATCAAAACTACAATGAGGTATGACCTCACACCTGTTAGAATCGGCATCATCAGAAAATCTACAAACCACAAATTCTGGGGAGGGTGTGGACAAAAGGAACCCTCTTCCACTATTGGTGGGAATGTAAATTGATACAGTCACTATGGAGAACAGTATGGAGGTTCCTTTTAAAAACTAAAAAGAGAATTACCCACTGATCCAGCAATCCCACTTCTGGGCATATACCCAGAGAAAACCATTAATCAAAAAGACACATTCACCACAATGTTCATTACAGCACTATTTACAATAGCCAGGTAATGGAAGCAACCTAAATGCCCACAGACAGACGAATGGATAAAGATGTGGTCCATATATAAAATGGAATATGACTCAGCCATAAAAAGGAATGAAACTGGGCCATTTGTAGAGAAGTCGATGGATCTAGAGACTGTCGTACCGAGTGAAGTAAGTCAGAAAGAGAAAAACAAATATTGTATATTAATGCCTATATGTGGAACCTAGAACAATGGTACAGATGAACTGGTTTGCAGGGCAGAAATAGAGACACAGAGGTAGAGAACAAACGTATGGACACGAAGTGGGGGAAGCCATGCGGTGGTGGTGTTGGGATGAGTTGGGATATTGGGATTGACCTGTATACATGTATGTGCATAAAATAGATAACTAATAATAACCTGCTGTATAATAAATAAATAAAATTAAATTTCAAAATTTTTAAAAATAAAATTTAAAAATAAAACAGAAAAAAGTTCTTCCTTTCACACAGATGTATTTATATGAATGAATTATTTCCATGCTTATATCTATAAATACATAAAAGAGGAATAAAATCTAACTTGAACCGAAAAGAAAAAAAAAAAAAACCTGAACCTAACAGTTATACAGAGGAAAACCCTACCAAGGCACTTGCTCCAGCAGTAAACAATTCTGAAATTGGTCAGAGGTGGGGAATCATCTCCCATACAGCAAGCAGCCCCGCCCCCCCACGCATGGAGCGTCCTCATTGCAAAGCTGGGGGACCGTGCCGAGGCCTCTGTGAGTAAATGTGAGCTGAGCCCCAGGCCAGCTGCTGCTGAACTGTTCCCACCCTTCCCAGGTAAAACACCTGAATATGTACCAGGGCTTGAAAGCCTAGAGGAAGGGCCGTGGTGCCACACCAGTGACAGCACGCAGGCCAACTTGGTGTCTGCAGGCCAGCCAGGATGGTCCTGGCCCCGGGCGCTCTTCTGGAAGCTTTCCATTTCCCTGCCTGAGATACCCCTCCTGTCCTGGCCCCCACTACATTTTTTCCTTCCTCACCTCAGCCAGGAGAGAAATTCCAGTGGAAGTTATGGGTGACACATCCTCTTCTTTACAGGTGGCAGCCTGGCAACTCCTGCAGAAAGTCCAGCAGAGCCCCACTCACACCGGGCCACCAACAAAGCGGTGGACCCTCACACCATCCCTCCAGTACAGCCCCGAGACTGCTGACGGGGCAGAGAGTATGGAGTCAGGCACAGCTGCAGGGGCTATTGCTGCCTGGAGTGCTGTTTCTATTGACCTCAACCCAGGCACACCTGGGGAGGGCTTGCCGGCAGGGTCAGGCTGCCCAGGTCAGCTAATCCTCAGCCCTCAGGGAATCACATGGCAGAACATGGACCTCGCTAAGACAGACTATTAGCCAGGGAAAAAAAAGGACACTATGCCATTTGCAGCACCGTAGATGAGTCTAGAGGTAATCACGTGACTTGTAGTAAGTCAGAAAGTGCAAGACACATATCGTATGATATCACTTAGAGGTGTTACCTAAAAATTGATACCAGGGCAGATATTTCCACGGAGAAGGGCAATCCCAGATTCATTAAACAAACTTATGGTTCACCAATGGAAAGGTGTGAGGATTGGATTCATTACGGTATTGGGGTTAACAGACATATACAAACACAGGTGAAATATATAATCACCAAAGACCTACGGAATACCAAGAGAAGACCACTCAACATTCTGTCATAACGTACATGGGAAAAGGATCCCAGGAAGAACAGACATATGTATATGTGTAAAAGAAACACATCTTGCACACCTACAACAAGCCAAACGTTGTCATCAAACTTGCTGTAATAAAAAAATAAAAAATTAAATTAAAAACACGAACAAGAAGTAGTGAGACAAACTTGAGGGGCTTTCTCCTGGCACATTCCATTCTCAATTGCAATCTAGAACGCGACTTCCATTAGGCTCTGCTGCCCTAGTAACCAGATTTGGTAAGGGAGAACTGCTGCCACCTTGTGGCCGTTCCACACAACAGCAGCTTTAATCCCAGCGCTAATGGTCAGTGGATATTCAAAATCATTACAGGCCTGTAAATGACACCTGCCCTGAAAACAAATCCTGGGGTCATATATCGACCAAAAAATTCAAAAGACGTCCATATTTCAAAACGACAGTTTCAAGAGGCATATTTTACGCACATTAGTGTTCTGCTTCTTTTGCTTTCTTTCTTTCTTTGTTAAAAAAACGGGAATGGAAAAAGGCAACCCTCAGAATGGGCGAAAACGTTCGCAAACGAATCAATGGACAGAGGTTTTATCTCCAATATGTATAAACAGCTCATGCAGCTTAATATTAATAAAAGAAACAGCCCAATACAAAAATGGGCAGAAGATCTAAATAGACATTTCTTCAAAGAAGACACAGAGATGGCCAAGACGCACATGAAAAGCTGCTCAACAGCACTAATGATTAGAGAAATGCAAATCAAAACTACAATGAGGTATGACCTCACACCTGTTAGAATCGGCATCATCAGAAAATCTACAAACCACAAATTCTGGGGAGGGTGTGGACAAAAGGAACCCTCTTCCACTATTGGTGGGAATGTAAATTGATACAGTCACTATGGAGAACAGTATGGAGGTTCCTTTTAAAAACTAAAAAGAGAATTACCCACTGATCCAGCAATCCCACTTCTGGGCATATACCCAGAGAAAACCATTAATCAAAAAGACACATTCACCACAATGTTCATTACAGCACTATTTACAATAGCCAGGTAATGGAAGCAACCTAAATGCCCACAGACAGACGAATGGATAAAGATGTGGTCCATATATAAAATGGAATATGACTCAGCCATAAAAAGGAATGAAACTGGGCCATTTGTAGAGAAGTCGATGGATCTAGAGACTGTCGTACCGAGTGAAGTAAGTCAGAAAGAGAAAAACAAATATTGTATATTAATGCCTATATGTGGAACCTAGAACAATGGTACAGATGAACTGGTTTGCAGGGCAGAAATAGAGACACAGAGGTAGAGAACAAACGTATGGACACGAAGTGGGGGAAGCCATGCGGTGGTGGTGTTGGGATGAGTTGGGATATTGGGATTGACCTGTATACATGTATGTGCATAAAATAGATAACTAATAATAACCTGCTGTATAATAAATAAATAAAATTAAATTTCAAAATTTTTAAAAATAAAATTTAAAAATAAAACAGAAAAAAGTTCTTCCTTTCACACAGATGTATTTATATGAATGAATTATTTCCATGCTTATATCTATAAATACATAAAAGAGGAATAAAATCTAACTTGAACCGAAAAGAAAAAAAAAAAAAACCTGAACCTAACAGTTATACAGAGGAAAACCCTACCAAGGCACTTGCTCCAGCAGTAAACAATTCTGAAATTGGTCAGAGGTGGGGAATCATCTCCCATACAGCAAGCAGCCCCGCCCCCCCACGCATGGAGCGTCCTCATTGCAAAGCTGGGGGACCGTGCCGAGGCCTCTGTGAGTAAATGTGAGCTGAGCCCCAGGCCAGCTGCTGCTGAACTGTTCCCACCCTTCCCAGGTAAAACACCTGAATATGTACCAGGGCTTGAAAGCCTAGAGGAAGGGCCGTGGTGCCACACCAGTGACAGCACGCAGGCCAACTTGGTGTCTGCAGGCCAGCCAGGATGGTCCTGGCCCCGGGCGCTCTTCTGGAAGCTTTCCATTTCCCTGCCTGAGATACCCCTCCTGTCCTGGCCCCCACTACATTTTTTCCTTCCTCACCTCAGCCAGGAGAGAAATTCCAGTGGAAGTTATGGGTGACACATCCTCTTCTTTACAGGTGGCAGCCTGGCAACTCCTGCAGAAAGTCCAGCAGAGCCCCACTCACACCGGGCCACCAACAAAGCGGTGGACCCTCACACCATCCCTCCAGTACAGCCCCGAGACTGCTGACGGGGCAGAGAGTATGGAGTCAGGCACAGCTGCAGGGGCTATTGCTGCCTGGAGTGCTGTTTCTATTGACCTCAACCCAGGCACACCTGGGGAGGGCTTGCCGGCAGGGTCAGGCTGCCCAGGTCAGCTAATCCTCAGCCCTCAGGGAATCACATGGCAGAACATGGACCTCGCTAAGACAGACTATTAGCCAGGGAAAAAAAAGGACACTATGCCATTTGCAGCACCGTAGATGAGTCTAGAGGTAATCACGTGACTTGTAGTAAGTCAGAAAGTGCAAGACACATATCGTATGATATCACTTAGAGGTGTTACCTAAAAATTGATACCAGGGCAGATATTTCCACGGAGAAGGGCAATCCCAGATTCATTAAACAAACTTATGGTTCACCAATGGAAAGGTGTGAGGATTGGATTCATTACGGTATTGGGGTTAACAGACATATACAAACACAGGTGAAATATATAATCACCAAAGACCTACGGAATACCAAGAGAAGACCACTCAACATTCTGTCATAACGTACATGGGAAAAGGATCCCAGGAAGAACAGACATATGTATATGTGTAAAAGAAACACATCTTGCACACCTACAACAAGCCAAACGTTGTCATCAAACTTGCAGTAATAAAAAAATAAAAAATTCAATTAAAAACACGAACAAGAAGTAGTGAGACAAACTTGAGGGGCTTTCTCCTGGCACATTCCATTCTCAATTGCAATCTAGAACGCGACTTCCATTGAGGCTCTGCTGCCCTAGTAACCAGATTTGGTAAGGGAGAACTGCTGCCACCTTGTGGCCGTTCCACACAACAGCAGCTTTAATCCCAGCGCTAATGGTCAGTGGATATTCAAAATCATTACAGGCCTGTAAATGACACCTGCCCTGAAAACAAATCCTGGGGTCATATATCGACCAAAAATTTCAAAAGACGTCCATATTTCAAAACGACAGTTTCAAGAGGCATATTTTACGCACATTAGTGTTCTGCTTCTTTTGCTTTCTTTCTTTCTTCGTTAAAAAAACGGGAATGGAAAAAGGCAACCCTCAGAATGGGCGAAAACGTTCGCAAACGAATCAATGGACAGAGGTTTTATCTCCAATATGTATAAACAGCTCATGCAGCTTAATATTAATAAAACAAACAGCCCAATACAAAAATGGGCAGAAGATCTAAATAGACATTTCTTCAAAGAAGACACAGAGATGGCCAAGACGCACATGAAAAGCTGCTCAACAGCACTAATGATTAGAGAAATGCAAATCAAAACTACAATGAGGTATGACCTCACACCTGTTAGAATCGGCATCATCAGAAAATCTACAAACCACAAATTCTGGGGAGGGTGTGGACAAAAGGAACCCTCTTCCACTATTGGTGGGAATGTAAATTGATACAGTCACTATGGAGAACAGTATGGAGGTTCCTTTTAAAAACTAAAAAGAGAATTACCAACTGATCCAGCAATCCCACTTCTGGGCATATACCCAGAGAAAACCATTAATCAAAAAGACACATTCACCACAATGTTCATTACAGCACTATTTACAATAGCCAGGTAATGGAAGCAACCTAAATGCCCACAGACAGACGAATGGATAAAGATGTGGTCCATATATAAAATGGAATATGACTCAGCCATAAAAAGGAATGAAACTGGGCCATTTGTAGAGAAGTCGATGGATCTAGAGACTGTCGTACCGAGTGAAGTAAGTCAGAAAGAGAAAAACAAATATTGTATATTAATGCCTATATGTGGAACCTAGAACAATGGTACAGATGAACTGGTTTGCAGGGCAGAAATAGAGACACAGAGGTAGAGAACAAACGTATGGACACGAAGTGGGGGAAGCCATGCGGTGGTGGTGTTGGGATGAGTTGGGATATTGGGATTGACCTGTATACATGTATGTGCATAAAATAGATAACTAATAATAACCTGCTGTATAATAAATAAATAAAATTAAATTTCAAAATTTTTAAAAATAAAATTTAAAAATACAACAGAAAAAAGTTCTTCCTTTCACACAGATGTATTTATATGAATGAATTATTTCCATGCTTATATCTATAAATACATAAAAGAGGAATAAAATCTAACTTGAACCGAAAAGAAAAAAAAAAAAAACCTGAACCTAACAGTTATACAGAGGAAAACCCTACCAAGGCACTTGCTCCATCAGTAAACAATTCTGAAATTGGTCAGAGGTGGGGAATCATCTCCCATACAGCAAGCAGCCCCGCCCCCCCACGCATGGAGCGTCCTCATTGCAAAGCTGGGGGACCGTGCCGAGGCCTCTGTGAGTAAATGTGAGCTGAGCCCCAGGCCAGCTGCTGCTGAACTGTTCCCACCCTTCCCAGGTAAAACACCTGAATATGTACAAGGGCTTGAAAGCCTAGAGGAAGGGCCGTGGTGCCACACCAGTGACAGCACGCAGGCCAACTTGGTGTCTGCAGGCCAGCCAGGATGGTCCTGGCCCCGGGCGCTCTTCTGGAAGCTTTCCATTTCCCTGCCTGAGATACCCGTCCTGTCCTGGCCCCCACTACATTTTTTCCTTCCTCACCTCAGCCAGGAGAGAAATTCCAGTGGAAGTTATGGGTGACACATCCTCTTCTTTACAGGTGGCAGCCTGGCAACTCCTGCAGAAAGTCCAGCAGAGCCCCACTCACACCGGGCCACCAACAAAGCGGTGGACCCTCACACCATCCCTCCAGTACAGCCCCGAGACTGCTGACGGGGCAGAGAGTATGGAGTCAGGCACAGCTGCAGGGGCTATTGCTGCCTGGAGTGCTGTTTCTATTGACCTCAACCCAGGCACACCTGGGGAGGGCTTGCCGGCAGGGTCAGGCTGCCCAGGTCAGCTAATCCTCAGCCCTCAGGGAATCACATGGCAGAACATGGACCTCGCTAAGACAGACTATTAGCCAGGGAAAAAAAAGGACACTATGCCATTTGCAGCACCGTAGATGAGTCTAGAGGTAATCACGTGACTTGTAGTAAGTCAGAAAGTGCAAGACACATATCGTATGATATCACTTAGAGGTGTTACCTAAAAATTGATACCAGGGCAGATATTTCCACGGAGAAGGGCAATCCCAGATTCATTAAACAAACTTATGGTTCACCAATGGAAAGGTGTGAGGATTGGATTCATTACGGTATTGGGGTTAACAGACATATACAAACACAGGTGAAATATATAATCACCAAAGACCTACGGAATACCAAGAGAAGACCACTCAACATTCTGTCATAACGTACATGGGAAAAGGATCCCAGGAAGAACAGACATATGTATATGTGTAAAAGAAACACATCTTGCACACCTACAACAAGCCAAACGTTGTCATCAAACTTGCAGTAATAAAAAAATAAAAAATTAAATTAAAAACACGAACAAGAAGTAGTGAGACAAACTTGAGGGGCTTTCTCCTGGCACATTCCATTCTCAATTGCAATCTAGAACGCGACTTCCATTGAGGCTCTGCTGCCCTAGTAACCAGATTTGGTAAGGGAGAATTGCTGCCACCTTGTGGCCGTTCCACACAACAGCAGCTTTAATCCCAGCGCTAATGGTCAGTGGATATTCAAAATCATTACAGGCCTGTAAATGACACCTGCCCTGAAAACAAATCCTGGGGTCATATATCGACCAAAAATTTCAAAAGACGTCCATATTTCAAAACGACAGTTTCAAGAGGCATATTTTACGCACATTAGTGTTCTGCTTCTTTTGCTTTCTTTCTTTCTTCGTTAAAAAAACGGGAATGGAAAAAGGCAACCCTCAGAATGGGCGAAAACGTTCGCAAACGAATCAATGGACAGAGGTTTTATCTCCAATATGTATAAACAGCTCATGCAGCTTAATATTAATAAAAGAAACAGCCCAATACAAAAATGGGCAGAAGATCTAAATAGACATTTCTTCAAAGAAGACACAGAGATGGCCAAGACGCACATGAAAAGCTGCTCAACAGCACTAATGATTAGAGAAATGCAAATCAAAACTACAATGAGGTATGACCTCACACCTGTTAGAATCGGCATCATCAGAAAATCTACAAACCACAAATTCTGGGGAGGGTGTGGACAAAAGGAACCCTCTTCCACTATTGGTGGGAATGTAAATTGATACAGTCACTATGGAGAACAGTATGGAGGTTCCTTTTAAAAACTAAAAAGAGAATTACCAACTGCTCCAGCAATCCCACTTCTGGGCATATACCCAGAGAAAACCATTAATCAAAAAGACACATTCACCACAATGTTCATTACAGCACTATTTACAATAGCCAGGTAATGGAAGCAACCTAAATGCCCACAGACAGACGAATGGATAAAGATGTGGTCCATATATAAAATGGAATATGACTCAGCCATAAAAAGGAATGAAACTGGGCCATTTGTAGAGAAGTCGATGGATCTAGAGACTGTCGTACCGAGTGAAGTAAGTCAGAAAGAGAAAAACAAATATTGTATATTAATGCCTATATGTGGAACCTAGAACAATGGTACAGATGAACTGGTTTGCAGGGCAGAAATAGAGACACAGAGGTAGAGAACAAACGTATGGACACGAAGTGGGGGAAGCCATGCGGTGGTGGTGTTGGGATGAGTTGGGATATTGGGATTGACCTGTATACATGTATGTGCATAAAATAGATAACTAATAATAACCTGCTGTATAATAAATAAATAAAATTAAATTTCAAAATTTTTAAAAATAAAATTTAAAAATACAACAGAAAAAAGTTCTTCCTTTCACACAGATGTATTTATATGAATGAATTATTTCCATGCTTATATCTATAAATACATAAAAGAGGAATAAAATCTAACTTGAACCGAAAAGAAAAAAAAAAAAAACCTGAACCTAACAGTTATACAGAGGAAAACCCTACCAAGGCACTTGCTCCATCAGTAAACAATTCTGAAATTGGTCAGAGGTGGGGAATCATCTCCCATACAGCAAGCAGCCCCGCCCCACCACGCATGGAGCGTCCTCATTGCAAAGCTGGGGGACCGTGCCGAGGCCTCTGTGAGTAAATGTGAGCTGAGCCCCAGGCCAGCTGCTGCTGAACTGTTCCCACCCTTCCCAGGTAAAACACCTGAATATGTACAAGGGCTTGAAAGCCTAGAGGAAGGGCCGTGGTGCCACACCAGTGACAGCACGCAGGCCAACTTGGTGTCTGCAGGCCAGCCAGGATGGTCCTGGCCCCGGGCGCTCTTCTGGAAGCTTTCCATTTCCCTGCCTGAGATACCCCTCCTGTCCTGGCCCCCACTACATTTTTTCCTTCCTCACCTCAGCCAGGAGAGAAATTCCAGTGGAAGTTATGGGTGACACATCCTCTTCTTTACAGGTGGCAGCCTGGCAACTCCTGCAGAAAGTCCAGCAGAGCCCCACTCACACCGGGCCACCAACAAAGCGGTGGACCCTCACACCATCCCTCCAGTACAGCCCCGAGACTGCTGACGGGGCAGAGAGTATGGAGTCAGGCACAGCTGCAGGGGCTATTGCTGCCTGGAGTGCTGTTTCTATTGACCTCAACCCAGGCACACCTGGGGAGGGCTTGCCGGCAGGGTCAGGCTGCCCAGGTCAGCTAATCCTCAGCCCTCAGGGAATCACATGGCAGAACATGGACCTCGCTAAGACAGACTATTAGCCAAGGAAAAAAAGGACACTATGCCATTTGCAGCACCGTAGATGAGTCTAGAGGTAATCACGTGACTTGTAGTAAGTCAGAAAGTGCAAGACACATATCGTATGATATCACTTATAGGTGTTACCTAAAAATTGATACCAGGGCAGATATTTCCACGGAGAAGGGCAATCCCAGATTCATTAAACAAACTTATGGTTCACCAATGGAAAGGTGTGAGGATTGGATTCATTACGGTATTGGGGTTAACAGACATATACAAACACAGGTGAAATATATAATCACCAACGACCTACGGAATACCAAGAGAAGACTACTCAACATTCTGTCATAACGTACATGGGAAAAGGATCCCAGGAAGAACAGACATATGTATATGTGTAAAAGAAACACATCTTGCACACCTACAACAAGCCAAACGTTGTCATCAAACTTGCTGTAATAAAAAATAAAAAATTAAATTAAAAACACGAACAAGATGTAGTGAGACAAACTTGAGGGGCTTTCTCCTGGCACATTCCATTCTCAATTACAATCTAGAACGCGACTTCCATTGAGGCTCTGCTGCCCTAGTAACCAGATTTGGTAAGGGAGAACTGCTGCCACCTTGTGGCCGTTTCACACAACAGCAGCTTTAATCCCAGCGCTAATGGTCAGTGGATATTCAAAATCGTTACAGGCCTGTAAATGACTCCTGCCCTGAAAACAAATCCTGGGGTCATATATCGACCAAAAAATTCAAAAGACGTCCATATACCAAAACGACAGTTTCAAGAGGCATATTTTACGCACATTAGTGTTCTGCTTCTTTTGCTTTCTTTCTTTCTTTGTTAAAAAAACGGGAATGGAAAAAGGCAACCCTCAGAATGGGCGAAAACGTTCGCAAACGAATCAATGGACAGAGGTTTTATCTCCAATATATATAAACAGCTCATGCAGCTTAATATTAATAAAACAAACAGCCCAATACAAAAATGGGCAGAAGATCTAAATAGACATTTCTTCAAAGAAGACACAGAGATGGCCAAGACGCACATGAAAAGCTGCTCAACATCACTAATGATTAGAGAAATGCAAATCAAAACTACAATGAGGTATGAACTCACACCTGTTAGAATCGGCATCATCAGAAAATCTACAAACCACAAATTCTGGGGAGGGTGTGGACAAAAGGAACCCTCTTCCACTATTGGTGGGAATGTAAATTGATACAGTCACTATGGAGAACAGTATGGAGGTTCCTTTTAAAAACTAAAAAGAGAATTACCAACTGATCCAGCAATCCCACTTCTGGGCATATACCCAGAGAAAACCATTAATCAAAAAGACACATTCACCACAATGTTCATTACAGCACTATTTACAATAGCCAGGTAATGGAAGCAACCTAAATGCCCACAGACAGACGAATGGATAAAGATGTGGTCCATATATAAAATGGAATATTACTCAGCCATAAAAAGGAATGAAACTGGGCCATTTGTAGAGAAGTCGATGGATCTAGAGACTGTCATACAGAGTGAAGTAAGTCAGAAAGAGAAAAACAAATATTGTATATTAATGCCTATATGTGGAACCTAGAACAATGGTACAGATGAACTGGTTTGCAGGGCAGAAATAGAGACACAGAGGTAGAGAACAAACGTATGGACACGAAGTGGGGGAAGCCATGTGGTGGTGGTGTTGGGATGAGTTGGGATATTGGGATTGACCTGTATACATGTATGTGCATAAAATAGATAACTAATAATAACCTGCTGTATAATAAATAAATAAAATTAAATTTCAAAATTTTTAAAAATAAAATTTAAAAATACAACAGAAAAAAGTTCTTCCTTTCACACAGATGTATTTATATGAATGAATTATTTCCATGCTTATATCTATAAATACATAAAAGAGGAATAAAATCTAACTTGAACCGAAAAGAAAAACAAAACCTGAACCTAACAGTTATACAGAGGAAAACCCTACCAAGGCACTTGCTCCAGCAGTAAACAATTCTGAAATTGGTCAGAGGTGGGGAATCATCTCCCATACAGCAAGCAGCCCCGCCCCCCCACGCATGGAGCGTCCTCATTGCAAAGCTGGGGGACCGTGCCGAGGCCTCTGTGAGTAAATGTGAGCTGAGCCCCAGGCCAGCTGCTGCTGAACTGTTCCCACCCTTCCCAGGTAAAACACCTGAATATGTACAAGGGCTTGAAAGCCTAGAGGAAGGGCCGTGGTGCCACACCAGTGACAGCACGCAGGCCAACTTGGTGTCTGCAGGCCAGCCAGGATGGTCCTGGCCCCGGGCGCTCTTCTGGAAGCTTTCCATTTCCCTGCCTGAGATACCCGTCCTGTCCCGGGCCCCACTACATTTTTTCCTTCCTCACCTCAGCCAGGAGAGAAATTCCAGTGGAAGTTATGGGTGACACATCCTCTTCTTTACAGGTGGCAGCCTGGCAACTCCTGCAGAAAGTCCAGCAGAGCCCCACTCACACCGGGCCACCAACAAAGCGGTGGACCCTCACACCATCCCTCCAGTACAGCCCCGAGACTGCTGACGGGGCAGAGAGTATGGAGTCAGGCACAGCTGCAGGGGCTATTGCTGCCTGGAGTGCTGTTTCTATTGACCTCAACCCAGGCACACCTGGGGAGGGCTTGCCGGCAGGGTCAGGCTGCCCAGGTCAGCTAATCCTCAGCCCTCAGGGAATCACATGGCAGAACATGGACCTCGCTAAGACAGACTATTAGCCAAGGAAAAAGAGGACACTATGCCATTTGCAGCACCGTAGATGAGTCTAGAGGTAATCACGTGACTTGTAGTAAGTCAGAAAGTGCAAGACACATATCGTATGATATCACTTATAGGTGTTACCTAAAAATTGATACCAGGGCAGATATTTCCACGGAGAAGGGCAATCCCAGATTCATTAAACAAACTTATGGTTCACCAATGGAAAGGTGTGAGGATTGGATTCATTACGGTATTGGGGTTAACAGACATATACAAACACAGGTGAAATATATAATCACCAAAGACCTACGGAATACCAAGAGAAGACTACTCAACATTCTGTCATAACGTACATGGGAAAAGGATCCCAGGAAGAACAGACATATGTATATGTGTAAAAGAAACACATCTTGCACACCTACAACAAGCCAAACGTTGTCATCAAACTTGCTGTAATAAAAAATAAAAAATTAAATTAAAAACACGAACAAGAAGTAGTGAGACAAACTTGAGGGGCTTTCTCCTGGCACATTCCATTCTCAATTACAATCTAGAACGCGACTTCCATTGAGGCTCTGCTGCCCTAGTAACCAGATTTGGTAAGGGAGAACTGCTGCCACCTTGTGGCCGTTTCACACAACAGCAGCTTTAATCCCAGCGCTAATGGTCAGTGGATATTCAAAATCGTTACAGGCCTGTAAATGACTCCTGCCCTGAAAACAAATCCTGGGGTCATATATCGACCAAAAAATTCAAAAGACGTCCATATTTCAAAACGACAGTTTCAAGAGGCATATTTTACGCACATTAGTGTTCTGCTTCTTTTGCTTTCTTTCTTTCTTTGTTAAAAAAACGGGAATGGAAAAAGTCAACCCTCAGAATGGGCGAAAACGTTCGCAAACGAATCAATGGACAGAGGTTTTATCTCCAATATATATAAACAGCTCGTGCAGCTTAATATTAATAAAACAAACAGCCCAATACAAAAATGGGCAGAAGATCTAAATAGACATTTCTTCAAAGAAGACACAGAGATGCCCAAGACGCACATGAAAAGCTGCTCAACATCACTAATGATTAGAGAAATGCAAATCAAAACTACAATGAGGTATGACCTCACACCTGTTAGAATCGGCATCATCAGAAAATCTACAAACCACAAATTCTGGGGAGGGTGTGGACAAAAGGAACCCTCTTCCACTATTGGTGGGAATGTAAATTGATACAGTCACTATGGAGAACAGTATGGAGGTTCCTTTTAAAAACTAAAAAGAGAATTACCAACTGCTCCAGCAATCCCACTTCTGGGCATATACCCAGAGAAAACCATTAATCAAAAAGACACATTCACCACAATGTTCATTACAGCACTATTTACAATAGCCAGGTAATGGAAGCAACCTAAATGCCCACAGACAGACGAATGGATAAAGATGTGGTCCATATATAAAATGGAATATTACTCAGCCATAAAAAGGAATGAAACTGGGCCATTTGTAGAGAAGTCGATGGATCTAGAGACTGTCATACAGAGTGAAGTAAGTCAGAAAGAGAAAAACAAATATTGTATATTAATGCCTATATGTGGAACCTAGAACAATGGTACAGATGAACTGGTTTGCAGGGCAGAAATAGAGACACAGAGGTAGAGAACAAACGTATGGACACGAAGTGGGGGAAGCCATGCGGTGGTGGTGTTGGGATGAGTTGGGATATTGGGATTGACCTGTATACATGTATGTGCATAAAATAGATAACTAATAATAACCTGCTGTATAATAAATAAATAAAATTAAATTTCAAAATTTTTAAAAATAAAATTTAAAAATACAACAGAAAAAAGTTCTTCCTTTCACACAGATGTATTTATATGAATGAATTATTTCCATGCTTATATCTATAAATACATAAAAGAGGAATAAAATCTAACTTGAACCGAAAAGAAAAACAAAACCTGAACCTAACAGTTATACAGAGGAAAACCCTACCAAGGCACTTGCTCCAGCAGTAAACAATTCTGAAATTGGTCAGAGGTGGGGAATCATCTCCCATACAGCAAGCAGCCCCGCCCCCCCACGCATGGAGCGTCCTCATTGCAAAGCTGGGGGACCGTGCCGAGGCCTCTGTGAGTAAATGTGAGCTGAGCCCCAGGCCAGCTGCTGCTGAACTGTTCCCACCCTTCCCAGGTAAAACACCTGAATATGTACAAGGGCTTGAAAGCCTAGAGGAAGGGCCGTGGTGCCACACCAGTGACAGCACGCAGGCCAACTTGGTGTCTGCAGGCCAGCCAGGATGGTCCTGGCCCCGGGCGCTCTTCTGGAAGCTTTCCATTTCCCTGCCTGAGATACCCGTCCTGTCCCGGGCCCCACTACATTTTTTCCTTCCTCACCTCAGCCAGGAGAGAAATTCCAGTGGAAGTTATGGGTGACACATCCTCTTCTTTACAGGTGGCAGCCTGGCAACTCCTGCAGAAAGTCCAGCAGAGCCCCACTCACACCGGGCCACCAACAAAGCAGTGGACCCTCACACCATCCCTCCAGTACAGCCCCGAGACTGCTGACGGGGCAGAGAGTATGGAGTCAGGCACAGCTGCAGGGGCTATTGCTGCCTGGAGTGCTGTTTCTATTGACCTCAACCCAGGCACACCTGGGGAGGGCTTGCCGGCAGGGTCAGGCTGCCCAGGTCAGCTAATCCTCAGCCCTCAGGGAATCACATGGCAGAACATGGACCTCGCTAAGACAGACTATTAGCCAAGGAAAAAGAGGACACTATGCCATTTGCAGCACCGTAGATGAGTCTAGAGGTAATCACGTGACTTGTAGTAAGTCAGAAAGTGCAAGACACATATCGTATGATATCACTTAGAGGTGTTACCTAAAAATTGATACCAGGGCAGATATTTCCACGGAGAAGGGCAATCCCAGATTCATTAAACAAACTTATGGTTCACCAATGGAAAGGTGTGAGGATTGGATTCATTACGGTATTGGGGTTAACAGACATATACAAACACAGGTGAAATATATAATCACCAAAGACCTACGGAATACCAAGAGAAGACTACTCAACATTCTGTCATAACGTACATGGGAAAAGGATCCCAGGAAGAACAGACATATGTATATGTGTAAAAGAAACACATCTTGCACACCTACAACAAGCCAAACGTTGTCATCAAACTTGCTGTAATAAAAAAATAAAAAATTAAATTAAAAACATGAACAAGAAGTAGTGAGACAAACTTGAGGGGCTTTCTCCTGGCACATTCCATTCTCAATTGCAATCTAGAACGCGACATCCATTGAGGCTCTGCTGCCCTAGTAACCAGATTTGGTAAGGGAGAACTGCTGCCACCTTGTGGCCGTTCCACACAACAGCAGCTTTAATCCCAGCGCTAATGGTCAGTGGATATTCAAAATCATTACAGGCCTGTAAATGACACCTGCCCTGAAAACAAATCCTGGGGTCATATATCGACCAAAAAATTCAAAAGACGTCCATATTTCAAAACGACAGTTTCAAGAGGCATATTTTACGCACATTAGTGTTCTGCTTCTTTTGCTTTCTTTCTTTCTTTGTTAAAAAAACGGGAATGGAAAAAGGCAACCCTCAGAATGGGCGAAAACGTTCGCAAACGAATCAATGGACAGAGGTTTTATCTCCAATATGTATAAACAGCTCATGCAGCTTAATATTAATAAAACAAACAGCCCAATACAAAAATGGGCAGAAGATCTAAATAGACATTTCTTCAAAGAAGACACAGAGATGGCCAAGACGCACATGAAAAGCTGCTCAACATCACTAATGATTAGAGAAATGCAAATCAAAACTACAATGAGGTATGACCTCACACCTGTTAGAATCGGCATCATCAGAAAATCTACAAACCACAAATTCTGGGGAGGGTGTGGACAAAAGGAACCCTCTTCCACTATTGGTGGGAATGTAAATTGATACAGTCACTATGGCGAACAGTATGGAGGTTCCTTTTAAAAACTAAAAAGAGAATTACCAACTGATCCAGCAATCCCACTTCTGGGCATATACCCAGAGAAAACCATTAATCAAAAAGACACATTCACCACAATGTTCATTACAGCACTATTTACAATAGCCAGGTAATGGAAGCAACCTAAATGCCCACAGACAGACGAATGGATAAAGATGTGGTCCATATATAAAATGGAATATTACTCAGCCATATAAAGGAATGAAACTGGGCCATTTGTAGAGAAGTCGATGGATCTAGAGACTGTCGTACAGAGTGAAGTAAGTCAGAAAGAGAAAAACAAATATTGTATATTAATGCCTATATGTGGAACCTAGAACAATGGTACAGATGAACTGGTTTGCAGGGCAGAAATAGAGACACAGAGGTAGAGAACAAACGTATGGATACGAAGTGGGGGAAGCCATGCGGTGGTGGTGTTGGGATGAGTTGGGATATTGGGATTGACCTGTATACATGTATGTGCATAAAATAGATAACTAATAATAACCTGCTGTATAATAAATAAATAAAATTAAATTTCAAAATTTTTAAAAATAAAATTTAAAAATACAACAGAAAAAAGTTCTTCCTTTCACACAGATGTATTTATATGAATGAATTATTTCCATGCTTATATCTATAAATAAATAAAAGAGGAATAAAATCTAACTTGAACCGAAAAGAAAAAAAAAAACCTGAACCTAACAGTTATACAGAGGAAAACCCTACCAAGGCACTTGCTCCAGCAGTAAACAATTCTGAAATTGGTCAGAGGTGGGGAATCATCTCCCATACAGCAAGCAGCCCCGCCCCCCCACGCATGGAGCGTCCTCATTGCAAAGCTGGGGGACCGTGCCGAGGCCTCTGTGAGTAAATGTGAGCTGAGCCCCAGGCCAGCTGCGGCTGAACTGTTCCCACCCTTCCCAGGTAAAACACCTGAATATGTACAAGGGCTTGAAAGCCTAGAGGAAGGACCGTGGTGCCACACCAGTGACAGCACGCAGGCCAACTTGGTGTCTGCAGGCCAGCCAGGATGGTCCTGGCCCCGGGCGCTCTTCTGGAAGCTTTCCATTTCCCTGCCTGAGATACCCGTCCTGTCCCGGGCCCCACTACATTTTTTCCTTCCTCACCTCAGCCAGGAGAGAAATTCCAGTGGAAGTTATGGGTGACACATCCTCTTCTTTACAGGTGGCAGCCTGGCAACTCCTGCAGAAAGTCCAGCAGAGCCCCACTCACACCGGGCCACCAACAAAGCGGTGGACCCTCACACCATCCCTCCAGTACAGCCCCGAGACTGCTGACGGGGCAGAGAGTATGGAGTCAGGCACAGCTGCAGGGGCTATTGCTGCCTGGAGTGCTGTTTCTATTGACCTCAACCCAGGCACACCTGGGGAGGGCTTGCCGGCAGGGTCAGGCTGCCCAGGTCAGCTAATCCTCAGCCCTCAGGGAATCACATGGCAGAACATGGACCTCGCTAAGACAGACTATTAGCCAAGGAAAAAGAGGACACTATGCCATTTGCAGCACCGTAGATGAGTCTAGAGGTAATCACGTGACTTGTAGTAAGTCAGAAAGTGCAAGACACATATCGTATGATATCACTTAGAGGTGTTACCTAAAAATTGATACCAGGGCAGATATTTCCACGGAGAAGGGCAATCCCAGATTCATTAAACAAACTTATGGTTCACCAATGGAAAGGTGTGAGGATTGGATTCATTACGGTATTGGGGTTAACAGACATATACAAACACAGGTGAAATATATAATCACCAACGACCTACGGAATACCAAGAGAAGACTACTCAACATTCTGTCATAACGTACATGGGAAAAGGATCCCAGGAAGAACAGACATATGTATATGTGTAAAAGAAACACATCTTGCACACCTACAACAAGCCAAACGTTGTCATCAAACTTGCTGTAATAAAAAATAAAAAATTAAATTAAAAACACGAACAAGAAGTAGTGAGACAAACTTGAGGGGCTTTCTCCTGGCACATTCCATTCTCAATTACAATCTAGAACGCGACTTCCATTGAGGCTCTGCTGCCCTAGTAACCAGATTTGGTAAGGGAGAACTGCTGCCACCTTGTGGCCGTTTCACACAACAGCAGCTTTAATCCCAGCGCTAATGGTCAGTGGATATTCAAAATCGTTACAGGCCTGTAAATGACTCCTGCCCTGAAAACAAATCCTGGGGTCATATATCGACCAAAAAATTCAAAAGACGTCCATATTCCAAAACGACAGTTTCAAGAGGCATATTTTACGCACATTAGTGTTCTGCTTCTTTTGCTTTCTTTCTTTCTTTGTTAAAAAAACGGGAATGGAAAAAGGCAACCCTCAGAATGGGCGAAAACGTTCGCAAACGAATCAATGGACAGAGGTTTTATCTCCAATATATATAAACAGCTCATGCAGCTTAATATTAATAAAACAAACAGCCCAATACAAAAATGGGCAGAAGATCTAAATAGACATTTCTTCAAAGAAGACACAGAGATGGCCAAGACGCACATGAAAAGCTGCTCAACATCACTAATGATTAGAGAAATGCAAATCAAAACTACAATGAGGTATGAACTCACACCTGTTAGAATCGGCATCATCAGAAAATCTACAAACCACAAATTCTGGGGAGGGTGTGGACAAAAGGAACCCTCTTCCACTATTGGTGGGAATGTAAATTGATACAGTCACTATGGAGAACAGTATGGAGGTTCCTTTTAAAAACTAAAAAGAGAATTACCAACTGATCCAGCAATCCCACTTCTGGGCATATACCCAGAGAAAACCATTAATCAAAAAGACACATTCACCACAATGTTCATTACAGCACTATTTACAATAGCCAGGTAATGGAAGCAACCTAAATGCCCACAGACAGACGAATGGATAAAGATGTGGTCCATATATAAAATGGAATATTACTCAGCCATAAAAAGGAATGAAACTGGGCCATTTGTAGAGAAGTCGATGGATCTAGAGACTGTCATACAGAGTGAAGTAAGTCAGAAAGAGAAAAACAAATATTGTATATTAATGCCTATATGTGGAACCTAGAACAATGGTACAGATGAACTGGTTTGCAGGGCAGAAATAGAGACACAGAGGTAGAGAACAAACGTATGGACACGAAGTGGGGGAAGCCATGTGGTGGTGGTGTTGGGATGAGTTGGGATATTGGGATTGACCTGTATACATGTATGTGCATAAAATAGATAACTAATAATAACCTGCTGTATAATAAATAAATAAAATTAAATTTCAAAATTTTTAAAAATAAAATTTAAAAATACAACAGAAAAAAGTTCTTCCTTTCACACAGATGTATTTATATGAATGAATTATTTCCATGCTTATATCTATAAATACATAAAAGAGGAATAAAATCTAACTTGAACCGAAAAGAAAAACAAAACCTGAACCTAACAGTTATACAGAGGAAAACCCTACCAAGGCACTTGCTCCAGCAGTAAACAATTCTGAAATTGGTCAGAGGTGGGGAATCATCTCCCATACAGCAAGCAGCCCCGCCCCCCCACGCATGGAGCGTCCTCATTGCAAAGCTGGGGGACCGTGCCGAGGCCTCTGTGAGTAAATGTGAGCTGAGCCCCAGGCCAGCTGCTGCTGAACTGTTCCCACCCTTCCCAGGTAAAACACCTGAATATGTACAAGGGCTTGAAAGCCTAGAGGAAGGGCCGTGGTGCCACACCAGTGACAGCACGCAGGCCAACTTGGTGTCTGCAGGCCAGCCAGGATGGTCCTGGCCCCGGGCGCTCTTCTGGAAGCTTTCCATTTCCCTGCCTGAGATACCCGTCCTGTCCCGGGCCCCACTACATTTTTTCCTTCCTCACCTCAGCCAGGAGAGAAATTCCAGTGGAAGTTATGGGTGACACATCCTCTTCTTTACAGGTGGCAGCCTGGCAACTCCTGCAGAAAGTCCAGCAGAGCCCCACTCACACCGGGCCACCAACAAAGCGGTGGACCCTCACACCATCCCTCCAGTACAGCCCCGAGACTGCTGACGGGGCAGAGAGTATGGAGTCAGGCACAGCTGCAGGGGCTATTGCTGCCTGGAGTGCTGTTTCTATTGACCTCAACCCAGGCACACCTGGGGAGGGCTTGCCGGCAGGGTCAGGCTGCCCAGGTCAGCTAATCCTCAGCCCTCAGGGAATCACATGGCAGAACATGGACCTCGCTAAGACAGACTATTAGCCAAGGAAAAAGAGGACACTATGCCATTTGCAGCACCGTAGATGAGTCTAGAGGTAATCACGTGACTTGTAGTAAGTCAGAAAGTGCAAGACACATATCGTATGATATCACTTATAGGTGTTACCTAAAAATTGATACCAGGGCAGATATTTCCACGGAGAAGGGCAATCCCAGATTCATTAAACAAACTTATGGTTCACCAATGGAAAGGTGTGAGGATTGGATTCATTACGGTATTGGGGTTAACAGACATATACAAACACAGGTGAAATATATAATCACCAAAGACCTACGGAATACCAAGAGAAGACTACTCAACATTCTGTCATAACGTACATGGGAAAAGGATCCCAGGAAGAACAGACATATGTATATGTGTAAAAGAAACACATCTTGCACACCTACAACAAGCCAAACGTTGTCATCAAACTTGCTGTAATAAAAAATAAAAAATTAAATTAAAAACACGAACAAGAAGTAGTGAGACAAACTTGAGGGGCTTTCTCCTGGCACATTCCATTCTCAATTACAATCTAGAACGCGACTTCCATTGAGGCTCTGCTGCCCTAGTAACCAGATTTGGTAAGGGAGAACTGCTGCCACCTTGTGGCCGTTTCACACAACAGCAGCTTTAATCCCAGCGCTAATGGTCAGTGGATATTCAAAATCGTTACAGGCCTGTAAATGACTCCTGCCCTGAAAACAAATCCTGGGGTCATATATCGACCAAAAAATTCAAAAGACGTCCATATTTCAAAACGACAGTTTCAAGAGGCATATTTTACGCACATTAGTGTTCTGCTTCTTTTGCTTTCTTTCTTTCTTTGTTAAAAAAACGGGAATGGAAAAAGTCAACCCTCAGAATGGGCGAAAACGTTCGCAAACGAATCAATGGACAGAGGTTTTATCTCCAATATATATAAACAGCTCGTGCAGCTTAATATTAATAAAACAAACAGCCCAATACAAAAATGGGCAGAAGATCTAAATAGACATTTCTTCAAAGAAGACACAGAGATGGCCAAGACGCACATGAAAAGCTGCTCAACATCACTAATGATTAGAGAAATGCAAATCAAAACTACAATGAGGTATGACCTCACACCTGTTAGAATCGGCATCATCAGAAAATCTACAAACCACAAATTCTGGGGAGGGTGTGGACAAAAGGAACCCTCTTCCACTATTGGTGGGAATGTAAATTGATACAGTCACTATGGAGAACAGTATGGAGTTTCCTTTTAAAAACTAAAAAGAGAATTACCAACTGCTCCAGCAATCCCACTTCTGGGCATATACCCAGAGAAAACCATTAATCAAAAAGACACATTCACCACAATGTTCATTACAGCACTATTTACAATAGCCAGGTAATGGAAGCAACCTAAATGCCCACAGACAGACGAATGGATAAAGATGTGGTCCATATATAAAATGGAATATTACTCAGCCATAAAAAGGAATGAAACTGGGCCATTTGTAGAGAAGTCGATGGATCTAGAGACTGTCATACAGAGTGAAGTAAGTCAGAAAGAGAAAAACAAATATTGTATATTAATGCCTATATGTGGAACCTAGAACAATGGTACAGATGAACTGGTTTGCAGGGCAGAAATAGAGACACAGAGGTAGAGAACAAACGTATGGACACGAAGTGGGGGAAGCCATGCGGTGGTGGTGTTGGGATGAGTTGGGATATTGGGATTGACCTGTATACATGTATGTGCATAAAATAGATAACTAATAATAACCTGCTGTATAATAAATAAATAAAATTAAATTTCAAAATTTTTAAAAATAAAATTTAAAAATACAACAGAAAAAAGTTCTTCCTTTCACACAGATGTATTTATATGAATGAATTATTTCCATGCTTATATCTATAAATACATAAAAGAGGAATAAAATCTAACTTGAACCGAAAAGAAAAACAAAACCTGAACCTAACAGTTATACAGAGGAAAACCCTACCAAGGCACTTGCTCCAGCAGTAAACAATTCTGAAATTGGTCAGAGGTGGGGAATCATCTCCCATACAGCAAGCAGCCCCGCCCCCCCACGCATGGAGCGTCCTCATTGCAAAGCTGGGGGACCGTGCCGAGGCCTCTGTGAGTAAATGTGAGCTGAGCCCCAGGCCAGCTGCTGCTGAACTGTTCCCACCCTTCCCAGGTAAAACACCTGAATATGTACAAGGGCTTGAAAGCCTAGAGGAAGGGCCGTGGTGCCACACCAGTGACAGCACGCAGGCCAACTTGGTGTCTGCAGGCCAGCCAGGATGGTCCTGGCCCCGGGCGCTCTTCTGGAAGCTTTCCATTTCCCTGCCTGAGATACCCGTCCTGTCCCGGGCCCCACTACATTTTTTCCTTCCTCACCTCAGCCAGGAGAGAAATTCCAGTGGAAGTTATGGGTGACACATCCTCTTCTTTACAGGTGGCAGCCTGGCAACTCCTGCAGAAAGTCCAGCAGAGCCCCACTCACACCGGGCCACCAACAAAGCAGTGGACCCTCACACCATCCCTCCAGTACAGCCCCGAGACTGCTGACGGGGCAGAGAGTATGGAGTCAGGCACAGCTGCAGGGGCTATTGCTGCCTGGAGTGCTGTTTCTATTGACCTCAACCCAGGCACACCTGGGGAGGGCTTGCCGGCAGGGTCAGGCTGCCCAGGTCAGCTAATCCTCAGCCCTCAGGGAATCACATGGCAGAAAATGGACCTCGCTAAGACAGACTATTAGCCAAGGAAAAAAAGGACACTATGCCATTTGCAGCACCGTAGATGAGTCTAGAGGTAATCACGTGACTTGTAGTAAGTCAGAAAGTGCAAGACACATATCGTATGATATCACTTAGAGGTGTTACCTAAAAATTGATACCAGGGCAGATATTTCCACGGAGAAGGGCAATCCCAGATTCATTAAACAAACTTATGGTTCACCAATGGAAAGGTGTGAGGATTGGATTCATTACGGTATTGGGGTTAACAGACATATACAAACACAGGTGAAATATATAATCACCAAAGACCTACGGAATACCAAGAGAAGACTACTCAACATTCTGTCATAACGTACATGGGAAAAGGATCCCAGGAAGAACAGACATATGTATATGTGTAAAAGAAACACATCTTGCACACCTACAACAAGCCAAACGTTGTCATCAAACTTGCTGTAATAAAAAAATAAAAAATTAAATTAAAAACATGAACAAGAAGTAGTGAGACAAACTTGAGGGGCTTTCTCCTGGCACATTCCATTCTCAATTGCAATCTAGAACGCGACATCCATTGAGGCTCTGCTGCCCTAGTAACCAGATTTGGTAAGGGAGAACTGCTGCCACCTTGTGGCCGTTCCACACAACAGCAGCTTTAATCCCAGCGCTAATGGTCAGTGGATATTCAAAATCATTACAGGCCTGTAAATGACACCTGCCCTGAAAACAAATCCTGGGGTCATATATCGACCAAAAAATTCAAAAGACGTCCATATTTCAAAACGACAGTTTCAAGAGGCATATTTTACGCACATTAGTGTTCTGCTTCTTTTGCTTTCTTTCTTTCTTTGTTAAAAAAACGGGAATGGAAAAAGGCAACCCTCAGAATGGGCGAAAACGTTCGCAAACGAATCAATGGACAGAGGTTTTATCTCCAATATGTATAAACAGCTCATGCAGCTTAATATTAATAAAACAAACAGCCCAATACAAAAATGGGCAGAAGATCTAAATAGACATTTCTTCAAAGAAGACACAGAGATGGCCAAGACGCACATGAAAAGCTGCTCAACATCACTAATGATTAGAGAAATGCAAATCAAAACTACAATGAGGTATGACCTCACACCTGTTAGAATCGGCATCATCAGAAAATCTACAAACCACAAATTCTGGGGAGGGTGTGGACAAAAGGAACCCTCTTCCACTATTGGTGGGAATGTAAATTGATACAGTCACTATGGCGAACAGTATGGAGGTTCCTTTTAAAAACTAAAAAGAGAATTACCAACTGATCCAGCAATCCCACTTCTGGGCATATACCCAGAGAAAACCATTAATCAAAAAGACACATTCACCACAATGTTCATTACAGCACTATTTACAATAGCCAGGTAATGGAAGCAACCTAAATGCCCACAGACAGACGAATGGATAAAGATGTGGTCCATATATAAAATGGAATATTACTCAGCCATATAAAGGAATGAAACTGGGCCATTTGTAGAGAAGTCGATGGATCTAGAGACTGTCGTACAGAGTGAAGTAAGTCAGAAAGAGAAAAACAAATATTGTATATTAATGCCTATATGTGGAACCTAGAACAATGGTACAGATGAACTGGTTTGCAGGGCAGAAATAGAGACACAGAGGTAGAGAACAAACGTATGGATACGAAGTGGGGGAAGCCATGCGGTGGTGGTGTTGGGATGAGTTGGGATATTGGGATTGACCTGTATACATGTATGTGCATAAAATAGATAACTAATAATAACCTGCTGTATAATAAATAAATAAAATTAAATTTCAAAATTTTTAAAAATAAAATTTAAAAATACAACAGAAAAAAGTTCTTCCTTTCACACAGATGTATTTATATGAATGAATTATTTCCATGCTTATATCTATAAATACATAAAAGAGGAATAAAATCTAACTTGAACCGAAAAGAAAAAAAAAAACCTGAACCTAACAGTTATACAGAGGAAAACCCTACCAAGGCACTTGCTCCAGCAGTAAACAATTCTGAAATTGGTCAGAGGTGGGGAATCATCTCCCATACAGCAAGCAGCCCCGCCCCCCCACGCATGGAGCGTCCTCATTGCAAAGCTGGGGGACCGTGCCGAGGCCTCTGTGAGTAAATGTGAGCTGAGCCCCAGGCCAGCTGCGGCTGAACTGTTCCCACCCTTCCCAGGTAAAACACCTGAATATGTACAAGGGCTTGAAAGCCTAGAGGAAGGGCCGTGGTGCCACACCAGTGACAGCACGCAGGCCAACTTGGTGTCTGCAGGCCAGCCAGGATGGTCCTGGCCCCGGGCGCTCTTCTGGAAGCTTTCCATTTCCCTGCCTGAGATACCCGTCCTGTCCCGGGCCCCACTACATTTTTTCCTTCCTCACCTCAGCCAGGAGAGAAATTCCAGTGGAAGTTATGGGTGACACATCCTCTTCTTTACAGGTGGCAGCCTGGCAACTCCTGCAGAAAGTCCAGCAGAGCCCCACTCACACCGGGCCACCAACAAAGCGGTGGACCCTCACACCATCCCTCCAGTACAGCCCCGAGACTGCTGACGGGGCAGAGAGTATGGAGTCAGGCACAGCTGCAGGGGCTATTGCTGCCTGGAGTGCTGTTTCTATTGACCTCAACCCAGGCACACCTGGGGAGGGCTTGCCGGCAGGGTCAGGCTGCCCAGGTCAGCTAATCCTCAGCCCTCAGGGAATCACATGGCAGAACATGGACCTCGCTAAGACAGACTATTAGCCAAGGAAAAAGAGGACACTATGCCATTTGCAGCACCGTAGATGAGTCTAGAGGTAATCACGTGACTTGTAGTAAGTCAGAAAGTGCAAGACACATATCGTATGATATCACTTAGAGGTGTTACCTAAAAATTGATACCAGGGCAGATATTTCCACGGAGAAGGGCAATCCCAGATTCATTAAACAAACTTATGGTTCACCAATGGAAAGGTGTGAGGATTGGATTCATTACGGTATTGGGGTTAACAGACATATAAACACAGGTGAAATATATAATCACCAAAGACCTACGGAATACCAAGAGAAGACTACTCAACATTCTGTCATAACGTACATGGGAAAAGGATCCCAGGAAGAACAGACATATGTATATGTGTAAAAGAAACACATCTTGCACACCTACAACAAGCCAAACGTTGTCATCAAACTTGCTGTAATAAAAAATAAAAAATTAAATTAAAAACACGAACAAGATGTAGTGAGACAAACTTGAGGGGCTTTCTCCTGGCACATTCCATTCTCAATTACAATCTAGAACGCGACTTCCATTGAGGCTCTGCTGCCCTAGTAACCAGATTTGGTAAGGGAGAACTGCTGCCACCTTGTGGCCGTTTCACACAACAGCAGCTTTAATCCCAGCGCTAATGGTCAGTGGATATTCAAAATCGTTACAGGCCTGTAAATGACTCCTGCCCTGAAAACAAATCCTGGGGTCATATATCGACCAAAAAATTCAAAAGACGTCCATATTTCAAAACGACAGTTTCAAGAGGCATATTTTACGCACATTAGTGTTCTGCTTCTTTTGCTTTCTTTCTTTCTTTGTTAAAAAAACGGGAATGGAAAAAGGCAACCCTCAGAATGGGCGAAAACGTTCGCAAACGAATCAATGGACAGAGGTTTTATCTCCAATATATATAAACAGCTCATGCAGCTTAATATTAATAAAACAAACAGCCCAATACAAAAATGGGCAGAAGATCTAAATAGACATTTCTTCAAAGAAGACACAGAGATGGCCAAGACGCACATGAAAAGCTGCTCAACATCACTAATGATTAGAGAAATGCAAATCAAAACTACAATGAGGTATGACCTCACACCTGTTAGAATCGGCATCATCAGAAAATCTACAAACCACAAATTCTGGGGAGGGTGTGGACAAAAGGAACCCTCTTCCACTATTGGTGGGAATGTAAATTGATACAGTCACTATGGAGAACAGTATGGAGGTTCCTTTTAAAAACTAAAAAGAGAATTACCAACTGCTCCAGCAATCCCACTTCTGGGCATATACCCAGAGAAAACCATTAATCAAAAAGACACATTCACCACAATGTTCATTACAGCACTATTTACAATAGCCAGGTAATGGAAGCAACCTAAATGCCCACAGACAGACGAATGGATAAAGATGTGGTCCATATATAAAATGGAATATTACTCAGCCATAAAAAGGAATGAAACTGGGCCATTTGTAGAGAAGTCGATGGATCTAGAGACTGTCATACAGAGTGAAGTAAGTCAGAAAGAGAAAAACAAATATTGTATATTAATGCCTATATGTGGAACCTAGAACAATGGTACAGATGAACTGGTTTGCAGGGCAGAAATAGAGACACAGAGGTAGAGAACAAACGTATGGACACGAAGTGGGGGAAGCCATGCGGTGGTGGTGTTGGGATGAGTTGGGATATTGGGATTGACCTGTATACATGTATGTGCATAAAATAGATAACTAATAATAACCTGCTGTATAATAAATAAATAAAATTAAATTTCAAAATTTTTAAAAATAAAATTTAAAAATACAACAGAAAAAAGTTCTTCCTTTCACACAGATGTATTTATATGAATGAATTATTTCCATGCTTATATCTATAAATACATAAAAGAGGAATAAAATCTAACTTGAACCGAAAAGAAAAACAAAACCTGAACCTAACAGTTATACAGAGGAAAACCCTACCAAGGCACTTGCTCCAGCAGTAAACAATTCTGAAATTGGTCAGAGGTGGGGAATCATCTCCCATACAGCAAGCAGCCCCGCCCCCCCACGCATGGAGCGTCCTCATTGCAAAGCTGGGGGACCGTGCCGAGGCCTCTGTGAGTAAATGTGAGCTGAGCCCCAGGCCAGCTGCGGCTGAACTGTTCCCACCCTTCCCAGGTAAAACACCTGAATATGTACAAGGGCTTGAAAGCCTAGAGGAAGGGCCGTGGTGCCACACCAGTGACAGCACGCAGGCCAACTTGGTGTCTGCAGGCCAGCCAGGATGGTCCTGGCCCCGGGCGCTCTTCTGGAAGCTTTCCATTTCCCTGCCTGAGATACCCGTCCTGTCCCGGGCCCCACTACATTTTTTCCTTCCTCACCTCAGCCAGGAGAGAAATTCCAGTGGAAGTTATGGGTGACACATCCTCTTCTTTACAGGTGGCAGCCTGGCAACTCCTGCAGAAAGTCCAGCAGAGCCCCACTCACACCGGGCCACCAACAAAGCGGTGGACCCTCACACCATCCCTCCAGTACAGCCCCGAGACTGCTGACGGGGCAGAGAGTATGGAGTCAGGCACAGCTGCAGGGGCTATTGCTGCCTGGAGTGCTGTTTCTATTGACCTCAACCCAGGCACACCTGGGGAGGGCTTGCCGGCAGGGTCAGGCTGCCCAGGTCAGCTAATCCTCAGCCCTCAGGGAATCACATGGCAGAACATGGACCTCGCTAAGACAGACTATGAGCCAAGGACAAAAAGGACACTATGCCATTTGCAGCACCGTAGATGAGTCTAGAGGTAATCACGTGACTTGTAGTAAGTCAGAAAGTGCAAGACACATATCGTATGATATCACTTATAGGTGTTACCTAAAAATTGATACCAGGGCAGATATTTCCACGGAGAAGGGCAATCCCAGATTCATTAAACAAACTTATGGTTCACCAATGGAAAGGTGTGAGGATTGGATTCATTACGGTATTGGGGTTAACAGACATATACAAACACAGGTGAAATATATAATCACCAAAGACCTACAGAATACCAAGAGAAGACTACTCAACATTCTGTCATAACGTACATGGGAAAAGGATCCCAGGAAGAACAGACATATGTATATGTGTAAAAGAAACACATCTTGCACACCTACAACAAGCCAAACGTTGTCATCAAACTTGCTGTAATAAAAAATAAAAAATTAAATTAAAAACACGAACAAGATGTAGTGAGACAAACTTGAGGGGCTTTCTCCTGGCACATTCCATTCTCAATTACAATCTAGAACGCGACTTCCATTGAGGCTCTGCTGCCCTAGTAACCAGATTTGGTAAGGGAGAACTGCTGCCACCTTGTGGCCGTTTCACACAACAGCAGCTTTAATCCCAGCGCTAATGGTCAGTGGATATTCAAAATCGTTACAGGCCTGTAAATGACTCCTGCCCTGAAAACAAATCCTGGGGTCATATATCGACCAAAAAATTCAAAAGACGTCCATATTTCAAAACGACAGTTTCAAGAGGCATATTTTACGCACATTAGTGTTCTGCTTCTTTTGCTTTCTTTCTTTCTTTGTTAAAAAAACGGGAATGGAAAAAGGCAACCCTCAGAATGGGCGAAAACGTTCGCAAACGAATCAATGGACAGAGGTTTTATCTCCAATATATATAAACAGCTCATGCAGCTTAATATTAATAAAACAAACAGCCCAATACAAAAATGGGCAGAAGATCTAAATAGACATTTCTTCAAAGAAGACACAGAGATGGCCAAGACGCACATGAAAAGCTGCTCAACATCACTAATGATTAGAGAAATGCAAATCAAAACTACAATGAGGTATGACCTCACACCTGTTAGAATCGGCATCATCAGAAAATCTACAAACCACAAATTCTGGGGAGGGTGTGGACAAAAGGAACCCTCTTCCACTATTGGTGGGAATGTAAATTGATACAGTCACTATGGAGAACAGTATGGAGGTTCCTTTTAAAAACTAAAAAGAGAATTACCAACTGCTCCAGCAATCCCACTTCTGGGCATATACCCAGAGAAAACCATTAATCAAAAAGACACATTCACCACAATGTTCATTACAGCACTATTTACAATAGCCAGGTAATGGAAGCAACCTAAATGCCCACAGACAGACGAATGGATAAAGATGTGGTCCATATATAAAATGGAATATTACTCAGCCATAAAAAGGAATGAAACTGGGCCATTTGTAGAGAAGTCGATGGATCTAGAGACTGTCATACAGAGTGAAGTAAGTCAGAAAGAGAAAAACAAATATTGTATATTAATGCCTATATGTGGAACCTAGAACAATGGTACAGATGAACTGGTTTGCAGGGCAGAAATAGAGACACAGAGGTAGAGAACAAACATATGGACACGAAGTGGGGGAAGCCATGCGGTGGTGGTGTTGGGATGAGTTGGGATATTGGGATTGACCTGTATACATGTATGTGCATAAAATAGATAACTAATAATAACCTGCTGTATAATAAATAAATAAAATTAAATTTCAAAATTTTTAAAAATAAAATTTAAAAATACAACAGAAAAAAGTTCTTCCTTTCACACAGATGTATTTATATGAATGAATTATTTCCATGCTTATATCTATAAATACATAAAAGAGGAATAAAATCTAACTTGAACCGAAAAGAAAAACAAAACCTGAACCTAACAGTTATACAGAGGAAAACCCTACCAAGGCACTTGCTCCAGCAGTAAACAATTCTGAAATTGGTCAGAGGTGGGGAATCATCTCCCATACAGCAAGCAGCCCCGCCCCCCCACACATGGAGCGTCCTCATTGCAAAGCTGGGGGACCGTGCCGAGGCCTCTGTGAGTAAATGTGAGCTGAGCCCCAGGCCAGCTGCTGCTGAACTGTTCCCACCCTTCCCAGGTAAAACACCTGAATATGTACAAGGGCTTGAAAGCCTAGAGGAAGGGCCGTGGTGCCACACCAGTGACAGCACGCAGGCCAACTTGGTGTCTGCAGGCCAGCCAGGATGGTCCTGGCCCCGGGCGCTCTTCTGGAAGCTTTCCATTTCCCTGCCTGAGATACCCGTCCTGTCCCGGGCCCCACTACATTTTTTCCTTCCTCACCTCAGCCAGGAGAGAAATTCCAGTGGAAGTTATGGGTGACACATCCTCTTCTTTACAGGTGGCAGCCTGGCAACTCCTGCAGAAAGTCCAGCAGAGCCCCACTCACACCGGGCCACCAACAAAGCGGTGGACCCTCACACCATCCCTCCAGTACAGCCCCGAGACTGCTGACGGGGCAGAGAGTATGGAGTCAGGCACAGCTGCAGGGGCTATTGCTGCCTGGAGTGCTGTTTCTATTGACCTCAACCCAGGCACACCTGGGGAGGGCTTGCCGGCAGGGTCAGGCTGCCCAGGTCAGCTAATCCTCAGCCCTCAGGGAATCACATGGCAGAAAATGGACCTCGCTAAGACAGACTATGAGCCAAGGACAAAAAGGACACTATGCCATTTGCAGCACCGTAGATGAGTCTAGAGGTAATCACGTGACTTGTAGTAAGTCAGAAAGTGCAAGACACATATCGTATGATATCACTTATAGGTGTTACCTAAAAATTGATACCAGGGCAGATATTTCCACGGAGAAGGGCAATCCCAGATTCATTAAACAAACTTATGGTTCACCAATGGAAAGGTGTGAGGATTGGATTCATTACGGTATTGGGGTTAACAGACATATACAAACACAGGTGAAATATATAATCACCAAAGACCTACAGAATACCAAGAGAAGACTACTCAACATTCTGTCATAACGTACATGGGAAAAGGATCCCAGGAAGAACAGACATATGTATATGTGTAAAAGAAACACATCTTGCACACCTACAACAAGCCAAACGTTGTCATCAAACTTGCTGTAATAAAAAATAAAAAATTAAATTAAAAACACGAACAAGATGTAGTGAGACAAACTTGAGGGGCTTTCTCCTGGCACATTCCATTCTCAATTACAATCTAGAACGCGACTTCCATTGAGGCTCTGCTGCCCTAGTAACCAGATTTGGTAAGGGAGAACTGCTGCCACCTTGTGGCCGTTTCACACAACAGCAGCTTTAATCCCAGCGCTAATGGTCAGTGGATATTCAAAATCGTTACAGGCCTGTAAATGACTCCTGCCCTGAAAACAAATCCTGGGGTCATATATCGACCAAAAAATTCAAAAGACGTCCATATTTCAAAACGACAGTTTCAAGAGGCATATTTTACGCACATTAGTGTTCTGCTTCTTTTGCTTTCTTTCTTTCTTTGTTAAAAAAACGGGAATGGAAAAAGGCAACCCTCAGAATGGGCGAAAACGTTCGCAAACGAATCAATGGACAGAGGTTTTATCTCCAATATATATAAACAGCTCATGCAGCTTAATATTAATAAAACAAACAGCCCAATACAAAAATGGGCAGAAGATCTAAATAGACATTTCTTCAAAGAAGACACAGAGATGGCCAAGACGCACATGAAAAGCTGCTCAACATCACTAATGATTAGAGAAATGCAAATCAAAACTACAATGAGGTATGACCTCACACCTGTTAGAATCGGCATCATCAGAAAATCTACAAACCACAAATTCTGGGGAGGGTGTGGACAAAAGGAACCCTCTTCCACTATTGGTGGGAATGTAAATTGATACAGTCACTATGGAGAACAGTATGGAGGTTCCTTTTAAAAACTAAAAAGAGAATTACCAACTGCTCCAGCAATCCCACTTCTGGGCATATACCCAGAGAAAACCATTAATCAAAAAGACACATTCACCACAATGTTCATTACAGCACTATTTACAATAGCCAGGTAATGGAAGCAACCTAAATGCCCACAGACAGACGAATGGATAAAGATGTGGTCCATATATAAAATGGAATATGACTCAGCCATAAAAAGGAATGAAACTGGGCCATTTGTAGAGAAGTCGATGGATCTAGAGACTGTCGTACCGAGTGAAGTAAGTCAGAAAGAGAAAAACAAATATTGTATATTAATGCCTATATGTGGAACCTAGAACAATGGTACAGATGAACTGGTTTGCAGGGCAGAAATAGAGACACAGAGGTAGAGAACAAACGTATGGACACGAAGTGGGGGAAGCCATGCGGTGGTGGTGTTGGGATGAGTTGGGATATTGGGATTGACCTGTATACATGTATGTGCATAAAATAGATAACTAATAATAACCTGCTGTATAATAAATAAATAAAATTAAATTTCAAAATTTTTAAAAATAAAATTTAAAAATACAACAGAAAAAAGTTCTTCCTTTCACACAGATGTATTTATATGAATGAATTATTTCCATGCTTATATCTATAAATACATAAAAGAGGAATAAAATCTAACTTGAACCGAAAAGAAAAACAAAACCTGAACCTAACAGTTATACAGAGGAAAACCCTACCAAGGCACTTGCTCCAGCAGTAAACAATTCTGAAATTGGTCAGAGGTGGGGAATCATCTCCCATACAGCAAGCAGCCCCGCCCCCCCACACATGGAGCGTCCTCATTGCAAAGCTGGGGGACCGTGCCGAGGCCTCTGTGAGTAAATGTGAGCTGAGCCCCAGGCCAGCTGCTGCTGAACTGTTCCCACCCTTCCCAGGTAAAACACCTGAATATGTACAAGGGCTTGAAAGCCTAGAGGAAGGGCCGTGGTGCCACACCAGTGACAGCACGCAGGCCAACTTGGTGTCTGCAGGCCAGCCAGGATGGTCCTGGCCCCGGGCGCTCTTCTGGAAGCTTTCCATTTCCCTGCCTGAGATACCCGTCCTGTCCCGGGCCCCACTACATTTTTTCCTTCCTCACCTCAGCCAGGAGAGAAATTCCAGTGGAAGTTATGGGTGACACATCCTCTTCTTTACAGGTGGCAGCCTGGCAACTCCTGCAGAAAGTCCAGCAGAGCCCCACTCACACCGGGCCACCAACAAAGCGGTGGACCCTCACACCATCCCTCCAGTACAGCCCCGAGACTGCTGACGGGGCAGAGAGTATGGAGTCAGGCACAGCTGCAGGGGCTATTGCTGCCTGGAGTGCTGTTTCTATTGACCTCAACCCAGGCACACCTGGGGAGGGCTTGCCGGCAGGGTCAGGCTGCCCAGGTCAGCTAATCCTCAGCCCTCAGGGAATCACATGGCAGAACATGGACCTCGCTAAGACAAACTATTAGCCAAGGAAAAAGAGGACACTATGCCATTTGCAGCACCGTAGATGAGTCTAGAGGTAATCACGTGACTTGTAGTAAGTCAGAAAGTGCAAGACACATATCGTATGATTTCACTTATAGGTGTTACCTAAAAATTGATACCAGGGCAGATATTTCCACGGAGAAGGGCAATCCCAGATTCATTAAACAAACTTATGGTTCACCAATGGAAAGGTGTGAGGATTGGATTCATTACGGTATTGGGGTTAACAGACATATACAAACACAGGTGAAATATATAATCACCAAAGACCTACGGAATACCAAGAGAAGACTACTCAACATTCTGTCATAACGTACATGGGAAAAGGATCCCAGGAAGAACAGACATATGTATATGTGTAAAAGAAACACATCTTGCACACCTACAACAAGCCAAACGTTGTCATCAAACTTGCTGTAATAAAAAATAAAAAATTAAATTAAAAACACGAACAAGATGTAGTGAGACAAACTTGAGGGGCTTTCTCCTGGCACATTCCATTCTCAATTACAATCTAGAACGCGACTTCCATTGAGGCTCTGCTGTCCTAGTAACCAGATTTGGTAAGGGAGAACTGCTGCCACCTTGTGGCCGTTCCACACAACAGCAGCTTTAATCCCAGCGCTAATGGTCAGTGGATATTCAAAATCGTTACAGGCCTGTAAATGACACCTGCCCTGAAAACAAATCCTGGGGTCATATATCGACCAAAAAATTCAAAAGACGTCCATATTTCAAAACGACAGTTTCAAGAGGCATATTTTACGCACATTAGTGTTCTGCTTCTTTTGCTTTCTTTCTTTCTTTGTTAAAAAAACGGGAATGGAAAAAGGCAACCCTCAGAATGGGCGAAAACGTTCGCAAACGAATCAATGGACAGAGGTTTTATCTCCAATATGTATAAACAGCTCATGCAGCTTAATATTAATAAAACAAACAGCCCAATACAAAAATGGGCAGAAGATCTAAATAGACATTTCTTCAAAGAAGACACAGAGATGGCCAAGACGCACATGAAAAGCTGCTCAACATCACTAATGATTAGAGAAATGCAAATCAAAACTACAATGAGGTATGACCTCACACCTGTTAGAATCGGCATCATCAGAAAATCTACAAACCACAAATTCTGGGGAGGGTGTGGACAAAAGGAACCCTCTTCCACTATTGGTGGGAATGTAAATTGATACAGTCACTATGGCGAACAGTATGGAGGTTCCTTTTAAAAACTAAAAAGAGAATTACCAACTGCTCCAGCAATCCCACTTCTGGGCATATACCCAGAGAAAACCATTAATCAAAAAGACACATTCACCACAATGTTCATTACAGCACTATTTACAATAGCCAGGTAATGGAAGCAACCTAAATGCCCACAGACAGACGAATGGATAAAGATGTGGTCCATATATAAAATGGAATATTACTCAGCCATATAAAGGAATGAAACTGGGCCATTTGTAGAGAAGTCGATGGATCTAGAGACTGTCGTACAGAGTGAAGTAAGTCAGAAAGAGAAAAACAAATATTGTATATTAATGCCTATATGTGGAACCTAGAACAATGGTACAGATGAACTGGTTTGCAGGGCAGAAATAGAGACACAGAGGTAGAGAACAAACGTATGGATACGAAGTGGGGGAAGCCATGCGGTGGTGGTGTTGGGATGAGTTGGGATATTGGGATTGACCTGTATACATGTATGTGCATAAAATAGATAACTAATAATAACCTGCTGTATAATAAATAAATAAAATTAAATTTCAAAATTTTTAAAAATAAAATTTAAAAATACAACAGAAAAAAGTTCTTCCTTTCACACAGATGTATTTATATGAATGAATTATTTCCATGCTTATATCTATAAATAAATAAAAGAGGAATAAAATCTAACTTGAACCGAAAAGAAAAAAAAAAACCTGAACCTAACAGTTATACAGAGGAAAACCCTACCAAGGCACTTGCTCCAGCAGTAAACAATTCTGAAATTGGTCAGAGGTGGGGAATCATCTCCCATACAGCAAGCAGCCCCGCCCCCCCACGCATGGAGCGTCCTCATTGCAAAGCTGGGGGACCGTGCCGAGGCCTCTGTGAGTAAATGTGAGCTGAGCCCCAGGCCAGCTGCGGCTGAACTGTTCCCACCCTTCCCAGGTAAAACACCTGAATATGTACAAGGGCTTGAAAGCCTAGAGGAAGGGCCGTGGTGCCACACCAGTGACAGCACGCAGGCCAACTTGGTGTCTGCAGGCCAGCCAGGATGGTCCTGGCCCCGGGCGCTCTTCTGGAAGCTTTCCATTTCCCTGCCTGAGATACCCGTCCTGTCCCGGGCCCCACTACATTTTTTCCTTCCTCACCTCAGCCAGGAGAGAAATTCCAGTGGAAGTTATGGGTGACACATCCTCTTCTTTACAGGTGGCAGCCTGGCAACTCCTGCAGAAAGTCCAGCAGAGCCCCACTCACACCGGGCCACCAACAAAGCGGTGGACCCTCACACCATCCCTCCAGTACAGCCCCGAGACTGCTGACGGGGCAGAGAGTATGGAGTCAGGCACAGCTGCAGGGGCTATTGCTGCCTGGAGTGCTGTTTCTATTGACCTCAACCCAGGCACACCTGGGGAGGGCTTGCCGGCAGGGTCAGGCTGCCCAGGTCAGCTAATCCTCAGCCCTCAGGGAATCACATGGCAGAACATGGACCTCGCTAAGACAGACTATTAGCCAAGGAAAAAGAGGACACTATGCCATTTGCAGCACCGTAGATGAGTCTAGAGGTAATCACGTGACTTGTAGTAAGTCAGAAAGTGCAAGACACATATCGTATGATATCACTTAGAGGTGTTACCTAAAAATTGATACCAGGGCAGATATTTCCACGGAGAAGGGCAATCCCAGATTCATTAAACAAACTTATGGTTCACCAATGGAAAGGTGTGAGGATTGGATTCATTACGGTATTGGGGTTAACAGACATATAAACACAGGTGAAATATATAATCACCAAAGACCTACGGAATACCAAGAGAAGACTACTCAACATTCTGTCATAACGTACATGGGAAAAGGATCCCAGGAAGAACAGACATATGTATATGTGTAAAAGAAACACATCTTGCACACCTACAACAAGCCAAACGTTGTCATCAAACTTGCTGTAATAAAAAATAAAAAATTAAATTAAAAACACGAACAAGATGTAGTGAGACAAACTTGAGGGGCTTTCTCCTGGCACATTCCATTCTCAATTACAATCTAGAACGCGACTTCCATTGAGGCTCTGCTGCCCTAGTAACCAGATTTGGTAAGGGAGAACTGCTGCCACCTTGTGGCCGTTTCACACAACAGCAGCTTTAATCCCAGCGCTAATGGTCAGTGGATATTCAAAATCGTTACAGGCCTGTAAATGACTCCTGCCCTGAAAACAAATCCTGGGGTCATATATCGACCAAAAAATTCAAAAGACGTCCATATTTCAAAACGACAGTTTCAAGAGGCATATTTTACGCACATTAGTGTTCTGCTTCTTTTGCTTTCTTTCTTTCTTTGTTAAAAAAACGGGAATGGAAAAAGGCAACCCTCAGAATGGGTGAAAACGTTCGCAAACGAATCAATGGACAGAGGTTTTATCTCCAATATATATAAACAGCTCATGCAGCTTAATATTAATAAAACAAACAGCCCAATACAAAAATGGGCAGAAGATCTAAATAGACATTTCTTCAAAGAAGACACAGAGATGGCCAAGACGCACATGAAAAGCTGCTCAACATCACTAATGATTAGAGAAATGCAAATCAAAACTACAATGAGGTATGACCTCACACCTGTTAGAATCGGCATCATCAGAAAATCTACAAACCACAAATTCTGGGGAGGGTGTGGACAAAAGGAACCCTCTTCCACTATTGGTGGGAATGTAAATTGATACAGTCACTATGGAGAACAGTATGGAGGTTCCTTTTAAAAACTAAAAAGAGAATTACCAACTGATCCAGCAATCCCACTTCTGGGCATATACCCAGAGAAAACCATTAATCAAAAAGACACATTCACCACAATGTTCATTACAGCACTATTTACAATAGCCAGGTAATGGAAGCAACCTAAATGCCCACAGACAGACGAATGGATAAAGATGTGCTCCATATATAAAATGGAATATTACTCAGCCATAAAAAGGAATGAAACTGGGCCATTTGTAGAGAAGTCGATGGATCTAGAGACTGTCATACAGAGTGAAGTAAGTCAGAAAGAGAAAAACAAATATTGTATATTAATGCCTATATGTGGAACCTAGAACAATGGTACAGATGAACTGGTTTGCAGGGCAGAAATAGAGACACAGAGGTAGAGAACAAACGTATGGACACGAAGTGGGGGAAGCCATGCGGTGGTGGTGTTGGGATGAGTTGGGATATTGGGATTGACCTGTATACATGTATGTGCATAAAATAGATAACTAATAATAACCTGCTGTATAATAAATAAATAAAATTAAATTTCAAAATTTTTAAAAATAAAATTTAAAAATACAACAGAAAAAAGTTCTTCCTTTCACACAGATGTATTTATATGAATGAATTATTTCCATGCTGATATCTATAAATACATAAAAGAGGAATAAAATCTAACTTGAACCGAAAAGAAAAACAAAACCTGAACCTAACAGTTATACAGAGGAAAACCCTACCAAGGCATTTGCTCCAGCAGTAAACAATTCTGAAATTGGTCAGAGGTGGGGAATCATCTCCCATACAGCAAGCAGCCCCGCCCCCCCACGCATGGAGCGTCCTCATTGCAAAGCTGGGGGACCGTGCCGAGGCCTCTGTGAGTAAATGTGAGCTGAGCCCCAGGCCAGCTGCGGCTGAACTGTTCCCACCCTTCCCAGGTAAAACACCTGAATATGTACAAGGGCTTGAAAGCCTAGAGGAAGGGCCGTGGTGCCACACCAGTGACAGCACGCAGGCCAACTTGGTGTCTGCAGGCCAGCCAGGATGGTCCTGGCCCCGGGCGCTCTTCTGGAAGCTTTCCATTTCCCTGCCTGAGATACCCGTCCTGTCCCGGGCCCCACTACATTTTTTCCTTCCTCACCTCAGCCAGGAGAGAAATTCCAGTGGAAGTTATGGGTGACACATCCTCTTCTTTACAGGTGGCAGCCTGGCAACTCCTGCAGAAAGTCCAGCAGAGCCCCACTCACACCGGGCCACCAACAAAGCGGTGGACCCTCACACCATCCCTCCAGTACAGCCCCGAGACTGCTGACGGGGCAGAGAGTATGGAGTCAGGCACAGCTGCAGGGGCTATTGCTGCCTGGAGTGCTGTTTCTATTGACCTCAACCCAGGCACACCTGGGGAGGGCTTGCCGGCAGGGTCAGGCTGCCCAGGTCAGCTAATCCTCAGCCCTCAGGGAATCACATGGCAGAAAATGGACCTCGCTAAGACAGACTATGAGCCAAGGACAAAAAGGACACTATGCCATTTGCAGCACCGTAGATGAGTCTAGAGGTAATCACGTGACTTGTAGTAAGTCAGAAAGTGCAAGACACATATCGTATGATATCACTTAGAGGTGTTACCTAAAAATTGATACCAGGGCAGATATTTCCACGGAGAAGGGCAATCCCAGATTCATTAAACAAACTTATGGTTCACCAATGGAAAGGTGTGAGGATTGGATTCATTACGGTATTGGGGTTAACAGACATATACAAACACAGGTGAAATATATAATCACCAAAGACCTACAGAATACCAAGAGAAGACTACTCAACATTCTGTCATAACGTACATGGGAAAAGGATCCCAGGAAGAACAGACATATGTATATGTGTAAAAGAAACACATCTTGCACACCTACAACAAGCCAAACGTTGTCATCAAACTTGCTGTAATAAAAAATAAAAAATTAAATTAAAAACACGAACAAGATGTAGTGAGACAAACTTGAGGGGCTTTCTCCTGGCACATTCCATTCTCAATTACAATCTAGAACGCGACTTCCATTGAGGCTCTGCTGCCCTAGTAACCAGATTTGGTAAGGGAGAACTGCTGCCACCTTGTGGCCGTTTCACACAACAGCAGCTTTAATCCCAGCGCTAATGGTCAGTGGATATTCAAAATCGTTACAGGCCTGTAAATGACTCCTGCCCTGAAAACAAATCCTGGGGTCATATATCGACCAAAAAATTCAAAAGACGTCCATATTTCAAAACGACAGTTTCAAGAGGCATATTTTACGCACATTAGTGTTCTGCTTCTTTTGCTTTCTTTCTTTCTTTGTTAAAAAAACGGGAATGGAAAAAGGCAACCCTCAGAATGGGCGAAAACGTTCGCAAACGAATCAATGGACAGAGGTTTTATCTCCAATATATATAAACAGCTCATGCAGCTTAATATTAATAAAACAAACAGCCCAATACAAAAATGGGCAGAAGATCTAAATAGACATTTCTTCAAAGAAGACACAGAGATGGCCAAGACGCACATGAAAAGCTGCTCAACATCACTAATGATTAGAGAAATGCAAATCAAAACTACAATGAGGTATGACCTCACACCTGTTAGAATCGGCATCATCAGAAAATCTACAAACCACAAATTCTGGGGAGGGTGTGGACAAAAGGAACCCTCTTCCACTATTGGTGGGAATGTAAATTGATACAGTCACTATGGAGAACAGTATGGAGGTTCCTTTTAAAAACTAAAAAGAGAATTACCAACTGCTCCAGCAATCCCACTTCTGGGCATATACCCAGAGAAAACCATTAATCAAAAAGACACATTCACCACAATGTTCATTACAGCACTATTTACAATAGCCAGGTAATGGAAGCAACCTAAATGCCCACAGACAGACGAATGGATAAAGATGTGGTCCATATATAAAATGGAATATTACTCAGCCATAAAAAGGAATGAAACTGGGCCATTTGTAGAGAAGTCGATGGATCTAGAGACTGTCATACAGAGTGAAGTAAGTCAGAAAGAGAAAAACAAATATTGTATATTAATGCCTATATGTGGAACCTAGAACAATGGTACAGATGAACTGGTTTGCAGGGCAGAAATAGAGACACAGAGGTAGAGAACAAACGTATGGACACGAAGTGGGGGAAGCCATGTGGTGGTGGTGTTGGGATGAGTTGGGATATTGGGATTGACCTGTATACATGTATGTGCATAAAATAGATAACTAATAATAACCTGCTGTATAATAAATAAATAAAATTAAATTTCAAAATTTTTAAAAATAAAATTTAAAAATACAACAGAAAAAAGTTCTTCCTTTCACACAGATGTATTTATATGAATGAATTATTTCCATGCTTATATCTATAAATACATAAAAGAGGAATAAAATCTAACTTGAACCGAAAAGAAAAACAAAACCTGAACCTAACAGTTATACAGAGGAAAACCCTACCAAGGCACTTGCTCCAGCAGTAAACAATTCTGAAATTGGTCAGAGGTGGGGAATCATCTCCCATACAGCAAGCAGCCCCGCCCCCCCACGCATGGAGCGTCCTCATTGCAAAGCTGGGGGACCGTGCCGAGGCCTCTGTGAGTAAATGTGAGCTGAGCCCCAGGCCAGCTGCTGCTGAACTGTTCCCACCCTTCCCAGGTAAAACACCTGAATATGTACAAGGGCTTGAAAGCCTAGAGGAAGGGCCGTGGTGCCACACCAGTGACAGCACGCAGGCCAACTTGGTGTCTGCAGGCCAGCCAGGATGGTCCTGGCCCCGGGCGCTCTTCTGGAAGCTTTCCATTTCCCTGCCTGAGATACCCGTCCTGTCCCGGGCCCCACTACATTTTTTCCTTCCTCACCTCAGCCAGGAGAGAAATTCCAGTGGAAGTTATGGGTGACACATCCTCTTCTTTACAGGTGGCAGCCTGGCAACTCCTGCAGAAAGTCCAGCAGAGCCCCACTCACACCGGGCCACCAACAAAGCGGTGGACCCTCACACCATCCCTCCAGTACAGCCCCGAGACTGCTGACGGGGCAGAGAGTATGGAGTCAGGCACAGCTGCAGGGGCTATTGCTGCCTGGAGTGCTGTTTCTATTGACCTCAACCCAGGCACACCTGGGGAGGGCTTGCCGGCAGGGTCAGGCTGCCCAGGTCAGCTAATCCTCAGCCCTCAGGGAATCACATGGCAGAACATGGACCTCGCTAAGACAGACTATTAGCCAAGGAAAAAGAGGACACTATGCCATTTGCAGCACCGTAGATGAGTCTAGAGGTAATCACGTGACTTGTAGTAAGTCAGAAAGTGCAAGACACATATCGTATGATATCACTTATAGGTGTTACCTAAAAATTGATACCAGGGCAGATATTTCCACGGAGAAGGGCAATCCCAGATTCATTAAACAAACTTATGGTTCACCAATGGAAAGGTGTGAGGATTGGATTCATTACGGTATTGGGGTTAACAGACATATACAAACACAGGTGAAATATATAATCACCAAAGACCTACGGAATACCAAGAGAAGACTACTCAACATTCTGTCATAACGTACATGGGAAAAGGATCCCAGGAAGAACAGACATATGTATATGTGTAAAAGAAACACATCTTGCACACCTACAACAAGCCAAACGTTGTCATCAAACTTGCTGTAATAAAAAATAAAAAATTAAATTAAAAACACGAACAAGAAGTAGTGAGACAAACTTGAGGGGCTTTCTCCTGGCACATTCCATTCTCAATTACAATCTAGAACGCGACTTCCATTGAGGCTCTGCTGCCCTAGTAACCAGATTTGGTAAGGGAGAACTGCTGCCACCTTGTGGCCGTTTCACACAACAGCAGCTTTAATCCCAGCGCTAATGGTCAGTGGATATTCAAAATCGTTACAGGCCTGTAAATGACTCCTGCCCTGAAAACAAATCCTGGGGTCATATATCGACCAAAAAATTCAAAAGACGTCCATATTTCAAAACGACAGTTTCAAGAGGCATATTTTACGCACATTAGTGTTCTGCTTCTTTTGCTTTCTTTCTTTCTTTGTTAAAAAAACGGGAATGGAAAAAGTCAACCCTCAGAATGGGCGAAAACGTTCGCAAACGAATCAATGGACAGAGGTTTTATCTCCAATATATATAAACAGCTCGTGCAGCTTAATATTAATAAAACAAACAGCCCAATACAAAAATGGGCAGAAGATCTAAATAGACATTTCTTCAAAGAAGACACAGAGATGCCCAAGACGCACATGAAAAGCTGCTCAACATCACTAATGATTAGAGAAATGCAAATCAAAACTACAATGAGGTATGACCTCACACCTGTTAGAATCGGCATCATCAGAAAATCTACAAACCACAAATTCTGGGGAGGGTGTGGACAAAAGGAACCCTCTTCCACTATTGGTGGGAATGTAAATTGATACAGTCACTATGGAGAACAGTATGGAGGTTCCTTTTAAAAACTAAAAAGAGAATTACCAACTGCTCCAGCAATCCCACTTCTGGGCATATACCCAGAGAAAACCATTAATCAAAAAGACACATTCACCACAATGTTCATTACAGCACTATTTACAATAGCCAGGTAATGGAAGCAACCTAAATGCCCACAGACAGACGAATGGATAAAGATGTGGTCCATATATAAAATGGAATATTACTCAGCCATAAAAAGGAATGAAACTGGGCCATTTGTAGAGAAGTCGATGGATCTAGAGACTGTCATACAGAGTGAAGTAAGTCAGAAAGAGAAAAACAAATATTGTATATTAATGCCTATATGTGGAACCTAGAACAATGGTACAGATGAACTGGTTTGCAGGGCAGAAATAGAGACACAGAGGTAGAGAACAAACGTATGGACACGAAGTGGGGGAAGCCATGCGGTGGTGGTGTTGGGATGAGTTGGGATATTGGGATTGACCTGTATACATGTATGTGCATAAAATAGATAACTAATAATAACCTGCTGTATAATAAATAAATAAAATTAAATTTCAAAATTTTTAAAAATAAAATTTAAAAATACAACAGAAAAAAGTTCTTCCTTTCACACAGATGTATTTATATGAATGAATTATTTCCATGCTTATATCTATAAATACATAAAAGAGGAATAAAATCTAACTTGAACCGAAAAGAAAAACAAAACCTGAACCTAACAGTTATACAGAGGAAAACCCTACCAAGGCACTTGCTCCAGCAGTAAACAATTCTGAAATTGGTCAGAGGTGGGGAATCATCTCCCATACAGCAAGCAGCCCCGCCCCCCCACGCATGGAGCGTCCTCATTGCAAAGCTGGGGGACCGTGCCGAGGCCTCTGTGAGTAAATGTGAGCTGAGCCCCAGGCCAGCTGCTGCTGAACTGTTCCCACCCTTCCCAGGTAAAACACCTGAATATGTACAAGGGCTTGAAAGCCTAGAGGAAGGGCCGTGGTGCCACACCAGTGACAGCACGCAGGCCAACTTGGTGTCTGCAGGCCAGCCAGGATGGTCCTGGCCCCGGGCGCTCTTCTGGAAGCTTTCCATTTCCCTGCCTGAGATACCCGTCCTGTCCCGGGCCCCACTACATTTTTTCCTTCCTCACCTCAGCCAGGAGAGAAATTCCAGTGGAAGTTATGGGTGACACATCCTCTTCTTTACAGGTGGCAGCCTGGCAACTCCTGCAGAAAGTCCAGCAGAGCCCCACTCACACCGGGCCACCAACAAAGCAGTGGACCCTCACACCATCCCTCCAGTACAGCCCCGAGACTGCTGACGGGGCAGAGAGTATGGAGTCAGGCACAGCTGCAGGGGCTATTGCTGCCTGGAGTGCTGTTTCTATTGACCTCAACCCAGGCACACCTGGGGAGGGCTTGCCGGCAGGGTCAGGCTGCCCAGGTCAGCTAATCCTCAGCCCTCAGGGAATCACATGGCAGAACATGGACCTCGCTAAGACAGACTATTAGCCAAGGAAAAAGAGGACACTATGCCATTTGCAGCACCGTAGATGAGTCTAGAGGTAATCACGTGACTTGTAGTAAGTCAGAAAGTGCAAGACACATATCGTATGATATCACTTAGAGGTGTTACCTAAAAATTGATACCAGGGCAGATATTTCCACGGAGAAGGGCAATCCCAGATTCATTAAACAAACTTATGGTTCACCAATGGAAAGGTGTGAGGATTGGATTCATTACGGTATTGGGGTTAACAGACATATACAAACACAGGTGAAATATATAATCACCAAAGACCTACGGAATACCAAGAGAAGACTACTCAACATTCTGTCATAACGTACATGGGAAAAGGATCCCAGGAAGAACAGACATATGTATATGTGTAAAAGAAACACATCTTGCACACCTACAACAAGCCAAACGTTGTCATCAAACTTGCTGTAATAAAAAAATAAAAAATTAAATTAAAAACATGAACAAGAAGTAGTGAGACAAACTTGAGGGGCTTTCTCCTGGCACATTCCATTCTCAATTGCAATCTAGAACGCGACATCCATTGAGGCTCTGCTGCCCTAGTAACCAGATTTGGTAAGGGAGAACTGCTGCCACCTTGTGGCCGTTCCACACAACAGCAGCTTTAATCCCAGCGCTAATGGTCAGTGGATATTCAAAATCATTACAGGCCTGTAAATGACACCTGCCCTGAAAACAAATCCTGGGGTCATATATCGACCAAAAAATTCAAAAGACGTCCATATTTCAAAACGACAGTTTCAAGAGGCATATTTTACGCACATTAGTGTTCTGCTTCTTTTGCTTTCTTTCTTTCTTTGTTAAAAAAACGGGAATGGAAAAAGGCAACCCTCAGAATGGGCGAAAACGTTCGCAAACGAATCAATGGACAGAGGTTTTATCTCCAATATGTATAAACAGCTCATGCAGCTTAATATTAATAAAACAAACAGCCCAATACAAAAATGGGCAGAAGATCTAAATAGACATTTCTTCAAAGAAGACACAGAGATGGCCAAGACGCACATGAAAAGCTGCTCAACATCACTAATGATTAGAGAAATGCAAATCAAAACTACAATGAGGTATGACCTCACACCTGTTAGAATCGGCATCATCAGAAAATCTACAAACCACAAATTCTGGGGAGGGTGTGGACAAAAGGAACCCTCTTCCACTATTGGTGGGAATGTAAATTGATACAGTCACTATGGCGAACAGTATGGAGGTTCCTTTTAAAAACTAAAAAGAGAATTACCAACTGATCCAGCAATCCCACTTCTGGGCATATACCCAGAGAAAACCATTAATCAAAAAGACACATTCACCACAATGTTCATTACAGCACTATTTACAATAGCCAGGTAATGGAAGCAACCTAAATGCCCACAGACAGACGAATGGATAAAGATGTGGTCCATATATAAAATGGAATATTACTCAGCCATATAAAGGAATGAAACTGGGCCATTTGTAGAGAAGTCGATGGATCTAGAGACTGTCGTACAGAGTGAAGTAAGTCAGAAAGAGAAAAACAAATATTGTATATTAATGCCTATATGTGGAACCTAGAACAATGGTACAGATGAACTGGTTTGCAGGGCAGAAATAGAGACACAGAGGTAGAGAACAAACGTATGGATACGAAGTGGGGGAAGCCATGCGGTGGTGGTGTTGGGATGAGTTGGGATATTGGGATTGACCTGTATACATGTATGTGCATAAAATAGATAACTAATAATAACCTGCTGTATAATAAATAAATAAAATTAAATTTCAAAATTTTTAAAAATAAAATTTAAAAATACAACAGAAAAAAGTTCTTCCTTTCACACAGATGTATTTATATGAATGAATTATTTCCATGCTTATATCTATAAATAAATAAAAGAGGAATAAAATCTAACTTGAACCGAAAAGAAAAAAAAAAACCTGAACCTAACAGTTATACAGAGGAAAACCCTACCAAGGCACTTGCTCCAGCAGTAAACAATTCTGAAATTGGTCAGAGGTGGGGAATCATCTCCCATACAGCAAGCAGCCCCGCCCCCCCACGCATGGAGCGTCCTCATTGCAAAGCTGGGGGACCGTGCCGAGGCCTCTGTGAGTAAATGTGAGCTGAGCCCCAGGCCAGCTGCGGCTGAACTGTTCCCACCCTTCCCAGGTAAAACACCTGAATATGTACAAGGGCTTGAAAGCCTAGAGGAAGGACCGTGGTGCCACACCAGTGACAGCACGCAGGCCAACTTGGTGTCTGCAGGCCAGCCAGGATGGTCCTGGCCCCGGGCGCTCTTCTGGAAGCTTTCCATTTCCCTGCCTGAGATACCCGTCCTGTCCCGGGCCCCACTACATTTTTTCCTTCCTCACCTCAGCCAGGAGAGAAATTCCAGTGGAAGTTATGGGTGACACATCCTCTTCTTTACAGGTGGCAGCCTGGCAACTCCTGCAGAAAGTCCAGCAGAGCCCCACTCACACCGGGCCACCAACAAAGCGGTGGACCCTCACACCATCCCTCCAGTACAGCCCCGAGACTGCTGACGGGGCAGAGAGTATGGAGTCAGGCACAGCTGCAGGGGCTATTGCTGCCTGGAGTGCTGTTTCTATTGACCTCAACCCAGGCACACCTGGGGAGGGCTTGCCGGCAGGGTCAGGCTGCCCAGGTCAGCTAATCCTCAGCCCTCAGGGAATCACATGGCAGAACATGGACCTCGCTAAGACAGACTATTAGCCAAGGAAAAAGAGGACACTATGCCATTTGCAGCACCGTAGATGAGTCTAGAGGTAATCACGTGACTTGTAGTAAGTCAGAAAGTGCAAGACACATATCGTATGATATCACTTAGAGGTGTTACCTAAAAATTGATACCAGGGCAGATATTTCCACGGAGAAGGGCAATCCCAGATTCATTAAACAAACTTATGGTTCACCAATGGAAAGGTGTGAGGATTGGATTCATTACGGTATTGGGGTTAACAGACATATACAAACACAGGTGAAATATATAATCACCAACGACCTACGGAATACCAAGAGAAGACTACTCAACATTCTGTCATAACGTACATGGGAAAAGGATCCCAGGAAGAACAGACATATGTATATGTGTAAAAGAAACACATCTTGCACACCTACAACAAGCCAAACGTTGTCATCAAACTTGCTGTAATAAAAAATAAAAAATTAAATTAAAAACACGAACAAGAAGTAGTGAGACAAACTTGAGGGGCTTTCTCCTGGCACATTCCATTCTCAATTACAATCTAGAACGCGACTTCCATTGAGGCTCTGCTGCCCTAGTAACCAGATTTGGTAAGGGAGAACTGCTGCCACCTTGTGGCCGTTTCACACAACAGCAGCTTTAATCCCAGCGCTAATGGTCAGTGGATATTCAAAATCGTTACAGGCCTGTAAATGACTCCTGCCCTGAAAACAAATCCTGGGGTCATATATCGACCAAAAAATTCAAAAGACGTCCATATTCCAAAACGACAGTTTCAAGAGGCATATTTTACGCACATTAGTGTTCTGCTTCTTTTGCTTTCTTTCTTTCTTTGTTAAAAAAACGGGAATGGAAAAAGGCAACCCTCAGAATGGGCGAAAACGTTCGCAAACGAATCAATGGACAGAGGTTTTATCTCCAATATATATAAACAGCTCATGCAGCTTAATATTAATAAAACAAACAGCCCAATACAAAAATGGGCAGAAGATCTAAATAGACATTTCTTCAAAGAAGACACAGAGATGGCCAAGACGCACATGAAAAGCTGCTCAACATCACTAATGATTAGAGAAATGCAAATCAAAACTACAATGAGGTATGAACTCACACCTGTTAGAATCGGCATCATCAGAAAATCTACAAACCACAAATTCTGGGGAGGGTGTGGACAAAAGGAACCCTCTTCCACTATTGGTGGGAATGTAAATTGATACAGTCACTATGGAGAACAGTATGGAGGTTCCTTTTAAAAACTAAAAAGAGAATTACCAACTGATCCAGCAATCCCACTTCTGGGCATATACCCAGAGAAAACCATTAATCAAAAAGACACATTCACCACAATGTTCATTACAGCACTATTTACAATAGCCAGGTAATGGAAGCAACCTAAATGCCCACAGACAGACGAATGGATAAAGATGTGGTCCATATATAAAATGGAATATTACTCAGCCATAAAAAGGAATGAAACTGGGCCATTTGTAGAGAAGTCGATGGATCTAGAGACTGTCATACAGAGTGAAGTAAGTCAGAAAGAGAAAAACAAATATTGTATATTAATGCCTATATGTGGAACCTAGAACAATGGTACAGATGAACTGGTTTGCAGGGCAGAAATAGAGACACAGAGGTAGAGAACAAACGTATGGACACGAAGTGGGGGAAGCCATGTGGTGGTGGTGTTGGGATGAGTTGGGATATTGGGATTGACCTGTATACATGTATGTGCATAAAATAGATAACTAATAATAACCTGCTGTATAATAAATAAATAAAATTAAATTTCAAAATTTTTAAAAATAAAATTTAAAAATACAACAGAAAAAAGTTCTTCCTTTCACACAGATGTATTTATATGAATGAATTATTTCCATGCTTATATCTATAAATACATAAAAGAGGAATAAAATCTAACTTGAACCGAAAAGAAAAACAAAACCTGAACCTAACAGTTATACAGAGGAAAACCCTACCAAGGCACTTGCTCCAGCAGTAAACAATTCTGAAATTGGTCAGAGGTGGGGAATCATCTCCCATACAGCAAGCAGCCCCGCCCCCCCACGCATGGAGCGTCCTCATTGCAAAGCTGGGGGACCGTGCCGAGGCCTCTGTGAGTAAATGTGAGCTGAGCCCCAGGCCAGCTGCTGCTGAACTGTTCCCACCCTTCCCAGGTAAAACACCTGAATATGTACAAGGGCTTGAAAGCCTAGAGGAAGGGCCGTGGTGCCACACCAGTGACAGCACGCAGGCCAACTTGGTGTCTGCAGGCCAGCCAGGATGGTCCTGGCCCCGGGCGCTCTTCTGGAAGCTTTCCATTTCCCTGCCTGAGATACCCGTCCTGTCCCGGGCCCCACTACATTTTTTCCTTCCTCACCTCAGCCAGGAGAGAAATTCCAGTGGAAGTTATGGGTGACACATCCTCTTCTTTACAGGTGGCAGCCTGGCAACTCCTGCAGAAAGTCCAGCAGAGCCCCACTCACACCGGGCCACCAACAAAGCGGTGGACCCTCACACCATCCCTCCAGTACAGCCCCGAGACTGCTGACGGGGCAGAGAGTATGGAGTCAGGCACAGCTGCAGGGGCTATTGCTGCCTGGAGTGCTGTTTCTATTGACCTCAACCCAGGCACACCTGGGGAGGGCTTGCCGGCAGGGTCAGGCTGCCCAGGTCAGCTAATCCTCAGCCCTCAGGGAATCACATGGCAGAACATGGACCTCGCTAAGACAGACTATTAGCCAAGGAAAAAGAGGACACTATGCCATTTGCAGCACCGTAGATGAGTCTAGAGGTAATCACGTGACTTGTAGTAAGTCAGAAAGTGCAAGACACATATCGTATGATATCACTTATAGGTGTTACCTAAAAATTGATACCAGGGCAGATATTTCCACGGAGAAGGGCAATCCCAGATTCATTAAACAAACTTATGGTTCACCAATGGAAAGGTGTGAGGATTGGATTCATTACGGTATTGGGGTTAACAGACATATACAAACACAGGTGAAATATATAATCACCAAAGACCTACGGAATACCAAGAGAAGACTACTCAACATTCTGTCATAACGTACATGGGAAAAGGATCCCAGGAAGAACAGACATATGTATATGTGTAAAAGAAACACATCTTGCACACCTACAACAAGCCAAACGTTGTCATCAAACTTGCTGTAATAAAAAATAAAAAATTAAATTAAAAACACGAACAAGAAGTAGTGAGACAAACTTGAGGGGCTTTCTCCTGGCACATTCCATTCTCAATTACAATCTAGAACGCGACTTCCATTGAGGCTCTGCTGCCCTAGTAACCAGATTTGGTAAGGGAGAACTGCTGCCACCTTGTGGCCGTTTCACACAACAGCAGCTTTAATCCCAGCGCTAATGGTCAGTGGATATTCAAAATCGTTACAGGCCTGTAAATGACTCCTGCCCTGAAAACAAATCCTGGGGTCATATATCGACCAAAAAATTCAAAAGACGTCCATATTTCAAAACGACAGTTTCAAGAGGCATATTTTACGCACATTAGTGTTCTGCTTCTTTTGCTTTCTTTCTTTCTTTGTTAAAAAAACGGGAATGGAAAAAGTCAACCCTCAGAATGGGCGAAAACGTTCGCAAACGAATCAATGGACAGAGGTTTTATCTCCAATATATATAAACAGCTCGTGCAGCTTAATATTAATAAAACAAACAGCCCAATACAAAAATGGGCAGAAGATCTAAATAGACATTTCTTCAAAGAAGACACAGAGATGGCCAAGACGCACATGAAAAGCTGCTCAACATCACTAATGATTAGAGAAATGCAAATCAAAACTACAATGAGGTATGACCTCACACCTGTTAGAATCGGCATCATCAGAAAATCTACAAACCACAAATTCTGGGGAGGGTGTGGACAAAAGGAACCCTCTTCCACTATTGGTGGGAATGTAAATTGATACAGTCACTATGGAGAACAGTATGGAGTTTCCTTTTAAAAACTAAAAAGAGAATTACCAACTGCTCCAGCAATCCCACTTCTGGGCATATACCCAGAGAAAACCATTAATCAAAAAGACACATTCACCACAATGTTCATTACAGCACTATTTACAATAGCCAGGTAATGGAAGCAACCTAAATGCCCACAGACAGACGAATGGATAAAGATGTGGTCCATATATAAAATGGAATATTACTCAGCCATAAAAAGGAATGAAACTGGGCCATTTGTAGAGAAGTCGATGGATCTAGAGACTGTCATACAGAGTGAAGTAAGTCAGAAAGAGAAAAACAAATATTGTATATTAATGCCTATATGTGGAACCTAGAACAATGGTACAGATGAACTGGTTTGCAGGGCAGAAATAGAGACACAGAGGTAGAGAACAAACGTATGGACACGAAGTGGGGGAAGCCATGCGGTGGTGGTGTTGGGATGAGTTGGGATATTGGGATTGACCTGTATACATGTATGTGCATAAAATAGATAACTAATAATAACCTGCTGTATAATAAATAAATAAAATTAAATTTCAAAATTTTTAAAAATAAAATTTAAAAATACAACAGAAAAAAGTTCTTCCTTTCACACAGATGTATTTATATGAATGAATTATTTCCATGCTTATATCTATAAATACATAAAAGAGGAATAAAATCTAACTTGAACCGAAAAGAAAAACAAAACCTGAACCTAACAGTTATACAGAGGAAAACCCTACCAAGGCACTTGCTCCAGCAGTAAACAATTCTGAAATTGGTCAGAGGTGGGGAATCATCTCCCATACAGCAAGCAGCCCCGCCCCCCCACGCATGGAGCGTCCTCATTGCAAAGCTGGGGGACCGTGCCGAGGCCTCTGTGAGTAAATGTGAGCTGAGCCCCAGGCCAGCTGCTGCTGAACTGTTCCCACCCTTCCCAGGTAAAACACCTGAATATGTACAAGGGCTTGAAAGCCTAGAGGAAGGGCCGTGGTGCCACACCAGTGACAGCACGCAGGCCAACTTGGTGTCTGCAGGCCAGCCAGGATGGTCCTGGCCCCGGGCGCTCTTCTGGAAGCTTTCCATTTCCCTGCCTGAGATACCCGTCCTGTCCCGGGCCCCACTACATTTTTTCCTTCCTCACCTCAGCCAGGAGAGAAATTCCAGTGGAAGTTATGGGTGACACATCCTCTTCTTTACAGGTGGCAGCCTGGCAACTCCTGCAGAAAGTCCAGCAGAGCCCCACTCACACCGGGCCACCAACAAAGCAGTGGACCCTCACACCATCCCTCCAGTACAGCCCCGAGACTGCTGACGGGGCAGAGAGTATGGAGTCAGGCACAGCTGCAGGGGCTATTGCTGCCTGGAGTGCTGTTTCTATTGACCTCAACCCAGGCACACCTGGGGAGGGCTTGCCGGCAGGGTCAGGCTGCCCAGGTCAGCTAATCCTCAGCCCTCAGGGAATCACATGGCAGAAAATGGACCTCGCTAAGACAGACTATTAGCCAAGGAAAAAAAGGACACTATGCCATTTGCAGCACCGTAGATGAGTCTAGAGGTAATCACGTGACTTGTAGTAAGTCAGAAAGTGCAAGACACATATCGTATGATATCACTTAGAGGTGTTACCTAAAAATTGATACCAGGGCAGATATTTCCACGGAGAAGGGCAATCCCAGATTCATTAAACAAACTTATGGTTCACCAATGGAAAGGTGTGAGGATTGGATTCATTACGGTATTGGGGTTAACAGACATATACAAACACAGGTGAAATATATAATCACCAAAGACCTACGGAATACCAAGAGAAGACTACTCAACATTCTGTCATAACGTACATGGGAAAAGGATCCCAGGAAGAACAGACATATGTATATGTGTAAAAGAAACACATCTTGCACACCTACAACAAGCCAAACGTTGTCATCAAACTTGCTGTAATAAAAAAATAAAAAATTAAATTAAAAACATGAACAAGAAGTAGTGAGACAAACTTGAGGGGCTTTCTCCTGGCACATTCCATTCTCAATTGCAATCTAGAACGCGACATCCATTGAGGCTCTGCTGCCCTAGTAACCAGATTTGGTAAGGGAGAACTGCTGCCACCTTGTGGCCGTTCCACACAACAGCAGCTTTAATCCCAGCGCTAATGGTCAGTGGATATTCAAAATCATTACAGGCCTGTAAATGACACCTGCCCTGAAAACAAATCCTGGGGTCATATATCGACCAAAAAATTCAAAAGACGTCCATATTTCAAAACGACAGTTTCAAGAGGCATATTTTACGCACATTAGTGTTCTGCTTCTTTTGCTTTCTTTCTTTCTTTGTTAAAAAAACGGGAATGGAAAAAGGCAACCCTCAGAATGGGCGAAAACGTTCGCAAACGAATCAATGGACAGAGGTTTTATCTCCAATATGTATAAACAGCTCATGCAGCTTAATATTAATAAAACAAACAGCCCAATACAAAAATGGGCAGAAGATCTAAATAGACATTTCTTCAAAGAAGACACAGAGATGGCCAAGACGCACATGAAAAGCTGCTCAACATCACTAATGATTAGAGAAATGCAAATCAAAACTACAATGAGGTATGACCTCACACCTGTTAGAATCGGCATCATCAGAAAATCTACAAACCACAAATTCTGGGGAGGGTGTGGACAAAAGGAACCCTCTTCCACTATTGGTGGGAATGTAAATTGATACAGTCACTATGGCGAACAGTATGGAGGTTCCTTTTAAAAACTAAAAAGAGAATTACCAACTGATCCAGCAATCCCACTTCTGGGCATATACCCAGAGAAAACCATTAATCAAAAAGACACATTCACCACAATGTTCATTACAGCACTATTTACAATAGCCAGGTAATGGAAGCAACCTAAATGCCCACAGACAGACGAATGGATAAAGATGTGGTCCATATATAAAATGGAATATTACTCAGCCATATAAAGGAATGAAACTGGGCCATTTGTAGAGAAGTCGATGGATCTAGAGACTGTCGTACAGAGTGAAGTAAGTCAGAAAGAGAAAAACAAATATTGTATATTAATGCCTATATGTGGAACCTAGAACAATGGTACAGATGAACTGGTTTGCAGGGCAGAAATAGAGACACAGAGGTAGAGAACAAACGTATGGATACGAAGTGGGGGAAGCCATGCGGTGGTGGTGTTGGGATGAGTTGGGATATTGGGATTGACCTGTATACATGTATGTGCATAAAATAGATAACTAATAATAACCTGCTGTATAATAAATAAATAAAATTAAATTTCAAAATTTTTAAAAATAAAATTTAAAAATACAACAGAAAAAAGTTCTTCCTTTCACACAGATGTATTTATATGAATGAATTATTTCCATGCTTATATCTATAAATACATAAAAGAGGAATAAAATCTAACTTGAACCGAAAAGAAAAAAAAAAACCTGAACCTAACAGTTATACAGAGGAAAACCCTACCAAGGCACTTGCTCCAGCAGTAAACAATTCTGAAATTGGTCAGAGGTGGGGAATCATCTCCCATACAGCAAGCAGCCCCGCCCCCCCACGCATGGAGCGTCCTCATTGCAAAGCTGGGGGACCGTGCCGAGGCCTCTGTGAGTAAATGTGAGCTGAGCCCCAGGCCAGCTGCGGCTGAACTGTTCCCACCCTTCCCAGGTAAAACACCTGAATATGTACAAGGGCTTGAAAGCCTAGAGGAAGGGCCGTGGTGCCACACCAGTGACAGCACGCAGGCCAACTTGGTGTCTGCAGGCCAGCCAGGATGGTCCTGGCCCCGGGCGCTCTTCTGGAAGCTTTCCATTTCCCTGCCTGAGATACCCGTCCTGTCCCGGGCCCCACTACATTTTTTCCTTCCTCACCTCAGCCAGGAGAGAAATTCCAGTGGAAGTTATGGGTGACACATCCTCTTCTTTACAGGTGGCAGCCTGGCAACTCCTGCAGAAAGTCCAGCAGAGCCCCACTCACACCGGGCCACCAACAAAGCGGTGGACCCTCACACCATCCCTCCAGTACAGCCCCGAGACTGCTGACGGGGCAGAGAGTATGGAGTCAGGCACAGCTGCAGGGGCTATTGCTGCCTGGAGTGCTGTTTCTATTGACCTCAACCCAGGCACACCTGGGGAGGGCTTGCCGGCAGGGTCAGGCTGCCCAGGTCAGCTAATCCTCAGCCCTCAGGGAATCACATGGCAGAACATGGACCTCGCTAAGACAGACTATTAGCCAAGGAAAAAGAGGACACTATGCCATTTGCAGCACCGTAGATGAGTCTAGAGGTAATCACGTGACTTGTAGTAAGTCAGAAAGTGCAAGACACATATCGTATGATATCACTTAGAGGTGTTACCTAAAAATTGATACCAGGGCAGATATTTCCACGGAGAAGGGCAATCCCAGATTCATTAAACAAACTTATGGTTCACCAATGGAAAGGTGTGAGGATTGGATTCATTACGGTATTGGGGTTAACAGACATATAAACACAGGTGAAATATATAATCACCAAAGACCTACGGAATACCAAGAGAAGACTACTCAACATTCTGTCATAACGTACATGGGAAAAGGATCCCAGGAAGAACAGACATATGTATATGTGTAAAAGAAACACATCTTGCACACCTACAACAAGCCAAACGTTGTCATCAAACTTGCTGTAATAAAAAATAAAAAATTAAATTAAAAACACGAACAAGATGTAGTGAGACAAACTTGAGGGGCTTTCTCCTGGCACATTCCATTCTCAATTACAATCTAGAACGCGACTTCCATTGAGGCTCTGCTGCCCTAGTAACCAGATTTGGTAAGGGAGAACTGCTGCCACCTTGTGGCCGTTTCACACAACAGCAGCTTTAATCCCAGCGCTAATGGTCAGTGGATATTCAAAATCGTTACAGGCCTGTAAATGACTCCTGCCCTGAAAACAAATCCTGGGGTCATATATCGACCAAAAAATTCAAAAGACGTCCATATTTCAAAACGACAGTTTCAAGAGGCATATTTTACGCACATTAGTGTTCTGCTTCTTTTGCTTTCTTTCTTTCTTTGTTAAAAAAACGGGAATGGAAAAAGGCAACCCTCAGAATGGGCGAAAACGTTCGCAAACGAATCAATGGACAGAGGTTTTATCTCCAATATATATAAACAGCTCATGCAGCTTAATATTAATAAAACAAACAGCCCAATACAAAAATGGGCAGAAGATCTAAATAGACATTTCTTCAAAGAAGACACAGAGATGGCCAAGACGCACATGAAAAGCTGCTCAACATCACTAATGATTAGAGAAATGCAAATCAAAACTACAATGAGGTATGACCTCACACCTGTTAGAATCGGCATCATCAGAAAATCTACAAACCACAAATTCTGGGGAGGGTGTGGACAAAAGGAACCCTCTTCCACTATTGGTGGGAATGTAAATTGATACAGTCACTATGGAGAACAGTATGGAGGTTCCTTTTAAAAACTAAAAAGAGAATTACCAACTGCTCCAGCAATCCCACTTCTGGGCATATACCCAGAGAAAACCATTAATCAAAAAGACACATTCACCACAATGTTCATTACAGCACTATTTACAATAGCCAGGTAATGGAAGCAACCTAAATGCCCACAGACAGACGAATGGATAAAGATGTGGTCCATATATAAAATGGAATATTACTCAGCCATAAAAAGGAATGAAACTGGGCCATTTGTAGAGAAGTCGATGGATCTAGAGACTGTCATACAGAGTGAAGTAAGTCAGAAAGAGAAAAACAAATATTGTATATTAATGCCTATATGTGGAACCTAGAACAATGGTACAGATGAACTGGTTTGCAGGGCAGAAATAGAGACACAGAGGTAGAGAACAAACGTATGGACACGAAGTGGGGGAAGCCATGCGGTGGTGGTGTTGGGATGAGTTGGGATATTGGGATTGACCTGTATACATGTATGTGCATAAAATAGATAACTAATAATAACCTGCTGTATAATAAATAAATAAAATTAAATTTCAAAATTTTTAAAAATAAAATTTAAAAATACAACAGAAAAAAGTTCTTCCTTTCACACAGATGTATTTATATGAATGAATTATTTCCATGCTTATATCTATAAATACATAAAAGAGGAATAAAATCTAACTTGAACCGAAAAGAAAAACAAAACCTGAACCTAACAGTTATACAGAGGAAAACCCTACCAAGGCACTTGCTCCAGCAGTAAACAATTCTGAAATTGGTCAGAGGTGGGGAATCATCTCCCATACAGCAAGCAGCCCCGCCCCCCCACGCATGGAGCGTCCTCATTGCAAAGCTGGGGGACCGTGCCGAGGCCTCTGTGAGTAAATGTGAGCTGAGCCCCAGGCCAGCTGCGGCTGAACTGTTCCCACCCTTCCCAGGTAAAACACCTGAATATGTACAAGGGCTTGAAAGCCTAGAGGAAGGGCCGTGGTGCCACACCAGTGACAGCACGCAGGCCAACTTGGTGTCTGCAGGCCAGCCAGGATGGTCCTGGCCCCGGGCGCTCTTCTGGAAGCTTTCCATTTCCCTGCCTGAGATACCCGTCCTGTCCCGGGCCCCACTACATTTTTTCCTTCCTCACCTCAGCCAGGAGAGAAATTCCAGTGGAAGTTATGGGTGACACATCCTCTTCTTTACAGGTGGCAGCCTGGCAACTCCTGCAGAAAGTCCAGCAGAGCCCCACTCACACCGGGCCACCAACAAAGCGGTGGACCCTCACACCATCCCTCCAGTACAGCCCCGAGACTGCTGACGGGGCAGAGAGTATGGAGTCAGGCACAGCTGCAGGGGCTATTGCTGCCTGGAGTGCTGTTTCTATTGACCTCAACCCAGGCACACCTGGGGAGGGCTTGCCGGCAGGGTCAGGCTGCCCAGGTCAGCTAATCCTCAGCCCTCAGGGAATCACATGGCAGAACATGGACCTCGCTAAGACAGACTATGAGCCAAGGACAAAAAGGACACTATGCCATTTGCAGCACCGTAGATGAGTCTAGAGGTAATCACGTGACTTGTAGTAAGTCAGAAAGTGCAAGACACATATCGTATGATATCACTTATAGGTGTTACCTAAAAATTGATACCAGGGCAGATATTTCCACGGAGAAGGGCAATCCCAGATTCATTAAACAAACTTATGGTTCACCAATGGAAAGGTGTGAGGATTGGATTCATTACGGTATTGGGGTTAACAGACATATACAAACACAGGTGAAATATATAATCACCAAAGACCTACAGAATACCAAGAGAAGACTACTCAACATTCTGTCATAACGTACATGGGAAAAGGATCCCAGGAAGAACAGACATATGTATATGTGTAAAAGAAACACATCTTGCACACCTACAACAAGCCAAACGTTGTCATCAAACTTGCTGTAATAAAAAATAAAAAATTAAATTAAAAACACGAACAAGATGTAGTGAGACAAACTTGAGGGGCTTTCTCCTGGCACATTCCATTCTCAATTACAATCTAGAACGCGACTTCCATTGAGGCTCTGCTGCCCTAGTAACCAGATTTGGTAAGGGAGAACTGCTGCCACCTTGTGGCCGTTTCACACAACAGCAGCTTTAATCCCAGCGCTAATGGTCAGTGGATATTCAAAATCGTTACAGGCCTGTAAATGACTCCTGCCCTGAAAACAAATCCTGGGGTCATATATCGACCAAAAAATTCAAAAGACGTCCATATTTCAAAACGACAGTTTCAAGAGGCATATTTTACGCACATTAGTGTTCTGCTTCTTTTGCTTTCTTTCTTTCTTTGTTAAAAAAACGGGAATGGAAAAAGGCAACCCTCAGAATGGGCGAAAACGTTCGCAAACGAATCAATGGACAGAGGTTTTATCTCCAATATATATAAACAGCTCATGCAGCTTAATATTAATAAAACAAACAGCCCAATACAAAAATGGGCAGAAGATCTAAATAGACATTTCTTCAAAGAAGACACAGAGATGGCCAAGACGCACATGAAAAGCTGCTCAACATCACTAATGATTAGAGAAATGCAAATCAAAACTACAATGAGGTATGACCTCACACCTGTTAGAATCGGCATCATCAGAAAATCTACAAACCACAAATTCTGGGGAGGGTGTGGACAAAAGGAACCCTCTTCCACTATTGGTGGGAATGTAAATTGATACAGTCACTATGGAGAACAGTATGGAGGTTCCTTTTAAAAACTAAAAAGAGAATTACCAACTGCTCCAGCAATCCCACTTCTGGGCATATACCCAGAGAAAACCATTAATCAAAAAGACACATTCACCACAATGTTCATTACAGCACTATTTACAATAGCCAGGTAATGGAAGCAACCTAAATGCCCACAGACAGACGAATGGATAAAGATGTGGTCCATATATAAAATGGAATATTACTCAGCCATAAAAAGGAATGAAACTGGGCCATTTGTAGAGAAGTCGATGGATCTAGAGACTGTCATACAGAGTGAAGTAAGTCAGAAAGAGAAAAACAAATATTGTATATTAATGCCTATATGTGGAACCTAGAACAATGGTACAGATGAACTGGTTTGCAGGGCAGAAATAGAGACACAGAGGTAGAGAACAAACATATGGACACGAAGTGGGGGAAGCCATGCGGTGGTGGTGTTGGGATGAGTTGGGATATTGGGATTGACCTGTATACATGTATGTGCATAAAATAGATAACTAATAATAACCTGCTGTATAATAAATAAATAAAATTAAATTTCAAAATTTTTAAAAATAAAATTTAAAAATACAACAGAAAAAAGTTCTTCCTTTCACACAGATGTATTTATATGAATGAATTATTTCCATGCTTATATCTATAAATACATAAAAGAGGAATAAAATCTAACTTGAACCGAAAAGAAAAACAAAACCTGAACCTAACAGTTATACAGAGGAAAACCCTACCAAGGCACTTGCTCCAGCAGTAAACAATTCTGAAATTGGTCAGAGGTGGGGAATCATCTCCCATACAGCAAGCAGCCCCGCCCCCCCACACATGGAGCGTCCTCATTGCAAAGCTGGGGGACCGTGCCGAGGCCTCTGTGAGTAAATGTGAGCTGAGCCCCAGGCCAGCTGCTGCTGAACTGTTCCCACCCTTCCCAGGTAAAACACCTGAATATGTACAAGGGCTTGAAAGCCTAGAGGAAGGGCCGTGGTGCCACACCAGTGACAGCACGCAGGCCAACTTGGTGTCTGCAGGCCAGCCAGGATGGTCCTGGCCCCGGGCGCTCTTCTGGAAGCTTTCCATTTCCCTGCCTGAGATACCCGTCCTGTCCCGGGCCCCACTACATTTTTTCCTTCCTCACCTCAGCCAGGAGAGAAATTCCAGTGGAAGTTATGGGTGACACATCCTCTTCTTTACAGGTGGCAGCCTGGCAACTCCTGCAGAAAGTCCAGCAGAGCCCCACTCACACCGGGCCACCAACAAAGCGGTGGACCCTCACACCATCCCTCCAGTACAGCCCCGAGACTGCTGACGGGGCAGAGAGTATGGAGTCAGGCACAGCTGCAGGGGCTATTGCTGCCTGGAGTGCTGTTTCTATTGACCTCAACCCAGGCACACCTGGGGAGGGCTTGCCGGCAGGGTCAGGCTGCCCAGGTCAGCTAATCCTCAGCCCTCAGGGAATCACATGGCAGAAAATGGACCTCGCTAAGACAGACTATGAGCCAAGGACAAAAAGGACACTATGCCATTTGCAGCACCGTAGATGAGTCTAGAGGTAATCACGTGACTTGTAGTAAGTCAGAAAGTGCAAGACACATATCGTATGATATCACTTATAGGTGTTACCTAAAAATTGATACCAGGGCAGATATTTCCACGGAGAAGGGCAATCCCAGATTCATTAAACAAACTTATGGTTCACCAATGGAAAGGTGTGAGGATTGGATTCATTACGGTATTGGGGTTAACAGACATATACAAACACAGGTGAAATATATAATCACCAAAGACCTACAGAATACCAAGAGAAGACTACTCAACATTCTGTCATAACGTACATGGGAAAAGGATCCCAGGAAGAACAGACATATGTATATGTGTAAAAGAAACACATCTTGCACACCTACAACAAGCCAAACGTTGTCATCAAACTTGCTGTAATAAAAAATAAAAAATTAAATTAAAAACACGAACAAGATGTAGTGAGACAAACTTGAGGGGCTTTCTCCTGGCACATTCCATTCTCAATTACAATCTAGAACGCGACTTCCATTGAGGCTCTGCTGCCCTAGTAACCAGATTTGGTAAGGGAGAACTGCTGCCACCTTGTGGCCGTTTCACACAACAGCAGCTTTAATCCCAGCGCTAATGGTCAGTGGATATTCAAAATCGTTACAGGCCTGTAAATGACTCCTGCCCTGAAAACAAATCCTGGGGTCATATATCGACCAAAAAATTCAAAAGACGTCCATATTTCAAAACGACAGTTTCAAGAGGCATATTTTACGCACATTAGTGTTCTGCTTCTTTTGCTTTCTTTCTTTCTTTGTTAAAAAAACGGGAATGGAAAAAGGCAACCCTCAGAATGGGCGAAAACGTTCGCAAACGAATCAATGGACAGAGGTTTTATCTCCAATATATATAAACAGCTCATGCAGCTTAATATTAATAAAACAAACAGCCCAATACAAAAATGGGCAGAAGATCTAAATAGACATTTCTTCAAAGAAGACACAGAGATGGCCAAGACGCACATGAAAAGCTGCTCAACATCACTAATGATTAGAGAAATGCAAATCAAAACTACAATGAGGTATGACCTCACACCTGTTAGAATCGGCATCATCAGAAAATCTACAAACCACAAATTCTGGGGAGGGTGTGGACAAAAGGAACCCTCTTCCACTATTGGTGGGAATGTAAATTGATACAGTCACTATGGAGAACAGTATGGAGGTTCCTTTTAAAAACTAAAAAGAGAATTACCAACTGCTCCAGCAATCCCACTTCTGGGCATATACCCAGAGAAAACCATTAATCAAAAAGACACATTCACCACAATGTTCATTACAGCACTATTTACAATAGCCAGGTAATGGAAGCAACCTAAATGCCCACAGACAGACGAATGGATAAAGATGTGGTCCATATATAAAATGGAATATGACTCAGCCATAAAAAGGAATGAAACTGGGCCATTTGTAGAGAAGTCGATGGATCTAGAGACTGTCGTACCGAGTGAAGTAAGTCAGAAAGAGAAAAACAAATATTGTATATTAATGCCTATATGTGGAACCTAGAACAATGGTACAGATGAACTGGTTTGCAGGGCAGAAATAGAGACACAGAGGTAGAGAACAAACGTATGGACACGAAGTGGGGGAAGCCATGCGGTGGTGGTGTTGGGATGAGTTGGGATATTGGGATTGACCTGTATACATGTATGTGCATAAAATAGATAACTAATAATAACCTGCTGTATAATAAATAAATAAAATTAAATTTCAAAATTTTTAAAAATAAAATTTAAAAATACAACAGAAAAAAGTTCTTCCTTTCACACAGATGTATTTATATGAATGAATTATTTCCATGCTTATATCTATAAATACATAAAAGAGGAATAAAATCTAACTTGAACCGAAAAGAAAAACAAAACCTGAACCTAACAGTTATACAGAGGAAAACCCTACCAAGGCACTTGCTCCAGCAGTAAACAATTCTGAAATTGGTCAGAGGTGGGGAATCATCTCCCATACAGCAAGCAGCCCCGCCCCCCCACACATGGAGCGTCCTCATTGCAAAGCTGGGGGACCGTGCCGAGGCCTCTGTGAGTAAATGTGAGCTGAGCCCCAGGCCAGCTGCTGCTGAACTGTTCCCACCCTTCCCAGGTAAAACACCTGAATATGTACAAGGGCTTGAAAGCCTAGAGGAAGGGCCGTGGTGCCACACCAGTGACAGCACGCAGGCCAACTTGGTGTCTGCAGGCCAGCCAGGATGGTCCTGGCCCCGGGCGCTCTTCTGGAAGCTTTCCATTTCCCTGCCTGAGATACCCGTCCTGTCCCGGGCCCCACTACATTTTTTCCTTCCTCACCTCAGCCAGGAGAGAAATTCCAGTGGAAGTTATGGGTGACACATCCTCTTCTTTACAGGTGGCAGCCTGGCAACTCCTGCAGAAAGTCCAGCAGAGCCCCACTCACACCGGGCCACCAACAAAGCGGTGGACCCTCACACCATCCCTCCAGTACAGCCCCGAGACTGCTGACGGGGCAGAGAGTATGGAGTCAGGCACAGCTGCAGGGGCTATTGCTGCCTGGAGTGCTGTTTCTATTGACCTCAACCCAGGCACACCTGGGGAGGGCTTGCCGGCAGGGTCAGGCTGCCCAGGTCAGCTAATCCTCAGCCCTCAGGGAATCACATGGCAGAACATGGACCTCGCTAAGACAAACTATTAGCCAAGGAAAAAGAGGACACTATGCCATTTGCAGCACCGTAGATGAGTCTAGAGGTAATCACGTGACTTGTAGTAAGTCAGAAAGTGCAAGACACATATCGTATGATTTCACTTATAGGTGTTACCTAAAAATTGATACCAGGGCAGATATTTCCACGGAGAAGGGCAATCCCAGATTCATTAAACAAACTTATGGTTCACCAATGGAAAGGTGTGAGGATTGGATTCATTACGGTATTGGGGTTAACAGACATATACAAACACAGGTGAAATATATAATCACCAAAGACCTACGGAATACCAAGAGAAGACTACTCAACATTCTGTCATAACGTACATGGGAAAAGGATCCCAGGAAGAACAGACATATGTATATGTGTAAAAGAAACACATCTTGCACACCTACAACAAGCCAAACGTTGTCATCAAACTTGCTGTAATAAAAAATAAAAAATTAAATTAAAAACACGAACAAGATGTAGTGAGACAAACTTGAGGGGCTTTCTCCTGGCACATTCCATTCTCAATTACAATCTAGAACGCGACTTCCATTGAGGCTCTGCTGTCCTAGTAACCAGATTTGGTAAGGGAGAACTGCTGCCACCTTGTGGCCGTTCCACACAACAGCAGCTTTAATCCCAGCGCTAATGGTCAGTGGATATTCAAAATCGTTACAGGCCTGTAAATGACACCTGCCCTGAAAACAAATCCTGGGGTCATATATCGACCAAAAAATTCAAAAGACGTCCATATTTCAAAACGACAGTTTCAAGAGGCATATTTTACGCACATTAGTGTTCTGCTTCTTTTGCTTTCTTTCTTTCTTTGTTAAAAAAACGGGAATGGAAAAAGGCAACCCTCAGAATGGGCGAAAACGTTCGCAAACGAATCAATGGACAGAGGTTTTATCTCCAATATGTATAAACAGCTCATGCAGCTTAATATTAATAAAACAAACAGCCCAATACAAAAATGGGCAGAAGATCTAAATAGACATTTCTTCAAAGAAGACACAGAGATGGCCAAGACGCACATGAAAAGCTGCTCAACATCACTAATGATTAGAGAAATGCAAATCAAAACTACAATGAGGTATGACCTCACACCTGTTAGAATCGGCATCATCAGAAAATCTACAAACCACAAATTCTGGGGAGGGTGTGGACAAAAGGAACCCTCTTCCACTATTGGTGGGAATGTAAATTGATACAGTCACTATGGCGAACAGTATGGAGGTTCCTTTTAAAAACTAAAAAGAGAATTACCAACTGCTCCAGCAATCCCACTTCTGGGCATATACCCAGAGAAAACCATTAATCAAAAAGACACATTCACCACAATGTTCATTACAGCACTATTTACAATAGCCAGGTAATGGAAGCAACCTAAATGCCCACAGACAGACGAATGGATAAAGATGTGGTCCATATATAAAATGGAATATTACTCAGCCATATAAAGGAATGAAACTGGGCCATTTGTAGAGAAGTCGATGGATCTAGAGACTGTCGTACAGAGTGAAGTAAGTCAGAAAGAGAAAAACAAATATTGTATATTAATGCCTATATGTGGAACCTAGAACAATGGTACAGATGAACTGGTTTGCAGGGCAGAAATAGAGACACAGAGGTAGAGAACAAACGTATGGATACGAAGTGGGGGAAGCCATGCGGTGGTGGTGTTGGGATGAGTTGGGATATTGGGATTGACCTGTATACATGTATGTGCATAAAATAGATAACTAATAATAACCTGCTGTATAATAAATAAATAAAATTAAATTTCAAAATTTTTAAAAATAAAATTTAAAAATACAACAGAAAAAAGTTCTTCCTTTCACACAGATGTATTTATATGAATGAATTATTTCCATGCTTATATCTATAAATAAATAAAAGAGGAATAAAATCTAACTTGAACCGAAAAGAAAAAAAAAAACCTGAACCTAACAGTTATACAGAGGAAAACCCTACCAAGGCACTTGCTCCAGCAGTAAACAATTCTGAAATTGGTCAGAGGTGGGGAATCATCTCCCATACAGCAAGCAGCCCCGCCCCCCCACGCATGGAGCGTCCTCATTGCAAAGCTGGGGGACCGTGCCGAGGCCTCTGTGAGTAAATGTGAGCTGAGCCCCAGGCCAGCTGCGGCTGAACTGTTCCCACCCTTCCCAGGTAAAACACCTGAATATGTACAAGGGCTTGAAAGCCTAGAGGAAGGGCCGTGGTGCCACACCAGTGACAGCACGCAGGCCAACTTGGTGTCTGCAGGCCAGCCAGGATGGTCCTGGCCCCGGGCGCTCTTCTGGAAGCTTTCCATTTCCCTGCCTGAGATACCCGTCCTGTCCCGGGCCCCACTACATTTTTTCCTTCCTCACCTCAGCCAGGAGAGAAATTCCAGTGGAAGTTATGGGTGACACATCCTCTTCTTTACAGGTGGCAGCCTGGCAACTCCTGCAGAAAGTCCAGCAGAGCCCCACTCACACCGGGCCACCAACAAAGCGGTGGACCCTCACACCATCCCTCCAGTACAGCCCCGAGACTGCTGACGGGGCAGAGAGTATGGAGTCAGGCACAGCTGCAGGGGCTATTGCTGCCTGGAGTGCTGTTTCTATTGACCTCAACCCAGGCACACCTGGGGAGGGCTTGCCGGCAGGGTCAGGCTGCCCAGGTCAGCTAATCCTCAGCCCTCAGGGAATCACATGGCAGAACATGGACCTCGCTAAGACAGACTATTAGCCAAGGAAAAAGAGGACACTATGCCATTTGCAGCACCGTAGATGAGTCTAGAGGTAATCACGTGACTTGTAGTAAGTCAGAAAGTGCAAGACACATATCGTATGATATCACTTAGAGGTGTTACCTAAAAATTGATACCAGGGCAGATATTTCCACGGAGAAGGGCAATCCCAGATTCATTAAACAAACTTATGGTTCACCAATGGAAAGGTGTGAGGATTGGATTCATTACGGTATTGGGGTTAACAGACATATAAACACAGGTGAAATATATAATCACCAAAGACCTACGGAATACCAAGAGAAGACTACTCAACATTCTGTCATAACGTACATGGGAAAAGGATCCCAGGAAGAACAGACATATGTATATGTGTAAAAGAAACACATCTTGCACACCTACAACAAGCCAAACGTTGTCATCAAACTTGCTGTAATAAAAAATAAAAAATTAAATTAAAAACACGAACAAGATGTAGTGAGACAAACTTGAGGGGCTTTCTCCTGGCACATTCCATTCTCAATTACAATCTAGAACGCGACTTCCATTGAGGCTCTGCTGCCCTAGTAACCAGATTTGGTAAGGGAGAACTGCTGCCACCTTGTGGCCGTTTCACACAACAGCAGCTTTAATCCCAGCGCTAATGGTCAGTGGATATTCAAAATCGTTACAGGCCTGTAAATGACTCCTGCCCTGAAAACAAATCCTGGGGTCATATATCGACCAAAAAATTCAAAAGACGTCCATATTTCAAAACGACAGTTTCAAGAGGCATATTTTACGCACATTAGTGTTCTGCTTCTTTTGCTTTCTTTCTTTCTTTGTTAAAAAAACGGGAATGGAAAAAGGCAACCCTCAGAATGGGTGAAAACGTTCGCAAACGAATCAATGGACAGAGGTTTTATCTCCAATATATATAAACAGCTCATGCAGCTTAATATTAATAAAACAAACAGCCCAATACAAAAATGGGCAGAAGATCTAAATAGACATTTCTTCAAAGAAGACACAGAGATGGCCAAGACGCACATGAAAAGCTGCTCAACATCACTAATGATTAGAGAAATGCAAATCAAAACTACAATGAGGTATGACCTCACACCTGTTAGAATCGGCATCATCAGAAAATCTACAAACCACAAATTCTGGGGAGGGTGTGGACAAAAGGAACCCTCTTCCACTATTGGTGGGAATGTAAATTGATACAGTCACTATGGAGAACAGTATGGAGGTTCCTTTTAAAAACTAAAAAGAGAATTACCAACTGATCCAGCAATCCCACTTCTGGGCATATACCCAGAGAAAACCATTAATCAAAAAGACACATTCACCACAATGTTCATTACAGCACTATTTACAATAGCCAGGTAATGGAAGCAACCTAAATGCCCACAGACAGACGAATGGATAAAGATGTGCTCCATATATAAAATGGAATATTACTCAGCCATAAAAAGGAATGAAACTGGGCCATTTGTAGAGAAGTCGATGGATCTAGAGACTGTCATACAGAGTGAAGTAAGTCAGAAAGAGAAAAACAAATATTGTATATTAATGCCTATATGTGGAACCTAGAACAATGGTACAGATGAACTGGTTTGCAGGGCAGAAATAGAGACACAGAGGTAGAGAACAAACGTATGGACACGAAGTGGGGGAAGCCATGCGGTGGTGGTGTTGGGATGAGTTGGGATATTGGGATTGACCTGTATACATGTATGTGCATAAAATAGATAACTAATAATAACCTGCTGTATAATAAATAAATAAAATTAAATTTCAAAATTTTTAAAAATAAAATTTAAAAATACAACAGAAAAAAGTTCTTCCTTTCACACAGATGTATTTATATGAATGAATTATTTCCATGCTGATATCTATAAATACATAAAAGAGGAATAAAATCTAACTTGAACCGAAAAGAAAAACAAAACCTGAACCTAACAGTTATACAGAGGAAAACCCTACCAAGGCATTTGCTCCAGCAGTAAACAATTCTGAAATTGGTCAGAGGTGGGGAATCATCTCCCATACAGCAAGCAGCCCCGCCCCCCCACGCATGGAGCGTCCTCATTGCAAAGCTGGGGGACCGTGCCGAGGCCTCTGTGAGTAAATGTGAGCTGAGCCCCAGGCCAGCTGCGGCTGAACTGTTCCCACCCTTCCCAGGTAAAACACCTGAATATGTACAAGGGCTTGAAAGCCTAGAGGAAGGGCCGTGGTGCCACACCAGTGACAGCACGCAGGCCAACTTGGTGTCTGCAGGCCAGCCAGGATGGTCCTGGCCCCGGGCGCTCTTCTGGAAGCTTTCCATTTCCCTGCCTGAGATACCCGTCCTGTCCCGGGCCCCACTACATTTTTTCCTTCCTCACCTCAGCCAGGAGAGAAATTCCAGTGGAAGTTATGGGTGACACATCCTCTTCTTTACAGGTGGCAGCCTGGCAACTCCTGCAGAAAGTCCAGCAGAGCCCCACTCACACCGGGCCACCAACAAAGCGGTGGACCCTCACACCATCCCTCCAGTACAGCCCCGAGACTGCTGACGGGGCAGAGAGTATGGAGTCAGGCACAGCTGCAGGGGCTATTGCTGCCTGGAGTGCTGTTTCTATTGACCTCAACCCAGGCACACCTGGGGAGGGCTTGCCGGCAGGGTCAGGCTGCCCAGGTCAGCTAATCCTCAGCCCTCAGGGAATCACATGGCAGAAAATGGACCTCGCTAAGACAGACTATGAGCCAAGGACAAAAAGGACACTATGCCATTTGCAGCACCGTAGATGAGTCTAGAGGTAATCACGTGACTTGTAGTAAGTCAGAAAGTGCAAGACACATATCGTATGATATCACTTAGAGGTGTTACCTAAAAATTGATACCAGGGCAGATATTTCCACGGAGAAGGGCAATCCCAGATTCATTAAACAAACTTATGGTTCACCAATGGAAAGGTGTGAGGATTGGATTCATTACGGTATTGGGGTTAACAGACATATACAAACACAGGTGAAATATATAATCACCAAAGACCTACAGAATACCAAGAGAAGACTACTCAACATTCTGTCATAACGTACATGGGAAAAGGATCCCAGGAAGAACAGACATATGTATATGTGTAAAAGAAACACATCTTGCACACCTACAACAAGCCAAACGTTGTCATCAAACTTGCTGTAATAAAAAATAAAAAATTAAATTAAAAACACGAACAAGATGTAGTGAGACAAACTTGAGGGGCTTTCTCCTGGCACATTCCATTCTCAATTACAATCTAGAACGCGACTTCCATTGAGGCTCTGCTGCCCTAGTAACCAGATTTGGTAAGGGAGAACTGCTGCCACCTTGTGGCCGTTTCACACAACAGCAGCTTTAATCCCAGCGCTAATGGTCAGTGGATATTCAAAATCGTTACAGGCCTGTAAATGACTCCTGCCCTGAAAACAAATCCTGGGGTCATATATCGACCAAAAAATTCAAAAGACGTCCATATTTCAAAACGACAGTTTCAAGAGGCATATTTTACGCACATTAGTGTTCTGCTTCTTTTGCTTTCTTTCTTTCTTTGTTAAAAAAACGGGAATGGAAAAAGGCAACCCTCAGAATGGGCGAAAACGTTCGCAAACGAATCAATGGACAGAGGTTTTATCTCCAATATATATAAACAGCTCATGCAGCTTAATATTAATAAAACAAACAGCCCAATACAAAAATGGGCAGAAGATCTAAATAGACATTTCTTCAAAGAAGACACAGAGATGGCCAAGACGCACATGAAAAGCTGCTCAACATCACTAATGATTAGAGAAATGCAAATCAAAACTACAATGAGGTATGACCTCACACCTGTTAGAATCGGCATCATCAGAAAATCTACAAACCACAAATTCTGGGGAGGGTGTGGACAAAAGGAACCCTCTTCCACTATTGGTGGGAATGTAAATTGATACAGTCACTATGGAGAACAGTATGGAGGTTCCTTTTAAAAACTAAAAAGAGAATTACCAACTGCTCCAGCAATCCCACTTCTGGGCATATACCCAGAGAAAACCATTAATCAAAAAGACACATTCACCACAATGTTCATTACAGCACTATTTACAATAGCCAGGTAATGGAAGCAACCTAAATGCCCACAGACAGACGAATGGATAAAGATGTGGTCCATATATAAAATGGAATATTACTCAGCCATAAAAAGGAATGAAACTGGGCCATTTGTAGAGAAGTCGATGGATCTAGAGACTGTCATACAGAGTGAAGTAAGTCAGAAAGAGAAAAACAAATATTGTATATTAATGCCTATATGTGGAACCTAGAACAATGGTACAGATGAACTGGTTTGCAGGGCAGAAATAGAGACACAGAGGTAGAGAACAAACGTATGGACACGAAGTGGGGGAAGCCATGTGGTGGTGGTGTTGGGATGAGTTGGGATATTGGGATTGACCTGTATACATGTATGTGCATAAAATAGATAACTAATAATAACCTGCTGTATAATAAATAAATAAAATTAAATTTCAAAATTTTTAAAAATAAAATTTAAAAATACAACAGAAAAAAGTTCTTCCTTTCACACAGATGTATTTATATGAATGAATTATTTCCATGCTTATATCTATAAATACATAAAAGAGGAATAAAATCTAACTTGAACCGAAAAGAAAAACAAAACCTGAACCTAACAGTTATACAGAGGAAAACCCTACCAAGGCACTTGCTCCAGCAGTAAACAATTCTGAAATTGGTCAGAGGTGGGGAATCATCTCCCATACAGCAAGCAGCCCCGCCCCCCCACACATGGAGCGTCCTCATTGCAAAGCTGGGGGACCGTGCCGAGGCCTCTGTGAGTAAATGTGAGCTGAGCCCCAGGCCAGCTGCTGCTGAACTGTTCCCACCCTTCCCAGGTAAAACACCTGAATATGTACAAGGGCTTGAAAGCCTAGAGGAAGGGCCGTGGTGCCACACCAGTGACAGCACGCAGGCCAACTTGGTGTCTGCAGGCCAGCCAGGATGGTCCTGGCCCCGGGCGCACTTCTGGAAGCTTTCCATTTCCCTGCCTGAGATACCCGTCCTGTCCCGGGCCCCACTACATTTTTTCCTTCCTCACCTCAGCCAGGAGAGAAATTCCAGTGGAAGTTATGGGTGACACATCCTCTTCTTTACAGGTGGCAGCCTGGCAACTCCTGCAGAAAGTCCAGCAGAGCCCCACTCACACCGGGCCACCAACAAAGCGGTGGACCCTCACACCATCCCTCCAGTACAGCCCCGAGACTGCTGACGGGGCAGAGAGTATGGAGTCAGGCACAGCTGCAGGGGCTATTGCTGCCTGGAGTGCTGTTTCTATTGACCTCAACCCAGGCACACCTGGGGAGGGCTTGCCGGCAGGGTCAGGCTGCCCAGGTCAGCTAATCCTCAGCCCTCAGGGAATCACATGGCAGAACATGGACCTCGCTAAGACAAACTATTAGCCAAGGAAAAAGAGGACACTATGCCATTTGCAGCACCGTAGATGAGTCTAGAGGTAATCACGTGACTTGTAGTAAGTCAGAAAGTGCAAGACACATATCGTATGATATCACTTATAGGTGTTACCTAAAAATTGATACCAGGGCAGATATTTCCACGGAGAAGGGCAATCCCAGATTCATTAAACAAACTTATGGTTCACCAATGGAAAGGTGTGAGGATTGGATTCATTACGGTATTGGGGTTAACAGACATATACAAACACAGGTGAAATATATAATCACCAAAGACCTACGGAATACCAAGAGAAGACTACTCAACATTCTGTCATAACGTACATGGGAAAAGGATCCCAGGAAGAACAGACATATGTATATGTGTAAAAGAAACACATCTTGCACACCTACAACAAGCCAAACGTTGTCATCAAACTTGCTGTAATAAAAAATAAAAAATTAAATTAAAAACACGAACAAGATGTAGTGAGACAAACTTGAGGGGCTTTCTCCTGGCACATTCCATTCTCAATTACAATCTAGAACGCGACTTCCATTGAGGCTCTGCTGTCCTAGTAACCAGATTTGGTAAGGGAGAACTGCTGCCACCTTGTGGCCGTTTCACACAACAGCAGCTTTAATCCCAGCGCTAATGGTCAGTGGATATTCAAAATCGTTACAGGCCTGTAAATGACTCCTGCCCTGAAAACAAATCCTGGGGTCATATATCGACCAAAAAATTCAAAAGACGTCCATATTTCAAAACGACAGTTTCAAGAGGCATATTTTACGCACATTAGTGTTCTGCTTCTTTTGCTTTCTTTCTTTCTTTGTTAAAAAAACGGGAATGGAAAAAGGCAACCCTCAGAATGGGCGAAAACGTTCGCAAACGAATCAATGGACAGAGGTTTTATCTCCAATATATATAAACAGCTCATGCAGCTTAATATTAATAAAACAAACAGCCCAATACAAAAATGGGCAGAAGATCTAAATAGACATTTCTTCAAAGAAGACACAGAGATGGCCAAGACGCACATGAAAAGCTGCTCAACATCACTAATGATTAGAGAAATGCAAATCAAAACTACAATGAGGTATGACCTCACACCTGTTAGAATCGGCATCATCAGAAAATCTACAAACCACAAATTCTGGGGAGGGTGTGGACAAAAGGAACCCTCTTCCACTATTGGTGGGAATGTAAATTGATACAGTCACTATGGAGAAGAGTATGGAGGTTCCTTTTAAAAACTAAAAAGAGAATTACCAACTGATCCAGCAATCCCACTTCTGGGCATATACCCAGAGAAAACCATTAATCAAAAAGACACATTCACCACAATGTTCATTACAGCACTATTTACAATAGCCAGGTAATGGAAGCAACCTAAATGCCCACAGACAGACGAATGGATAAAGATGTGGTCCATATATAAAATGGAATATTACTCAGCCATAAAAAGGAATGAAACTGGGCCATTTGTAGAGAAGTCGATGGATCTAGAGACTGTCGTACAGAGTGAAGTAAGTCAGAAAGAGAAAAACAAATATTGTATATTAATGCCTATATGTGGAACCTAGAACAATGGTACAGATGAACTGGTTTGCAGGGCAGAAATAGAGACACAGAGGTAGAGAACAAACGTATGGATACGAAGTGGGGGAAGCCATGCGGTGGTGGTGTTGGGATGAGTTGGGATATTGGGATTGACCTGTATACATGTATGTGCATAAAATAGATAACTAATAATAACCTGCTGTATAATAAATAAATAAAATTAAATTTCAAAATTTTTAAAAATAAAATTTAAAAATACAACAGAAAAAAGTTCTTCCTTTCACACAGATGTATTTATATGAATGAATTATTTCCATGCTTATATCTATAAATACATAAAAGAGGAATAAAATCTAACTTGAACCGAAAAGAAAAAAAAAAACCTGAACCTAACAGTTATACAGAGGAAAACCCTACCAAGGCACTTGCTCCAGCAGTAAACAATTCTGAAATTGGTCAGAGGTGGGGAATCATCTCCCATACAGCAAGCAGCCCCGCCCCCCCACGCATGGAGCGTCCTCATTGCAAAGCTGGGGGACCGTGCCGAGGCCTCTGTGAGTAAATGTGAGCTGAGCCCCAGGCCAGCTGCGGCTGAACTGTTCCCACCCTTCCCAGGTAAAACACCTGAATATGTACAAGGGCTTGAAAGCCTAGAGGAAGGGCCGTGGTGCCACACCAGTGACAGCACGCAGGCCAACTTGGTGTCTGCAGGCCAGCCAGGATGGTCCTGGCCCCGGGCGCTCTTCTGGAAGCTTTCCATTTCCCTGCCTGAGATACCCGTCCTGTCCCGGGCCCCACTACATTTTTTCCTTCCTCACCTCAGCCAGGAGAGAAATTCCAGTGGAAGTTATGGGTGACACATCCTCTTCTTTACAGGTGGCAGCCTGGCAACTCCTGCAGAAAGTCCAGCAGAGCCCCACTCACACCGGGCCACCAACAAAGCGGTGGACCCTCACACCATCCCTCCAGTACAGCCCCGAGACTGCTGACGGGGCAGAGAGTATGGAGTCAGGCACAGCTGCAGGGGCTATTGCTGCCTGGAGTGCTGTTTCTATTGACCTCAACCCAGGCACACCTGGGGAGGGCTTCCCGGCAGGGTCAGGCTGCCCAGGTCAGCTAATCCTCAGCCCTCAGGGAATCACATGGCAGAACATGGACCTCGCTAAGACAGACTATTAGCCAAGGAAAAAGAGGACACTATGCCATTTGCAGCACCGTAGATGAGTCTAGAGGTAATCACGTGACTTGTAGTAAGTCAGAAAGTGCAAGACACATATCGTATGATATCACTTAGAGGTGTTACCTAAAAATTGATACCAGGGCAGATATTTCCACGGAGAAGGGCAATCCCAGATTCATTAAACAAACTTATGGTTCACCAATGGAAAGGTGTGAGGATTGGATTCATTACGGTATTGGGGTTAACAGACATATAAACACAGGTGAAATATATAATCACCAAAGACCTACGGAATACCAAGAGAAGACTACTCAACATTCTGTCATAACGTACATGGGAAAAGGATCCCAGGAAGAACAGACATATGTATATGTGTAAAAGAAACACATCTTGCACACCTACAACAAGCCAAACGTTGTCATCAAACTTGCTGTAATAAAAAATAAAAAATTAAATTAAAAACACGAACAAGAAGTAGTGAGACAAACTTGAGGGGCTTTCTCCTGGCACATTCCATTCTCAATTACAATCTAGAACGCGACTTCCATTGAGGCTCTGCTGCCCTAGTAACCAGATTTGGTAAGGGAGAACTGCTGCCACCTTGTGGCCGTTTCACACAACAGCAGCTTTAATCCCAGCGCTAATGGTCAGTGGATATTCAAAATCGTTACAGGCCTGTAAATGACTCCTGCCCTGAAAACAAATCCTGGGGTCATATATCGACCAAAAAATTCAAAAGACGTCCATATTTCAAAACGACAGTTTCAAGAGGCATATTTTACGCACATTAGTGTTCTGCTTCTTTTGCTTTCTTTCTTTCTTTGTTAAAAAAACGGGAATGGAAAAAGGCAACCCTCAGAATGGGCGAAAACGTTCGCAAACGAATCAATGGACAGAGGTTTTATCTCCAATATATATAAACAGCTCATGCAGCTTAATATTAATAAAACAAACAGCCCAATACAAAAATGGGCAGAAGATCTAAATAGACATTTCTTCAAAGAAGACACAGAGATGGCCAAGACGCACATGAAAAGCTGCTCAACATCACTAATGATTAGAGAAATGCAAATCAAAACTACAATGAGGTATGACCTCACACCTGTTAGAATCGGCATCATCAGAAAATCTACAAACCACAAATTCTGGGGAGGGTGTGGACAAAAGGAACCCTCTTCCACTATTGGTGGGAATGTAAATTGATACAGTCACTATGGAGAACAGTATGGAGGTTCCTTTTAAAAACTAAAAAGAGAATTACCAACTGCTCCAGCAATCCCACTTCTGGGCATATACCCAGAGAAAACCATTAATCAAAAAGACACATTCACCACAATGTTCATTACAGCACTATTTACAATAGCCAGGTAATGGAAGCAACCTAAATGCCCACAGACAGACGAATGGATAAAGATGTGGTCCATATATAAAATGGAATATTACTCAGCCATAAAAAGGAATGAAACTGGGCCATTTGTAGAGAAGTCGATGGATCTAGAGACTGTCATACAGAGTGAAGTAAGTCAGAAAGAGAAAAACAAATATTGTATATTAATGCCTATATGTGGAACCTAGAACAATGGTACAGATGAACTGGTTTGCAGGGCAGAAATAGAGACACAGAGGTAGAGAACAAACGTATGGACACGAAGTGGGGGAAGCCATGCGGTGGTGGTGTTGGGATGAGTTGGGATATTGGGATTGACCTGTATACATGTATGTGCATAAAATAGATAACTAATAATAACCTGCTGTATAATAAATAAATAAAATTAAATTTCAAAATTTTTAAAAATAAAATTTAAAAATACAACAGAAAAAAGTTCTTCCTTTCACACAGATGTATTTATATGAATGAATTATTTCCATGCTTATATCTATAAATACATAAAAGAGGAATAAAATCTAACTTGAACCGAAAAGAAAAACAAAACCTGAACCTAACAGTTATACAGAGGAAAACCCTACCAAGGCACTTGCTCCAGCAGTAAACAATTCTGAAATTGGTCAGAGGTGGGGAATCATCTCCCATACAGCAAGCAGCCCCGCCCCCCCACGCATGGAGCGTCCTCATTGCAAAGCTGGGGGACCGTGCCGAGGCCTCTGTGAGTAAATGTGAGCTGAGCCCCAGGCCAGCTGCTGCTGAACTGTTCCCACCCTTCCCAGGTAAAACACCTGAATATGTACAAGGGCTTGAAAGCCTAGAGGAAGGGCCGTGGTGCCACACCAGTGACAGCACGCAGGCCAACTTGGTGTCTGCAGGCCAGCCAGGATGGTCCTGGCCCTGGGCGCTCTTCTGGAAGCTTTCCATTTCCCTACCTGAGATACCCGTCCTGTCCCGGGCCCCACTACATTTTTTCCTTCCTCACCTCAGCCAGGAGAGAAATTCCAGTGGAAGTTATGGGTGACACATCCTCTTCTTTACAGGTGGCAGCCTGGCAACTCCTGCAGAAAGTCCAGCAGAGCCCCACTCACACCGGGCCACCAACAAAGCGGTGGACCCTCACACCATCCCTCCAGTACAGCCCCGAGACTGCTGACGGGGCAGAGAGTATGGAGTCAGGCACAGCTGCAGGGGCTATTGCTGCCTGGAGTGCTGTTTCTATTGACCTCAACCCAGGCACACCTGGGGAGGGCTTGCCGGCAGGGTCAGGCTGCCCAGGTCAGCTAATCCTCAGCCCTCAGGGAATCACATGGCAGAAAATGGACCTCGCTAAGACAGACTATGAGCCAAGGACAAAAAGGACACTATGCCATTTGCAGCACCGTAGATGAGTCTAGAGGTAATCACGTGACTTGTAGTAAGTCAGAAAGTGCAAGACACATATCGTATGATATCACTTAGAGGTGTTACCTAAAAATTGATACCAGGGCAGATATTTCCACGGAGAAGGGCAATCCCAGATTCATTAAACAAACTTATGGTTCACCAATGGAAAGGTGTGAGGATTGGATTCATTACGGTATTGGGGTTAACAGACATATACAAACACAGGTGAAATATATAATCACCAAAGACCTACGGAATACCAAGAGAAGACTACTCAACATTCTGTCATAATGTACATGGGAAAAGGATCCCAGGAAGAACAGACATATGTATATGTGTAAAAGAAACACATCTTGCACACCTACAACAAGCCAAACGTTGTCATCAAACTTGCTGTAATAAAAAAATAAAAAATTAAATTAAAAACACGAACAAGAAGTAGTGAGACAAACTTGAGGGGCTTTCTCCTGGCACATTCCATTCTCAATTACAATCTAGAACGCGACTTCCATTGAGGCTCTGCTGCCCTAGTAACCAGATTTGGTAAGGGAGAACTGCTGCCACCTTGTGGCCGTTTCACACAGCAGCAGCTTTAATCCCAGCGCTAATGGTCAGTGGATATTCAAAATCGTTACAGGCCTGTAAATGACACCTGCCCTGAAAACAAATCCTGGGGTCATATATCGACCAAAAAATTCAAAAGACGTCCATATTTCAAAACGACAGTTTCAAGAGGCATATTTTACGCACATTAGTGTTCTGCTTCTTTTGCTTTCTTTCTTTCTTTGTTAAAAAAACGGGAATGGAAAAAGGCAACCCTCAGAATGGGCGAAAACGTTCGCAAACGAATCAATGGACAGAGGTTTTATCTCCAATATATATAAACAGCTCATGCAGCTTAATATTAATAAAACAAACAGCCCAATACAAAAATGGGCAGAAGATCTAAATAGACATTTCTTCAAAGAAGACACAGAGATGGCCAAGACGCACATGAAAAGCTGCTCAACATCACTAATGATTAGAGAAATGCAAATCAAAACTACAATGAGGTATGACCTCACACCTGTTAGAATCGGCATCATCAGAAAATCTACAAACCACAAATTCTGGGGAGGGTGTGGACAAAAGGAACCCTCTTCCACTATTGGTGGGAATGTAAATTGATACAGTCACTATGGAGAACAGTATGGAGGTTCCTTTTAAAAACTAAAAAGAGAATTACCAACTGCTCCAGCAATCCCACTTCTGGGCATATACCCAGAGAAAACCATTAATCAAAAAGACACATTCACCACAATGTTCATTACAGCACTATTTACAATAGCCAGGTAATGGAAGCAACCTAAATGCCCACAGACAGACGAATGGATAAAGATGTGGTCCATATATAAAATGGAATATTACTCAGCCATAAAAAGGAATGAAACTGGGCCATTTGTAGAGAAGTCGATGGATCTAGAGACTGTCGTACAGAGTGAAGTAAGTCAGAAAGAGAAAAACAAATATTGTATATTAATGCCTATATGTGGAACCTAGAACAATGGTACAGATGAACTGGTTTGCAGGGCAGAAATAGAGACACAGAGGTAGAGAACAAACGTATGGACACGAAGTGGGGGAAGCCATGTGGTGGTGGTGTTGGGATGAGTTGGGATATTGGGATTGACCTGTATACATGTATGTGCATAAAATAGATAACTAATAATAACCTGCTGTATAATAAATAAATAAAATTAAATTTCAAAATTTTTAAAAATAAAATTTAAAAATACAACAGAAAAAAGTTCTTCCTTTCACACAGATGTATTTATATGAATGAATTATTTCCATGCTTATATCTATAAATACATAAAAGAGGAATAAAATCTAACTTGAACCGAAAAGAAACACAAAACCTGAACCTAACAGTTATACAGAGGAAAACCCTACCAAGGCACTTGCTCCAGCAGTAAACAATTCTGAAATTGGTCAGAGGTGGGGAATCATCTCCCATACAGCAAGCAGCCCCGCCCCCCCACACATGGAGCGTCCTCATTGCAAAGCTGGGGGACCGTGCCGAGGCCTCTGTGAGTAAATGTGAGCTGAGCCCCAGGCCAGCTGCTGCTGAACTGTTCCCACCCTTCCCAGGTAAAACACCTGAATATGTACAAGGGCTTGAAAGCCTAGAGGAAGGGCCGTGGTGCCACACCAGTGACAGCACGCAGGCCAACTTGGTGTCTGCAGGCCAGCCAGGATGGTCCTGGCCCCGGGCGCTCTTCTGGAAGCTTTCCATTTCCCTGCCTGAGATACCCGTCCTGTCCCGGGCCCCACTACATTTTTTCCTTCCTCACCTCAGCCAGGAGAGAAATTCCAGTGGAAGTTATGGGTGACACATCCTCTTCTTTACAGGTGGCAGCCTGGCAACTCCTGCAGAAAGTCCAGCAGAGCCCCACTCACACCGGGCCACCAACAAAGCGGTGGACCCTCACACCATCCCTCCAGTACAGCCCCGAGACTGCTGACGGGGCAGAGAGTATGGAGTCAGGCACAGCTGCAGGGGCTATTGCTGCCTGGAGTGCTGTTTCTATTGACCTCAACCCAGGCACACCTGGGGAGGGCTTGCCGGCAGGGTCAGGCTGCCCAGGTCAGCTAATCCTCAGCCCTCAGGGAATCACATGGCAGAACATGGACCTCGCTAAGACAGACTATTAGCCAAGGAAAAAGAGGACACTATGCCATTTGCAGCACCGTAGATGAGTCTAGAGGTAATCACGTGACTTGTAGTAAGTCAGAAAGTGCAAGACACATATCGTATGATATCACTTAGAGGTGTTACCTAAAAATTGATACCAGGGCAGATATTTCCACGGAGAAGGGCAATCCCAGATTCATTAAACAAACTTATGGTTCACCAATGGAAAGGTGTGAGGATTGGATTCATTACGGTATTGGGGTTAACAGACATATACAAACACAGGTGAAATATATAATCACCAAAGACCTACGGAATACCAAGAGAAGACTACTCAACATTCTGTCATAACGTACATGGGAAAAGGATCCCAGGAAGAACAGACATATGTATATGTGTAAAAGAAACACATCTTGCACACCTACAACAAGCCAAACGTTGTCATCAAACTTGCTGTAATAAAAAATAAAAAATTAAATTAAAAACACGAACAAGATGTAGTGAGACAAACTTGAGGGGCTTTCTCCTGGCACATTCCATTCTCAATTACAATCTAGAACGCGACTTCCATTGAGGCTCTGCTGCCCTAGTAACCAGATTTGGTAAGGGAGAACTGCTGCCACCTTGTGGCCGTTTCACACAACAGCAGCTTTAATCCCAGCGCTAATGGTCAGTGGATATTCAAAATCGTTACAGGCCTGTAAATGACTCCTGCCCTGAAAACAAATCCTGGGGTCATATATCGACCAAAAAATTCAAAAGACGTCCATATTTCAAAACGACAGTTTCAAGAGGCATATTTTACGCACATTAGTGTTCTGCTTCTTTTGCTTTCTTTCTTTCTTTGTTAAAAAAACGGGAATGGAAAAAGGCAACCCTCAGAATGGGCGAAAACGTTCGCAAACGAATCAATGGACAGAGGTTTTATCTCCAATATATATAAACAGCTCATGCAGCTTAATATTAATAAAACAAACAGCCCAATACAAAAATGGGCAGAAGATCTAAATAGACATTTCTTCAAAGAAGACACAGAGATGGCCAAGACGCACATGAAAAGCTGCTCAACATCACTAATGATTAGAGAAATGCAAATCAAAACTACAATGAGGTATGACCTCACACCTGTTAGAATCGGCATCATCAGAAAATCTACAAACCACAAATTCTGGGGAGGGTGTGGACAAAAGGAACCCTCTTCCACTATTGGTGGGAATGTAAATTGATACAGTCACTATGGAGAACAGTATGGAGGTTCCTTTTAAAAACTAAAAAGAGAATTACCAACTGCTCCAGCAATCCCACTTCTGGGCATATACCCAGAGAAAACCATTAATCAAAAAGACACATTCACCACAATGTTCATTACAGCACTATTTACAATAGCCAGGTAATGGAAGCAACCTAAATGCCCACAGACAGACGAATGGATAAAGATGTGGTCCATATATAAAATGGAATATTACTCAGCCATAAAAAGGAATGAAACTGGGCCATTTGTAGAGAAGTCGATGGATCTAGAGACTGTCGTACAGAGTGAAGTAAGTCAGAAAGAGAAAAACAAATATTGTATATTAATGCCTATATGTGGAACCTAGAACAATGGTACAGATGAACTGGTTTGCAGGGCAGAAATAGAGACACAGAGGTAGAGAACAAACGTATGGACACGAAGTGGGGGAAGCCATGTGGTGGTGGTGTTGGGATGAGTTGGGATATTGGGATTGACCTGTATACATGTATGTGCATAAAATAGATAACTAATAATAACCTGCTGTATAATAAATAAATAAAATTAAATTTCAAAATTTTTAAAAATAAAATTTAAAAATACAACAGAAAAAAGTTCTTCCTTTCACACAGATGTATTTATATGAATGAATTATTTCCATGCTTATATCTATAAATACATAAAAGAGGAATAAAATCTAACTTGAACCGAAAAGAAAAACAAAACCTGAACCTAACAGTTATACAGAGGAAAACCCTACCAAGGCACTTGCTCCAGCAGTAAACAATTCTGAAATTGGTCAGAGGTGGGGAATCATCTCCCATACAGCAAGCAGCCCCGCCCCCCCACGCATGGAGCGTCCTCATTGCAAAGCTGGGGGACCGTGCCGAGGCCTCTGTGAGTAAATGTGAGCTGAGCCCCAGGCCAGCTGCTGCTGAACTGTTCCCACCCTTCCCAGGTAAAACACCTGAATATGTACAAGGGCTTGAAAGCCTAGAGGAAGGGCCGTGGTGCCACACCAGTGACAGCACGCAGGCCAACTTGGTGTCTGCAGGCCAGCCAGGATGGTCCTGGCCCCGGGCGCTCTTCTGGAAGCTTTCCATTTCCCTGCCTGAGATACCCGTCCTGTCCCGGGCCCCACTACATTTTTTCCTTCCTCACCTCAGCCAGGAGAGAAATTCCAGTGGAAGTTATGGGTGACACATCCTCTTCTTTACAGGTGGCAGCCTGGCAACTCCTGCAGAAAGTCCAGCAGAGCCCCACTCACACCGGGCCACCAACAAAGCGGTGGACCCTCACACCATCCCTCCAGTACAGCCCCGAGACTGCTGACGGGGCAGAGAGTATGGAGTCAGGCACAGCTGCAGGGGCTATTGCTGCCTGGAGTGCTGTTTCTATTGACCTCAACCCAGGCACACCTGGGGAGGGCTTGCCGGCAGGGTCAGGCTGCCCAGGTCAGCTAATCCTCAGCCCTCAGGGAATCACATGGCAGAAAATGGACCTCGCTAAGACAGACTATTAGCCAAGGAAAAAAAGGACACTATGCCATTTGCAGCACCGTAGATGAGTCTAGAGGTAATCACGTGACTTGTAGTAAGTCAGAAAGTGCAAGACACATATCGTATGATATCACTTAGAGGTGTTACCTAAAAATTGATACCAGGGCAGATATTTCCACGGAGAAGGGCAATCCCAGATTCATTAAACAAACTTATGGTTCACCAATGGAAAGGTGTGAGGATTGGATTCATTACGGTATTGGGGTTAACAGACATATACAAACACAGGTGAAATATATAATCACCAAAGACCTACGGAATACCAAGAGAAGACTACTCAACATTCTGTCATAACGTACATGGGAAAAGGATCCCAGGAAGAACAGACATATGTATATGTGTAAAAGAAACACATCTTGCACACCTACAACAAGCCAAACGTTGTCATCAAACTTGCTGTAATAAAAAAATAAAAAATTAAATTAAAAACACGAAAAAGAAGTAGTGAGACAAACTTGAGGGGCTTTCTCCTGGCACATTCCATTCTCAATTACAATCTAGAACGCGACTTCCATTGAGGCTCTGCTGCCCTAGTAACCAGATTTGGTAAGGGAGAACTGCTGCCACCTTGTGGCCGTTCCACACAACAGCAGCTTTAATCCCAGCGCTAATGGTCAGTGGATATTCAAAATCGTTACAGGCCTGTAAATGACACCTGCCCTGAAAACAAATCCTGGGGTCATATATCGACCAAAAAATTCAAAAGACGTCCATATTTCAAAACGACAGTTTCAAGAGGCATATTTTACGCACATTAGTGTTCTGCTTCTTTTGCTTTCTTTCTTTCTTTGTTAAAAAAACGGGAATGGAAAAAGGCAACCCTCAGAATGGGCGAAAACGTTCGCAAACGAATCAATGGACAGAGGTTTTATCTCCAATATATATAAACAGCTCATGCAGCTTAATATTAATAAAACAAACAGCCCAATACAAAAATGGGCAGAAGATCTAAATAGACATTTCTTCAAAGAAGACACAGAGATGGCCAAGACGCACATGAAAAGCTGCTCAACATCACTAATGATTAGAGAAATGCAAATCAAAACTACAATGAGGTATGACCTCACACCTGTTAGAATCGGCATCATCAGAAAATCTACAAACCACAAATTCTGGGGAGGGTGTGGACAAAAGGAACCCTCTTCCACTATTGGTGGGAATGTAAATTGATACAGTCACTATGGAGAACAGTATGGAGGTTCCTTTTAAAAACTAAAAAGAGAATTACCAACTGCTCCAGCAATCCCACTTCTGGGCATATACCCAGAGAAAACCATTAATCAAAAAGACACATTCACCACAATGTTCATTACAGCACTATTTACAATAGCCAGGTAATGGAAGCAACCTAAATGCCCACAGACAGACGAATGGATAAAGATGTGGTCCATATATAAAATGGAATATTACTCAGCCATAAAAAGGAATGAAACTGGGCCATTTGTAGAGAAGTCGATGGATCTAGAGACTGTCATACAGAGTGAAGTAAGTCAGAAAGAGAAAAACAAATATTGTATATTAATGCCTATATGTGGAACCTAGAACAATGGTACAGATGAACTGGTTTGCAGGGCAGAAATAGAGACACAGAGGTAGAGAACAAACGTATGGACACGAAGTGGGGGAAGCCATGTGGTGGTGGTGTTGGGATGAGTTGGGATATTGGGATTGACCTGTATACATGTATGTGCATAAAATAGATAACTAATAATAACCTGCTGTATAATAAATAAATAAAATTAAATTTCAAAATTTTTAAAAATAAAATTTAAAAATACAACAGAAAAAAGTTCTTCCTTTCACACAGATGTATTTATATGAATGAATTATTTCCATGCTTATATCTATAAATACATAAAAGAGGAATAAAATCTAACTTGAACCGAAAAGAAAAACAAAACCTGAACCTAACAGTTATACAGAGGAAAACCCTACCAAGGCACTTGCTCCAGCAGTAAACAATTCTGAAATTGGTCAGAGGTGGGGAATCATCTCCCATACAGCAAGCAGCCCCGCCCCCCCACGCATGGAGCGTCCTCATTGCAAAGCTGGGGGACCGTGCCGAGGCCTCTGTGAGTAAATGTGAGCTGAGCCCCAGGCCAGCTGCTGCTGAACTGTTCCCACCCTTCCCAGGTAAAACACCTGAATATGTACAAGGGCTTGAAAGCCTAGAGGAAGGGCCGTGGTGCCACACCAGTGACAGCACGCAGGCCAACTTGGTGTCTGCAGGCCAGCCAGGATGGTCCTGGCCCCGGGCGCTCTTCTGGAAGCTTTCCATTTCCCTGCCTGAGATACCCGTCCTGTCCCGGGCCCCACTACATTTTTTCCTTCCTCACCTCAGCCAGGAGAGAAATTCCAGTGGAAGTTATGGGTGACACATCCTCTTCTTTACAGGTGGCAGCCTGGCAACTCCTGCAGAAAGTCCAGCAGAGCCCCACTCACACCGGGCCACCAACAAAGCGGTGGACCCTCACACCATCCCTCCAGTACAGCCCCGAGACTGCTGACGGGGCAGAGAGTATGGAGTCAGGCACAGCTGCAGGGGCTATTGCTGCCTGGAGTGCTGTTTCTATTGACCTCAACCCAGGCACACCTGGGGAGGGCTTGCCGGCAGGGTCAGGCTGCCCAGGTCAGCTAATCCTCAGCCCTCAGGGAATCACATGGCAGAACATGGACCTCGCTAAGACAGACTATTAGCCAAGGAAAAAAAGGACACTATGCCATTTGCAGCACCGTAGATGAGTCTAGAGGTAATCACGTGACTTGTAGTAAGTCAGAAAGTGCAAGACACATATCGTATGATATCACTTATAGGTGTTACCTAAAAATTGATACCAGGGCAGATATTTCCACGGAGAAGGGCAATCCCAGATTCATTAAACAAACTTATGGTTCACCAATGGAAAGGTGTGAGGATTGGATTCATTACGGTATTGGGGTTAACAGACATATACAAACACAGGTGAAATATATAATCACCAAAGACCTACGGAATACCAAGAGAAGACTACTCAACATTCTGTCATAACGTACATGGGAAAAGGATCCCAGGAAGAACAGACATATGTATATGTGTAAAAGAAACACATCTTGCACACCTACAACAAGCCAAACGTTGTCATCAAACTTGCTGTAATAAAAAATAAAAAATTAAATTAAAAACACGAACAAGATGTAGTGAGACAAACTTGAGGGGCTTTCTCCTGGCACATTCCATTCTCAATTACAATCTAGAACGCGACTTCCATTGAGGCTCTGCTGCCCTAGTAACCAGATTTGGTAAGGGAGAACTGCTGCCACCTTGTGGCCGTTTCACACAACAGCAGCTTTAATCCCAGCGCTAATGGTCAGTGGATATTCAAAATCGTTACAGGCCTGTAAATGACTCCTGCCCTGAAAACAAATCCTGGGGTCATATATCGACCAAAAAATTCAAAAGACGTCCATATTTCAAAACGACAGTTTCAAGAGGCATATTTTACGCACATTAGTGTTCTGCTTCTTTTGCTTTCTTTCTTTCTTTGTTAAAAAAACGGGAATGGAAAAAGGCAACCCTCAGAATGGGCGAAAACGTTCGCAAACGAATCAATGGACAGAGGTTTTATCTCCAATATATATAAACAGCTCATGCAGCTTAATATTAATAAAACAAACAGCCCAATACAAAAATGGGCAGAAGATCTAAATAGACATTTCTTCAAAGAAGACACAGAGATGGCCAAGACGCACATGAAAAGCTGCTCAACATCACTAATGATTAGAGAAATGCAAATCAAAACTACAATGAGGTATGACCTCACACCTGTTAGAATCGGCATCATCAGAAAATCTACAAACCACAAATTCTGGGGAGGGTGTGGACAAAAGGAACCCTCTTCCACTATTGGTGGGAATGTAAATTGATACAGTCACTATGGAGAACAGTATGGAGGTTCCTTTTAAAAACTAAAAAGAGAATTACCAACTGCTCCAGCAATCCCACTTCTGGGCATATACCCAGAGAAAACCATTAATCAAAAAGACACATTCACCACAATGTTCATTACAGCACTATTTACAATAGCCAGGTAATGGAAGCAACCTAAATGCCCACAGACAGACGAATGGATAAAGATGTGGTCCATATATAAAATGGAATATTACTCAGCCATAAAAAGGAATGAAACTGGGCTATTTGTAGAGAAGTCGATGGATCTAGAGACTGTCGTACAGAGTGAAGTAAGTCAGAAAGAGTAAAACAAATATTGTATATTAATGCCTATATGTGGAACCTAGAACAATGGTACAGATGACCTGGTTTGCAGGGCAGAAATAGAGACACAGAGGTAGAGAACAAACGTATGGACACGAAGTGAGGGAAGCCATGCGGTGGTGGTGTTGGGATGAGTTGGGATATTGGGATTGACCTGTATACATGTATGTGCATAAAATAGATAACTAATAATAACCTGCTGTATAATAAATAAATAAAATTAAATTTCAAAATTTTTAAAAATAAAATTTAAAAATACAACAGAAAAAAGTTCTTCCTTTCACACAGATGTATTTATATGAATGAATTATTTCCATGCTTATATCTATAAATACATAAAAGAGGAATAAAATCTAACTTGAACCGAAAAGAAAAAAAAAACCTGAACCTAACAGTTATACAGAGGAAAACCCTACCAAGGCACTTGCTCCAGCAGTAAACAATTCTGAAATTGGTCAGAGGTGGGGAATCATCTCCCATACAGCAAGCAGCCCCGCCCCCCCACGCATGGAGCGTCCTCATTGCAAAGCTGGGGGACCGTGCCGAGGCCTCTGTGAGTAAATGTGAGCTGAGCCCCAGGCCAGCTGCTGCTGAACTGTTCCCACCCTTCCCAGGTAAAACACCTGAATATGTACAAGGGCTTGAAAGCCTAGAGGAAGGGCCGTGGTGCCACACCAGTGACAGCACGCAGGCCAACTTGGTGTCTGCAGGCCAGCCAGGATGGTCCTGGCCCCGGGCGCTCTTCTGGAAGCTTTCCATTTCCCTGCCTGAGATACCCGTCCTGTCCCGGGCCCCACTACATTTTTTCCTTCCTCACCTCAGCCAGGAGAGAAATTCCAGTGGAAGTTATGGGTGACACATCCTCTTCTTTACAGGTGGCAGCCTGGCAACTCCTGCAGAAAGTCCAGCAGAGCCCCACTCACACCGGGCCACCAACAAAGCGGTGGACCCTCACACCATCCCTCCAGTACAGCCCCGAGACTGCTGACGGGGCAGAGAGTATGGAGTCAGGCACAGCTGCAGGGGCTATTGCTGCCTGGAGTGCTGTTTCTATTGACCTCAACCCAGGCACACCTGGGGAGGGCTTGCCGGCAGGGTCAGGCTGCCCAGGTCAGCTAATCCTCAGCCCTCAGGGAATCACATGGCAGAAAATGGACCTCGCTAAGACAGACTATTAGCCAAGGAAAAAAAGGACACTATGCCATTTGCAGCACCGTAGATGAGTCTAGAGGTAATCACGTGACTTGTAGTAAGTCAGAAAGTGCAAGACACATATCGTATGATATCACTTAGAGGTGTTACCTAAAAATTGATACCAGGGCAGATATTTCCACGGAGAAGGGCAATCCCAGATTCATTAAACAAACTTATGGTTCACCAATGGAAAGGTGTGAGGATTGGATTCATTACGGTATTGGGGTTAACAGACATATACAAACACAGGTGAAATATATAATCACCAAAGACCTACGGAATACCAAGAGAAGACCACTCAACATTCTGTCATAACGTACATGGGAAAAGGATCCCAGGAAGAACAGACATATGTATATGTGTAAAAGAAACACATCTTGAACACCTACAACAAGCCAAACGTTGTCATCAAACTTGCTGTAATAAAAAATAAAAAATTAAATTAAAAACACGAACAAGATGTAGTGAGACAAACTTGAGGGGCTTTCTCCTGGCACATTCCATTCTCAATTACAATCTAGAACGCAACTTCCATTGAGGCTCTGCTGCCCTAGTAACCAGATTTGGTAAGGGAGAACTGCTGCCACCTTGTGGCCGTTTCACACAACAGCAGCTTTAATCCCAGCGCTAATGGTCAGTGGATATTCAAAATCGTTACAGGCCTGTAAATGACACCTGCCCTGAAAACAAATCCTGGGGTCATATATCGACCAAAAAATTCAAAAGACGTCCATATTTCAAAACGACAGTTTCAAGAGGCATATTTTACGCACATTAGTGTTCTGCTTCTTTTGCTTTCTTTCTTTCTTTGTTAAAAAAACGGGAATGGAAAAAGGCAACCCTTAGAATGGGCGAAAACGTTCGCAAACGAATCAATGGACAGAGGTTTTATCTCCAATATATATAAACAGCTCATGCAGCTTAATATTAATAAAAGAAACAGCCCAATACAAAAATGGGCAGAAGATCTAAATAGACATTTCTTCAAAGAAGACACAGAGATGGCCAAGACGCACATGAAAAGCTGCTCAACATCACTAATGATTAGAGAAATGCAAATCAAAACTACAATGAGGTATGACCTCACACCTGTTAGAATCGGCATCATCAGAAAATCTACAAACCACAAATTCTGGGGAGGGTGTGGACAAAAGGAACCCTCTTCCACTATTGGTGGGAATGTAAATTGATACAGTCACTATGGAGAACAGTATGGAGGTTCCTTTTAAAAACTAAAAAGAGAATTACCAACTGCTCCAGCAATCCCACTTCTGGGCATATACCCAGAGAAAACCATTAATCAAAAAGACACATTCACCACAATGTTCATTACAGCACTATTTACAATAGCCAGGTAATGGAAGCAACCTAAATGCCCACAGACAGACGAATGGATAAAGATGTGCTCCATATATAAAATGGAATATTACTCAGCCATAAAAAGGAATGAAACTGGGCCATTTGTAGAGAAGTCGATGGATCTAGAGACTGTCGTACAGAGTGAAGTAAGTCAGAAAGAGTAAAACAAATATTGTATATTAATGCCTATATGTGGAACCTAGAACAATGGTACAGATGACCTGGTTTGCAGGGCAGAAATAGAGACACAGAGGTAGAGAACAAACGTATGGACACGAAGTGGGGGAAGCCATGCGGTGGTGGTGTTGGGATGAGTTGGGATATTGGGAGTGACCTGTATACATGTATGTGCATAAAATAGATAACTAATAATAACCTGCTGTATAATAAATAAATAAAATTAAATTTCAAAATTTTTAAAAATAAAATTTAAAAATACAACAGAAAAAAGTTCTTCCTTTCACACAGATGTATTTATATGAATGAATTATTTCCATGCTTATATCTATAAATACATAAAAGAGGAATAAAATCTAACTTGAACCGAAAAGAAAAACAAAACCTGAACCTAACAGTTATACAGAGGAAAACCCTACCAAGGCACTTGCTCCAGCAGTAAACAATTCTGAAATTGGTCAGAGGTGGGGAATCATCTCCCATACAGCAAGCAGCCCCGCCCCCCCACGCATGGAGCGTCCTCATTGCAAAGCTGGGGGACCGTGCCGAGGCCTCTGTGAGTAAATGTGAGCTGAGCCCCAGGCCAGCTGCTGCTGAACTGTTCCCACCCTTCCCAGGTAAAACACCTGAATATGTACAAGGGCTTGAAAGCCTAGAGGAAGGGCCGTGGTGCCACACCAGTGACAGCACGCAGGCCAACTTGGTGTCTGCAGGCCAGCCAGGATGGTCCTGGCCCCGGGCGCTCTTCTGGAAGCTTTCCATTTCCCTGCCTGAGATACCCGTCCTGTCCCGGGCCCCACTACATTTTTTCCTTCCTCACCTCAGCCAGGAGAGAAATTCCAGTGGAAGTTATGGGTGACACATCCTCTTCTTTACAGGTGGCAGCCTGGCAACTCCTGCAGAAAGTCCAGCAGAGCCCCACTCACACCGGGCCACCAACAAAGCGGTGGACCCTCACACCATCCCTCCAGTACAGCCCCGAGACTGCTGACGGGGCAGAGAGTATGGAGTCAGGCACAGCTGCAGGGGCTATTGCTGCCTGGAGTGCTGTTTCTATTGACCTCAACCCAGGCACACCTGGGGAGGGCTTGCCGGCAGGGTCAGGCTGCCCAGGTCAGCTAATCCTCAGCCCTCAGGGAATCACATGGCAGAAAATGGACCTCGCTAAGACAGACTATGAGCCAAGGAAAAAAAGGACACTATGCCATTTGCAGCACCGTAGATGAGTCTAGAGGTAATCACGTGACTTGTAGTAAGTCAGAAAGTGCAAGACACATATCGTATGATATCACTTAGAGGTGTTACCTAAAAATTGATACCAGGGCAGATATTTCCACGGAGAAGGGCAATCCCAGATTCATTAAACAAACTTATGGTTCACCAATGGAAAGGTGTGAGGATTGGATTCATTACGGTATTGGGGTTAACAGACATATACAAACACAGGTGAAATATATAATCACCAAAGACCTACGGAATACCAAGAGAAGACCACTCAACATTCTGTCATAACGTACATGGGAAAAGGATCCCAGGAAGAACAGACATATGTATATGTGTAAAAGAAACACATCTTGCACACCTACAACAAGCCAAACGTTGTCATCAAACTTGCTGTAATAAAAAAATAAAAAATTAAATTAAAAACACGAACAAGAAGTAGTGAGACAAACTTGAGGGGCTTTCTCCTGGCACATTCCATTCTCAATTGCAATCAAGAACGCGACTTCCATTGAGGCTCTGCTGTCCTAGTAACCAGATTTGGTAAGGGAGAACTGCTGCCACCTTGTGGCCGTTCCACACAACAGCAGCTTTAATCCCAGCGCTAATGGTCAGTGGATATTCAAAATCATTACAGGCCTGTAAATGACACCTGCCCTGAAAACAAATCCTGGGGTCATATACCGACCAAAAAATTCAAAAGACGTCCATATTTCAAAACGACAGTTTCAAGAGGCATATTTTACGCACATTAGTGTTCTGCTTCTTTTGCTTTCTTTCTTTCTTTGTTAAAAAAACGGGAATGGAAAAAGGCAACCCTCAGAATGGGCGAAAACGTTCGCAAACGAATCAATGGACAGAGGTTTTATCTGCAATATGTATAAACAGCTCATGCAGCTTAATATTAATAAAAGAAACAGCCCAATACAAAAATGGGCAGAAGATCTAAATAGACATTTCTTCAAAGAAGACACAGAGATGGCCAAGACGCACATGAAAAGCTGCTCAACATCACTAATGATTAGAGAAATGCAAATCAAAACTACAATGAGGTATGACCTCACACCTGTTAGAATCGGCATCATCAGAAAATCTACAAACCACAAATTCTGGGGAGGGTGTGGACAAAAGGAACCCTCTTCCACTATTGGTGGGAATGTAAATTGATACAGTCACTATGGAGAACAGTATGGAGGTTCCTTTTAAAAACTAAAAAGAGAATTACCAACTGATCCAGCAATCCCACTTCTGGGCATATACCCAGAGAAAACCATTAATCAAAAAGACACATTCACCACAATGTTCATTACAGCACTATTTACAATAGCCAGGTAATGGAAGCAACCTAAATGCCCACAGACAGACGAATGGATAAAGATGTGCTCCATATATAAAATGGAATATTACTCAGCCATAAAAAGGAATGAAACTGGGCCATTTGTAGAGAAGTCGATGGATCTAGAGACTGTCGTACAGAGTGAAGTAAGTCAGAAAGAGAAAAACAAATATTGTATATTAATGCCTATATGTGGAACCTAGAACAATGGTACAGATGACCTGGTTTGCAGGGCAGAAATAGAGACACAGAGGTAGAGAACAAACGTATGGACACGAAGTGGGGGAAGCCATGCGGTGGTGGTGTTGGGATGAGTTGGGATATTGGGAGTGACCTGTATACATGTATGTGCATAAAATAGATAACTAATAATAACCTGCTGTATAATAAATAAATAAAATTAAATTTCAAAATTTTTAAAAATAAAATTTAAAAATACAACAGAAAAAAGTTCTTCCTTTCACACAGATGTATTTATATGAATGAATTATTTCCATGCTTATATCTATAAATACATAAAAGAGGAATAAAATCTAACTTGAACCGAAAAGAAAAACAAAACCTGAACCTAACAGTTATACAGAGGAAAACCCTACCAAGGCACTTGCTCCAGCAGTAAACAATTCTGAAATTGGTCAGAGGTGGGGAATCATCTCCCATACAGCAAGCAGCCCCGCCCCCCCACGCATGGAGCGTCCTCATTGCAAAGCTGGGGGACCGTGCCGAGGCCTCTGTGAGTAAATGTGAGCTGAGCCCCAGGCCAGCTGCTGCTGAACTGTTCCCACCCTTCCCAGGTAAAACACCTGAATATGTACAAGGGCTTGAAAGCCTAGAGGAAGGGCCGTGGTGCCACACCAGTGACAGCACGCAGGCCAACTTGGTGTCTGCAGGCCAGCCAGGATGGTCCTGGCCCCGGGCGCTCTTCTGGAAGCTTTCCATTTCCCTGCCTGAGATACCCGTCCTGTCCCGGGCCCCACTACATTTTTTCCTTCCTCACCTCAGCCAGGAGAGAAATTCCAGTGGAAGTTATGGGTGACACATCCTCTTCTTTACAGGTGGCAGCCTGGCAACTCCTGCAGAAAGTCCAGCAGAGCCCCACTCACACCGGGCCACCAACAAAGCGGTGGACCCTCACACCATCCCTCCAGTACAGCCCCGAGACTGCTGACGGGGCAGAGAGTATGGAGTCAGGCACAGCTGCAGGGGCTATTGCTGCCTGGAGTGCTGTTTCTATTGACCTCAACCCAGGCACACCTGGGGAGGGCTTGCCGGCAGGGTCAGGCTGCCCAGGTCAGCTAATCCTCAGCCCTCAGGGAATCACATGGCAGAACATGGACCTCGCTAAGACAGACTATTAGCCAGGGAAAAAAAAGGACACTATGCCATTTGCAGCACCGTAGATGAGTCTAGAGGTAATCACGTGACTTGTAGTAAGTCAGAAAGTGCAAGACACATATCGTATGATATCACTTAGAGGTGTTACCTAAAAATTGATACCAGGGCAGATATTTCCACGGAGAAGGGCAATCCCAGATTCATTAAACAAACTTATGGTTCACCAATGGAAAGGTGTGAGGATTGGATTCATTACGGTATTGGGGTTAACAGACATATACAAACACAGGTGAAATATATAATCACCAAAGACCTACGGAATACCAAGAGAAGACCACTCAACATTCTGTCATAACGTACATGGGAAAAGGATCCCAGGAAGAACAGACATATGTATATGTGTAAAAGAAACACATCTTGCACACCTACAACAAGCCAAACGTTGTCATCAAACTTGCTGTAATAAAAAATAAAAAATTAAATTAAAAACACGAACAAGAAGTAGTGAGACAAACTTGAGGGGCTTTCTCCTGGCACATTCCATTCTCAATTACAATCTAGAACGCGACTTCCATTGAGGCTCTGCTGCCCTAGTAACCAGATTTGGTAAGGGAGAACTGCTGCCACCTTGTGGCCGTTTCACACAACAGCAGCTTTAATCCCAGCGCTAATGGTCAGTGGATATTCAAAATCGTTACAGGCCTGTAAATGACACCTGCCCTGAAAACAAATCCTGGGGTCATATATCGACCAAAAAATTCAAAAGACGTCCATATTTCAAAACGACAGTTTCAAGAGGCATATTTTACGCACATTAGTGTTCTGCTTCTTTTGCTTTCTTTCTTTCTTTGTTAAAAAAACGGGAATGGAAAAAGGCAACCCTCAGAATGGGCGAAAACGTTCGCAAACGAATCAATGGACAGAGGTTTTATCTCCAATATATATAAACAGCTCATGCAGCTTAATATTAATAAAACAAACAGCCCAATACAAAAATGGGCAGAAGATCTAAATAGACATTTCTTCAAAGAAGACACAGAGATGGCCAAGACGCACATGAAAAGCTGCTCAACATCACTAATTATTAGAGAAATGCAAATCAAAACTACAATGAGGTATGACCTCACACCTGTTAGAATCGGCATCATCAGAAAATCTACAAACCACAAATTCTGGGGAGGGTGTGGACAAAAGGAACCCTCTTCCACTATTGGTGGGAATGTAAATTGATACAGTCACTATGGAGAACAGTATGGAGGTTCCTTTTAAAAACTAAAAAGAGAATTACCAACTGATCCAGCAATCCCACTTCTGGGCATATACCCAGAGAAAACCATTAATCAAAAAGACACATTCACCACAATGTTCATTACAGCACTATTTACAATAGCCAGGTAATGGAAGCAACCTAAATGCCCACAGACAGACGAATGGATAAAGATGTGGTCCATATATAAAATGGAATATTACTCAGCCATAAAAAGGAATGAAACTGGGCCATTTGTAGAGAAGTCGATGGATCTAGAGACTGTCGTACAGAGTGAAGTAAGTCAGAAAGAGTAAAACAAATATTGTATATTAATGCCTATATGTGGAACCTAGAACAATGGTACAGATGACCTGGTTTGCAGGGCAGAAATAGAGACACAGAGGTAGAGAACAAACGTATGGACACGAAGTGGGGGAAGCCATGCGGTGGTGGTGTTGGGATGAGTTGGGATATTGGGAGTGACCTGTATACATGTATGTGCATAAAATAGATAACTAATAATAACCTGCTGTATAATAAATAAATAAAATTAAATTTCAAAATTTTTAAAAATAAAATTTAAAAATACAACAGAAAAAAGTTCTTCCTTTCACACAGATGTATTTATATGAATGAATTATTTCCATGCTTATATCTATAAATACATAAAAGAGTTATAAAATCTAACTTGAACCGAAAAGAAACACAAAACCTGAACCTAACAGTTATACAGAGGAAAACCCTACCAAGGCACTTGCTCCAGCAGTAAACAATTCTGAAATTGGTCAGAGGTGGGGAATCATCTCCTATACAGCAAGCAGCCCCGCCCCGCCACGCATGGAGCGTCCTCATTGCAAAGCTGGGGGACCGTGCCGAGGCCTCTGTGAGTAAATGTGAGCTGAGCCCCAGGCCAGCTGCTGCTGAACTGTTCCCACCCTTCCCAGGTAAAACACCTGAATATGTACAAGGGCTTGAAAGCCTAGAGGAAGGGCCGTGGTGCCACACCAGTGACAGCACGCAGGCCAACTTGGTGTCTGCAGGCCAGCCAGGATGGTCCTGGCCCCGGGCGCTCTTCTGGAAGCTTTCCATTTCCCTGCCTGAGATACCCGTCCTGTCCTGGGCCCCACTACATTTTTTCCTTCCTCACCTCAGCCAGGAGAGAAATTCCAGTGGAAGTTATGGGTGACACATCCTCTTCTTTACAGGTGGCAGCCTGGCAACTCCTGCAGAAAGTCCAGCAGAGCCCCACTCACACCGGGCCACCAACAAAGCGGTGGACCCTCACACCATCCCTCCAGTACAGCCCCGAGACTGCTGACGGGGCAGAGAGTATGGAGTCAGGCACAGCTGCAGGGGCTATTGCTGCCTGGAGTGCTGTTTCTATTGACCTCAACCCAGGCACACCTGGGGAGGGCTTGCCGGCAGGGTCAGGCTGCCCAGGTCAGCTAATCCTCAGCCCTCAGGGAATCACATGGCAGAAAATGGACCTCGCTAAGACAGACTATTAGCCAAGGAAAAAAAGGACACTATGCCATTTGCAGCACCGTAGATGAGTCTAGAGGTAATCACGTGACTTGTAGTAAGTCAGAAAGTGCAAGACACATATCGTATGATATCACTTAGAGGTGTTACCTAAAAATTGATACCAGGGCAGATATTTCCACGGAGAAGGGCAATCCCAGATTCATTAAACAAACTTATGGTTCACCAATGGAAAGGTGTGAGGATTGGATTCATTACGGTATTGGGGTTAACAGACATATACAAACACAGGTGAAATATATAATCACCAAAGACCTACGGAATACCAAGAGAAGACTACTCAACATTCTGTCATAACGTACATGGGAAAAGGATACCAGGAAGAACAGACATATGTATATGTGTAAAAGAAACACATCTTGCACACCTACAACAAGCCAAACGTTGTCATCAAACTTGCTGTAATAAAAAATAAAAAAATTAAATTAAAAACACGAACAAGAAGTAGTGAGACAAACTTGAGGGGCTTTCTCCTGGCACATTCCATTCTCAATTACAATCTAGAACGCGACTTCCATTGAGGCTCTGCTGCCCTAGTAACCAGATTTGGTAAGGGAGAACTGCTGCCACCTTGTGGCCGTTTCACACAACAGCAGCTTTAATCCCAGCGCTAATGGTCAGTGGATATTCAAAATCGTTACAGGCCTGTAAATGACACCTGCCCTGAAAACAAATCCTGGGGTCATATATCGACCAAAAATTTCAAAAGACGTCCATATTTCAAAACGACAGTTTCAAGAGGCATATTTTACGCACATTAGTGTTCTGCTTTTTTGCTTTCTTTCTTTCCTTGTTAAAAAAACGGGAATGGAAAAGGGCAACCCTCAGAATGGGCGAAAACGTTCGCAAACGAATCAATGGACAGAGGTTTTATCTCCAATATATATAAACAGCTCATGCAGCTTAATATTAATAAAACAAACAGCCCAATACAAAAATGGGCAGAAGATCTAAATAGACATTTCTTCAAAGAAGACACAGAGATGGCCAAGACGCACATGAAAAGCTGCTCAACATCACTAATTATTAGAGAAATGCAAATCAAAACTACAATGAGGTATGACCTCACACCTGTTAGAATCGGCATCATCAGAAAATCTACAAACCACAAATTCTGGGGAGGGTGTGGACAAAAGGAACCCTCTTCCACTATTGGTGGGAATGTAAATTGATACAGTCACTATGGAGAACAGTATGGAGGTTCCTTTTAAAAACTAAAAAGAGAATTACCAACTGATCCAGCAATCCCACTTCTGGGCATATACCCAGAGAAAACCATTAATCAAAAAGACACATTCACCACAATGTTCATTACAGCACTATTTACAATAGCCAGGTAATGGAAGCAACCTAAATGCCCACAGACAGACGAATGGATAAAGATGTGCTCCATATATAAAATGGAATATTACTCAGCCATAAAAAGGAATGAAACTGGGCCATTTGTAGAGAAGTCGATGGATCTAGAGACTGTCGTACAGAGTGAAGTAAGTCAGAAAGAGTAAAACAAATATTGTATATTAATGCCTATATGTGGAACCTAGAACAATGGTACAGATGACCTGGTTTGCAGGGCAGAAATAGAGACACAGAGGTAGAGAACAAACGTATGGACACGAAGTGAGGGAAGCCATGCGGTGGTGGTGTTGGGATGAGTTGGGATATTGGGATTGACCTGTATACATGTATGTGCATAAAATAGATAACTAATAATAACCTGCTGTATAATAAATAAATAAAATTAAATTTCAAAATTTTTAAAAATAAAATTTAAAAATACAACAGAAAAAAGTTCTTCCTTTCACACAGATGTATTTATATGAATGAATTATTTCCATGCTTATATCTATAAATACATAAAAGAGGAATAAAATCTAACTTGAACCGAAAAGAAAAACAAAACCTGAACCTAACAGTTATACAGAGGAAAACCCTACCAAGGCACTTGCTCCAGCAGTAAACAATTCTGAAATTGGTCAGAGGTGGGGAATCATCTCCCATACAGCAAGCAGCCCCGCCCCCCCACGCATGGAGCGTCCTCATTGCAAAGCTGGGGGACCGTGCCGAGGCCTCTGTGAGTAAATGTGAGCTGAGCCCCAGGCCAGCTGCTGCTGAACTGTTCCCACCCTTCCCAGGTAAAACACCTGAATATGTACAAGGGCTTGAAAGCCTAGAGGAAGGGCCGTGGTGCCACACCAGTGACAGCACGCAGGCCAACTTGGTGTCTGCAGGCCAGCCAGGATGGTCCTGGCCCCGGGCGCTCTTCTGGAAGCTTTCCATTTCCCTGCCTGAGATACCCGTCCTGTCCTGGGCCCCACTACATTTTTTCCTTCCTCACCTCAGCCAGGAGAGAAATTCCAGTGGAAGTTATGGGTGACACATCCTCTTCTTTACAGGTGGCAGCCTGGCAACTCCTGCAGAAAGTCCAGCAGAGCCCCACTCACACCGGGCCACCAACAAAGCGGTGGACCCTCACACCATCCCTCCAGTACAGCCCCAAGACTGCTGACGGGGCAGAGAGTATGGAGTCAGGCACAGCTGCAGGGGCTATTGCTGCCTGGAGTGCTGTTTCTATTGACCTCAACCCAGGCACACCTGGGGAGGGCTTGCCGGCAGGGTCAGGCTGCCCAGGTCAGCTAATCCTCAGCCCTCAGGGAATCACATGGCAGAAAATGGACCTCGCTAAGACAGACTATTAGCCAAGGAAAAAAAGGACACTATGCCATTTGCAGCACCGTAGATGAGTCTAGAGGTAATCACGTGACTTGTAGTAAGTCAGAAAGTGCAAGACACATATCGTATGATATCACTTAGAGGTGTTACCTAAAAATTGATACCAGGGCAGATATTTCCACGGAGAAGGGCAATCCCAGATTCATTAAACAAACTTATGGTTCACCAATGGAAAGGTGTGAGGATTGGATTCATTACGGTATTGGGGTTAACAGACATATACAAACACAGGTGAAATATATAATCACCAAAGACCTACGGAATACCAAGAGAAGACTACTCAACATTCTGTCATAACGTACATGGGAAAAGGATACCAGGAAGAACAGACATATGTATATGTGTAAAAGAAACACATCTTGCACACCTACAACAAGCCAAACGTTGTCATCAAACTTGCTGTAATAAAAAATAAAAAAATTAAATTAAAAACACGAACAAGAAGTAGTGAGACAAACTTGAGGGGCTTTCTCCTGGCACATTCCATTCTCAATTACAATCTAGAACGCGACTTCCATTGAGGCTCTGCTGCCCTAGTAACCAGATTTGGTAAGGGAGAACTGCTGCCACCTTGTGGCCGTTTCACACAACAGCAGCTTTAATCCCAGCGCTAATGGTCAGTGGATATTCAAAATCGTTACAGGCCTGTAAATGACACCTGCCCTGAAAACAAATCCTGGGGTCATATATCGACCAAAAATTTCAAAAGACGTCCATATTTCAAAACGACAGTTTCAAGAGGCATATTTTACGCACATTAGTGTTCTGCTTCTTTTGCTTTCTTTCTTTCCTTGTTAAAAAAACGGGAATGGAAAAAGGCAACCCTCAGAATGGGCGAAAACGTTCGCAAACGAATCAATGGACAGAGGTTTTATCTCCAATATATATAAACAGCTCATGCAGCTTAATATTAATAAAACAAACAGCCCAATACAAAAATGGGCAGAAGATCTAAATAGACATTTCTTCAAAGAAGACACAGAGATGGCCAAGACGCACATGAAAAGCTGCTCAACATCACTAATTATTAGAGAAATGCAAATCAAAACTACAATGAGGTATGACCTCACACCTGTTAGAATCGGCATCATCAGAAAATCTACAAACCACAAATTCTGGGGAGGGTGTGGACAAAAGGAACCCTCTTCCACTATTGGTGGGAATGTAAATTGATACAGTCACTATGGAGAACAGTATGGAGGTTCCTTTTAAAAACTAAAAAGAGAATTACCAACTGATCCAGCAATCCCACTTCTGGGCATATACCCAGAGAAAACCATTAATCAAAAAGACACATTCACCACAATGTTCATTACAGCACTATTTACAATAGCCAGGTAATGGAAGCAACCTAAATGCCCACAGACAGACGAATGGATAAAGATGTGGTCCATATATAAAATGGAATATTACTCAGCCATAAAAAGGAATGAAACTGGGCCATTTGTAGAGAAGTCGATGGATCTAGAGACTGTCGTACAGAGTGAAGTAAGTCAGAAAGAGAAAAACAAATATTGTATAATAATGCCTATATGTGGAACCTAGAACAATGGTACAGATGACCTGGTTTGCAGGGCAGAAATAGAGACACAGAGGTAGAAAACAAACGTATGGACACGAAGTGGGGGAAGCCATGCGGTGGTGGTGTTGGGATGAGTTGGGATATTGGGAGTGACCTGTATACATGTATGTGCATAAAATAGATAACTAATAATATCCTGCTGTATAATAAATAAATAAAATTAATTTCAAAATTTTTAAAAATAAAATTTAAAAATACAACAGAAAAAAGTTCTTCCTTTCACACAGATGTATTTATATGAATGAATTATTTCCATGCTTATATCTATAAATACATAAAAGAGGAATAAAATCTAACTTGAACCGAAAAGAAAAACAAAACCTGAACCTAACAGTTATACAGAGGAAAACCCTACCAAGGCACTTGCTCCAGCAGTAAACAATTCTGAAATTGGTCAGAGGTGGGGAATCATCTCCCATACAGCAAGCAGCCCCGCCCCCCCACGCATGGAGCGTCCTCATTGCAAAGCTGGGGGACTGTGCCGAGGCCTCTGTGAGTAAATGTGAGCTGAGCCCCAGGCCAGCTGCTGCTGAACTGTTCCCACCCTTCCCAGGTAAAACACCTGAATATGTACAAGGGCTTGAAAGCCTAGAGGAAGGGCCGTGGTGCCACACCAGTGACAGCACGCAGGCCAACTTGGTGTCTGCAGGCCAGCCAGGATGGTCCTGGCCCCGGGCGCTCTTCTGGAAGCTTTCCATTTCCCTGCCTGAGATACCCGTCCTGTCCTGGGCCCCACTACATTTTTTCCTTCCTCACCTCAGCCAGGAGAGAAATTCCAGTGGAAGTTATGGGTGACACATCCTCTTCTTTACAGGTGGCAGCCTGGCAACTCCTGCAGAAAGTCCAGCAGAGCCCCACTCACACCGGGCCACCAACAAAGCGGTGGACCCTCACACCATCCCTCCAGTACAGCCCCGAGACTGCTGACGGGGCAGAGAGTATGGAGTCAGGCACAGCTGCAGGGGCTATTGCTGCCTGGAGTGCTGTTTCTATTGACCTCAACCCAGGCACACCTGGGGAGGGCTTGCCGGCAGGGTCAGGCTGCCCAGGTCAGCTAATCCTCAGCCCTCAGGGAATCACATGGCAGAAAATGGACCTCGCTAAGACAGACTATTAGCCAAGGAAAAAAAGGACACTATGCCATTTGCAGCACCGTAGATGAGTCTAGAGGTAATCACGTGACTTGTAGTAAGTCAGAAAGTGCAAGACACATATCGTATGATATCACTTAGAGGTGTTACCTAAAAATTGATACCAGGGCAGATATTTCCACGGAGAAGGGCAATCCCAGATTCATTAAACAAACTTATGGTTCACCAATGGAAAGGTGTGAGGATTGGATTCATTACGGTATTGGGGTTAACAGACATATACAAACACAGGTGAAATATATAATCACCAAAGACCTACGGAATACCAAGAGAAGACCACTCAACATTCTGTCATAACGTACATGGGAAAAGGATCCCAGGAAGAACAGACATATGTATATGTGTAAAAGAAACACATCTTGCACACCTACAACAAGCCAAACGTTGTCATCAAACTTGCTGTAATAAAAAATAAAAAATTAAATTAAAAACACGAACAAGAAGTAGTGAGACAAACTTGAGGGGCTTTCTCCTGGCACATTCCATTCTCAATTACAATCTAGAACGCGACTTTCATTGAGGCTCTGCTGCCCTAGTAACCAGATTTGGTAAGGGAGAACTGCTGCCACCTTGTGGCCGTTTCACACAACAGCAGCTTTAATCCCAGCGCTAATGGTCAGTGGATATTCAAAATCGTTACAGGCCTGTAAATGACACCTGCCCTGAAAACAAATCCTGGGGTCATATATCGACCAAAAATTTCAAAAGACGTCCATATTTCAAAACGACAGTTTCAAGAGGCATATTTTACGCACATTAGTGTTCTGCTTCTTTTGCTTTCTTTCTTTCTTTGTTAAAAAAACGGGAATGGAAAAAGGCAACCCTCAGAATGGGCGAAAACGTTCGCAAACGAATCAATGGACAGAGGTTTTATCTCCAATATATATAAACAGCTCATGCAGCTTAATATTAATAAAACAAACAGCCCAATACAAAAATGGGCAGAAGATCTAAATAGACATTTCTTCAAAGAAGACACAGAGATGGCCAAGACGCACATGAAAAGCTGCTCAACATCACTAATTATTAGAGAAATGCAAATCAAAACTACAATGAGGTATGACCTCACACCTGTTAGAATCGGCATCATCAGAAAATCTACAAACCACAAATTCTGGGGAGGGTGTGGACAAAAGGAACCCTCTTCCACTATTGGTGGGAATGTAAATTGATACAGTCACTATGGAGAACAGTATGGAGGTTCCTTTTAAAAACTAAAAAGAGAATTACCAACTGATCCAGCAATCCCACTTCTGGGCATATACCCAGAGAAAACCATTAATCAAAAAGACACATTCACCACAATGTTCATTACAGCACTATTTACAATAGCCAGGTAATGGAAGCAACCTAAATGCCCACAGACAGACGAATGGATAAAGATGCGGTCCATATATAAAATGGAATATTACTCAGCCATAAAAAGGAATGAAACTGGGCCATTTGTAGAGAAGTCGATGGATCTAGAGACTGTCGTACAGAGTGAAGTAAGTCAGAAAGAGAAAAACAAATATTGTATATTAATGCCTATATGTGGAACCTAGAACAATGGTACAGATGACCTGGTTTGCAGGGCAGAAATAGAGACACAGAGGTAGAGAACAAACGTATGGACACGAAGTGGGGGAAGCCATGCGGTGGTGGTGTTGGGATGAGTTGGGATATTGGGAGTGACCTGTATACATGTATGTGCATAAAATAGATAACTAATAATAACCTGCTGTATAATAAATAAATAAAATAAAATTTCAAAATTTTTAAAAATAAAATTTAAAAATACAACAGAAAAAAGTTCTTCCTTTCACACAGATGTATTTATATGAATGAATTATTTCCATGCTTATATCTATAAATACATAAAAGAGGAATAAAATCTAACTTGAACCGAAAAGAAACACAAAACCTGAACCTAACAGTTATACAGAGGAAAACCCTACCAAGGCACTTGCTCCAGCAGTAAACAATTCTGAAATTGGTCAGAGGTGGGGAATCATCTCCCATACAGCAAGCAGCCCCGCCCCCCCACGCATGGAGCGTCCTCATTGCAAAGCTGGGGGACCGTGCCGAGGCCTCTGTGAGTAAATGTGAGCTGAGCCCCAGGCCAGCTGCTGCTGAACTGTTCCCACCCTTCCCAGGTAAAACACCTGAATATGTACAAGGGCTTGAAAGCCTAGAGGAAGGGCCGTGGTGCCACACCAGTGACAGCACGCAGGCCAACTTGGTGTCTGCAGGCCAGCCAGGATGGTCCTGGCCCCGGGCGCTCTTCTGGAAGCTTTCCATTTCCCTGCCTGAGATACCCGTCCTGTCCTGGGCCCCACTACATTTTTTCCTTCCTCACCTCAGCCAGGAGAGAAATTCCAGTGGAAGTTATGGGTGACACATCCTCTTCTTTACAGGTGGCAGCCTGGCAACTCCTGCAGAAAGTCCAGCAGAGCCCCACTCACACTGGGCCACCAACAAAGCGGTGGACCCTCACACCATCCCTCCAGTACAGCCCTGAGACTGCTGACGGGGCAGAGAGTATGGAGTCAGGCACAGCTGCAGGGGCTATTGCTGCCTGGAGTGCTGTTTCTATTGACCTCAACCCAGGCACACCTGGGGAGGGCTTGCCGGCAGGGTCAGGCTGCCCAGGTCAGCTAATCCTCAGCCCTCAGGGAATCACATGGCAGAAAATGGACCTCGCTAAGACAGACTATTAGCCAAGGAAAAAAAGGACACTATGCCATTTGCAGCACCGTAGATGAGTCTAGAGGTAATCACGTGACTTGTAGTAAGTCAGAAAGTGCAAGACACATATCGTATGATATCACTTAGAGGTGTTACCTAAAAATTGATACCAGGGCAGATATTTCCACGGAGAAGGGCAATCCCAGATTCATTAAACAAACTTATGGTTCACCAATGGAAAGGTGTGAGGATTGGATTCATTACGGTATTGGGGTTAACAGACATATACAAACACAGGTGAAATATATAATCACCAAAGACCTACGGAATACCAAGAGAAGACCACTCAACATTCTGTCATAACGTACATGGGAAAAGGATCCCAGGAAGAACAGACATATGTATATGTGTAAAAGAAACACATCTTGCACACCTACAACAAGCCAAACGTTGTCATCAAACTTGCTGTAATAAAAAATAAAAAATTAAATTAAAAACACGAACAAGAAGTAGTGAGACAAACTTGAGGGGCTTTCTCCTGGCACATTCCATTCTCAATTACAATCTAGAACGCGACTTCCATTGAGGCTCTGCTGCCCTAGTAACCAGATTTGGTAAGGGAGAACTGCTGCCACCTTGTGGCCGTTTCACACAACAGCAGCTTTAATCCCAGCGCTAATGGTCAGTGGATATTCAAAATCGTTACAGGCCTGTAAATGACACCTGCCCTGAAAACAAATCCTGGGGTCATATATCGACCAAAAATTTCAAAAGACGTCCATATTTCAAAACGACAGTTTCAAGAGGCATATTTTACGCACATTAGTGTTCTGCTTCTTTTGCTTTCTTTCTTTCCTTGTTAAAAAAACGGGAATGGAAAAAGGCAACCCTCAGAATGGGCGAAAACGTTCGCAAACGAATCAATGGACAGAGGTTTTATCTCCAATATATATAAACAGCTCATGCAGCTTAATATTAATAAAACAAACAGCCCAATACAAAAATGGGCAGAAGATCTAAATAGACATTTCTTCAAAGAAGACACAGAGATGGCCAAGACGCACATGAAAAGCTGCTCAACATCACTAATTATTAGAGAAATGCAAATCAAAACTACAATGAGGTATGACCTCACACCTGTTAGAATCGGCATCATCAGAAAATCTACAAACCACAAATTCTGGGGAGGGTGTGGACAAAAGGAACCCTCTTCCACTATTGGTGGGAATGTAAATTGATACAGTCACTATGGAGAACAGTATGGAGGTTCCTTTTAAAAACTAAAAAGAGAATTACCAACTGATCCAGCAATCCCACTTCTGGGCATATACCCAGAGAAAACCATTAATCAAAAAGACACATTCACCACAATGTTCATTACAGCACTATTTACAATAGCCAGGTAATGGAAGCAACCTAAATGCCCACAGACAGACGAATGGATAAAGATGCGGTCCATATATAAAATGGAATATTACTCAGCCATAAAAAGGAATGAAACTGGGCCATTTGTAGAGAAGTCGATGGATCTAGAGACTGTCGTACAGAGTGAAGTAAGTCAGAAAGAGAAAAACAAATATTGTATATTAATGCCTATATGTGGAACCTAGAACAATGGTACAGATGACCTGGTTTGCAGGGCAGAAATAGAGACACAGAGGTAGAGAACAAACGTATGGACACGAAGTGGGGGAAGCCATGCGGTGGTGGTGTTGGGATGAGTTGGGATATTGGGAGTGACCTGTATACATGTATGTGCATAAAATAGATAACTAATAATAACCTGCTGTATAATAAATAAATAAAATAAAATTTCAAAATTTTTAAAAATAAAATTTAAAAATACAACAGAAAAAAGTTCTTCCTTTCACACAGATGTATTTATATGAATGAATTATTTCCATGCTTATATCTATAAATACATAAAAGAGGAATAAAATCTAACTTGAACCGAAAAGAAAAACAAAACCTGAACCTAACAGTTATACAGAGGAAAACCCTACCAAGGCACTTGCTCCAGCAGTAAACAATTCTGAAATTGGTCAGAGGTGGGGAATCATCTCCCATACAGCAAGCAGCCCCGCCCCCCCACGCATGGAGCGTCCTCATTGCAAAGCTGGGGGACCGTGCCGAGGCCTCTGTGAGTAAATGTGAGCTGAGCCCCAGGCCAGCTGCTGCTGAACTGTTCCCACCCTTCCCAGGTAAAACACCTGAATATGTACAAGGGCTTGAAAGCCTAGAGGAAGGGCCGTGGTGCCACACCAGTGACAGCACGCAGGCCAACTTGGTGTCTGCAGGCCAGCCAGGATGGTCCTGGCCCCGGGCGCTCTTCTGGAAGCTTTCCATTTCCCTGCCTGAGATACCCGTCCTGTCCTGGGCCCCACTACATTTTTTCCTTCCTCACCTCAGCCAGGAGAGAAATTCCAGTGGAAGTTATGGGTGACACATCCTCTTCTTTACAGGTGGCAGCCTGGCAACTCCTGCAGAAAGTCCAGCAGAGCCCCACTCACACCGGGCCACCAACAAAGCGGTGGACCCTCACACCATCCCTCCAGTACAGCCCCGAGACTGCTGACGGGGCAGAGAGTATGGAGTCAGGCACAGCTGCAGGGGCTATTGCTGCCTGGAGTGCTGTTTCTATTGACCTCAACCCAGGCACACCTGGGGAGGGCTTGCCGGCAGGGTCAGGCTGCCCAGGTCAGCTAATCCTCAGCCCTCAGGGAATCACATGGCAGAACATGGACCTCGCTAAGACAGACTATTAGCCAGGGAAAAAAAAGGACACTATGCCATTTGCAGCACCGTAGATGAGTCTAGAGGTAATCACGTGACTTGTAGTAAGTCAGAAAGTGCAAGACACATATCGTATGATATCACTTAGAGGTGTTACCTAAAAATTGATACCAGGGCAGATATTTCCACGGAGAAGGGCAATCCCAGATTCATTAAACAAACTTATGGTTCACCAATGGAAAGGTGTGAGGATTGGATTCATTACGGTATTGGGGTTAACAGACATATACAAACACAGGTGAAATATATAATCACCAAAGACCTACGGAATACCAAGAGAAGACCACTCAACATTCTGTCATAACGTACATGGGAAAAGGATCCCAGGAAGAACAGACATATGTATATGTGTAAAAGAAACACATCTTGCACACCTACAACAAGCCAAACGTTGTCATCAAACTTGCTGTAATAAAAAATAAAAAATTAAATTAAAAACACGAACAAGAAGTAGTGAGACAAACTTGAGGGGCTTTCTCCTGGCACATTCCATTCTCAATTACAATCTAGAACGCGACTTCCATTGAGGCTCTGCTGCCCTAGTAACCAGATTTGGTAAGGGAGAACTGCTGCCACCTTGTGGCCGTTTCACACAACAGCAGCTTTAATCCCAGCGCTAATGGTCAGTGGATATTCAAAATCGTTACAGGCCTGTAAATGACACCTGCCCTGAAAACAAATCCTGGGGTCATATATCGACCAAAAATTTCAAAAGACGTCCATATTTCAAAACGACAGTTTCAAGAGGCATATTTTACGCACATTAGTGTTCTGCTTCTTTTGCTTTCTTTCTTTCTTTGTTAAAAAAACGGGAATGGAAAAAGGCAACCCTCAGAATGGGCGAAAACGTTCGCAAACGAATCAATGGACAGAGGTTTTATCTCCAATATATATAAACAGCTCATGCAGCTTAATATTAATAAAACAAACAGCCCAATACAAAAATGGGCAGAAGATCTAAATAGACATTTCTTCAAAGAAGACACAGAGATGGCCAAGACGCACATGAAAAGCTGCTCAACATCACTAATTATTAGAGAAATGCAAATCAAAACTACAATGAGGTATGACCTCACACCTGTTAGAATCGGCATCATCAGAAAATCTACAAACCACAAATTCTGGGGAGGGTGTGGACAAAAGGAACCCTCTTCCACTATTGGTGGGAATGTAAATTGATACAGTCACTATGGAGAACAGTATGGAGGTTCCTTTTAAAAACTAAAAAGAGAATTACCAACTGATCCAGCAATCCCACTTCTGGGCATATACCCAGAGAAAACCATTAATCAAAAAGACACATTCACCACAATGTTCATTACAGCACTATTTACAATAGCCAGGTAATGGAAGCAACCTAAATGCCCACAGACAGACGAATGGATAAAGATGCGGTCCATATATAAAATGGAATATTACTCAGCCATAAAAAGGAATGAAACTGGGCCATTTGTAGAGAAGTCGATGGATCTAGAGACTGTCGTACAGAGTGAAGTAAGTCAGAAAGAGAAAAACAAATATTGTATAATAATGCCTATATGTGGAACCTAGAACAATGGTACAGATGACCTGGTTTGCAGGGCAGAAATAGAGACACAGAGGTAGAGAACAAACGTATGGACACGAAGTGGGGGAAGCCATGCGGTGGTGGTGTTGGGATGAGTTGGGATATTGGGAGTGACCTGTATAAATGTATGTGCATAAAATAGATAACTAATAATAACCTGCTGTATAATAAATAAATAAAATAAAATTTCAAAATTTTTAAAAATAAAATTTAAAAATACAACAGAAAAAAGTTCTTCCTTTCACACAGATGTATTTATATGAATGAATTATTTCCATGCTTATATCTATAAATACATAAAAGAGGAATAAAATCTAACTTGAACCGAAAAGAAAAACAAAACCTGAACCTAACAGTTATACAGAGGAAAACCCTACCAAGGCACTTGCTCCAGCAGTAAACAATTCTGAAATTGGTCAGAGGTGGGGAATCATCTCCCATACAGCAAGCAGCCCCGCCCCCCCACGCATGGAGCGTCCTCATTGCAAAGCTGGGGGACCGTGCCGAGGCCTCTGTGAGTAAATGTGAGCTGAGCCCCAGGCCAGCTGCTGCTGAACTGTTCCCACCCTTCCCAGGTAAAACACCTGAATATGTACAAGGGCTTGAAAGCCTAGAGGAAGGGCCGTGGTGCCACACCAGTGACAGCACGCAGGCCAACTTGGTGTCTGCAGGCCAGCCAGGATGGTCCTGGCCCCGGGCGCTCTTCTGGAAGCTTTCCATTTCCCTGCCTGAGATACCCGTCCTGTCCTGGGCCCCACTACATTTTTTCCTTCCTCACCTCAGCCAGGAGAGAAATTCCAGTGGAAGTTATGGGTGACACATCCTCTTCTTTACAGGTGGCAGCCTGGCAACTCCTGCAGAAAGTCCAGCAGAGCCCCACTCACACTGGGCCACCAACAAAGCGGTGGACCCTCACACCATCCCTCCAGTACAGCCCTGAGACTGCTGACGGGGCAGAGAGTATGGAGTCAGGCACAGCTGCAGGGGCTATTGCTGCCTGGAGTGCTGTTTCTATTGACCTCAACCCAGGCACACCTGGGGAGGGCTTGCCGGCAGGGTCAGGCTGCCCAGGTCAGCTAATCCTCAGCCCTCAGGGAATCACATGGCAGAAAATGGACCTCGCTAAGACAGACTATTAGCCAAGGAAAAAAAGGACACTATGCCATTTGCAGCACCGTAGATGAGTCTAGAGGTAATCACGTGACTTGTAGTAAGTCAGAAAGTGCAAGACACATATCGTATGATATCACTTAGAGGTGTTACCTAAAAATTGATACCAGGGCAGATATTTCCACGGAGAAGGGCAATCCCAGATTCATTAAACAAACTTATGGTTCACCAATGGAAAGGTGTGAGGATTGGATTCATTACGGTATTGGGGTTAACAGACATATACAAACACAGGTGAAATATATAATCACCAAAGACCTACGGAATACCAAGAGAAGACCACTCAACATTCTGTCATAACGTACATGGGAAAAGGATCCCAGGAAGAACAGACATATGTATATGTGTAAAAGAAACACATCTTGCACACCTACAACAAGCCAAACGTTGTCATCAAACTTGCTGTAATAAAAAATAAAAAATTAAATTAAAAACACGAACAAGAAGTAGTGAGACAAACTTGAGGGGCTTTCTCCTGGCACATTCCATTCTCAATTACAATCTAGAACGCGACTTCCATTGAGGCTCTGCTGCCCTAGTAACCAGATTTGGTAAGGGAGAACTGCTGCCACCTTGTGGCCGTTTCACACAACAGCAGCTTTAATCCCAGCGCTAATGGTCAGTGGATATTCAAAATCGTTACAGGCCTGTAAATGACACCTGCCCTGAAAACAAATCCTGGGGTCATATATCGACCAAAAATTTCAAAAGACGTCCATATTTCAAAACGACAGTTTCAAGAGGCATATTTTACGCACATTAGTGTTCTGCTTCTTTTGCTTTCTTTCTTTCCTTGTTAAAAAAACGGGAATGGAAAAAGGCAACCCTCAGAATGGGCGAAAACGTTCGCAAACGAATCAATGGACAGAGGTTTTATCTCCAATATATATAAACAGCTCATGCAGCTTAATATTAATAAAACAAACAGCCCAATACAAAAATGGGCAGAAGATCTAAATAGACATTTCTTCAAAGAAGACACAGAGATGGCCAAGACGCACATGAAAAGCTGCTCAACATCACTAATTATTAGAGAAATGCAAATCAAAACTACAATGAGGTATGACCTCACACCTGTTAGAATCGGCATCATCAGAAAATCTACAAACCACAAATTCTGGGGAGGGTGTGGACAAAAGGAACCCTCTTCCACTATTGGTGGGAATGTAAATTGATACAGTCACTATGGAGAACAGTATGGAGGTTCCTTTTAAAAACTAAAAAGAGAATTACCAACTGATCCAGCAATCCCACTTCTGGGCATATACCCAGAGAAAACCATTAATCAAAAAGACACATTCACCACAATGTTCATTACAGCACTATTTACAATAGCCAGGTAATGGAAGCAACCTAAATGCCCACAGACAGACGAATGGATAAAGATGCGGTCCATATATAAAATGGAATATTACTCAGCCATAAAAAGGAATGAAACTGGGCCATTTGTAGAGAAGTCGATGGATCTAGAGACTGTCGTACAGAGTGAAGTAAGTCAGAAAGAGAAAAACAAATATTGTATATTAATGCCTATATGTGGAACCTAGAACAATGGTACAGATGACCTGGTTTGCAGGGCAGAAATAGAGACACAGAGGTAGAGAACAAACGTATGGACACGAAGTGGGGGAAGCCATGCGGTGGTGGTGTTGGGATGAGTTGGGATATTGGGAGTGACCTGTATACATGTATGTGCATAAAATAGATAACTAATAATAACCTGCTGTATAATAAATAAATAAAATAAAATTTCAAAATTTTTAAAAATAAAATTTAAAAATACAACAGAAAAAAGTTCTTCCTTTCACACAGATGTATTTATATGAATGAATTATTTCCATGCTTATATCTATAAATACATAAAAGAGGAATAAAATCTAACTTGAACCGAAAAGAAACACAAAACCTGAACCTAACAGTTATACAGAGGAAAACCCTACCAAGGCACTTGCTCCAGCAGTAAACAATTCTGAAATTGGTCAGAGGTGGGGAATCATCTCCCATACAGCAAGCAGCCCCGCCCCCCCACGCATGGAGCGTCCTCATTGCAAAGCTGGGGGACCGTGCCGAGGCCTCTGTGAGTAAATGTGAGCTGAGCCCCAGGCCAGCTGCTGCTGAACTGTTCCCACCCTTCCCAGGTAAAACACCTGAATATGTACAAGGGCTTGAAAGCCTAGAGGAAGGGCCGTGGTGCCACACCAGTGACAGCACGCAGGCCAACTTGGTGTCTGCAGGCCAGCCAGGATGGTCCTGGCCCCGGGCGCTCTTCTGGAAGCTTTCCATTTCCCTGCCTGAGATACCCGTCCTGTCCTGGGCCCCACTACATTTTTTCCTTCCTCACCTCAGCCAGGAGAGAAATTCCAGTGGAAGTTATGGGTGACACATCCTCTTCTTTACAGGTGGCAGCCTGGCAACTCCTGCAGAAAGTCCAGCAGAGCCCCACTCACACCGGGCCACCAACAAAGCGGTGGACCCTCACACCATCCCTCCAGTACAGCCCTGAGACTGCTGACGGGGCAGAGAGTATGGAGTCAGGCACAGCTGCAGGGGCTATTGCTGCCTGGAGTGCTGTTTCTATTGACCTCAACCCAGGCACACCTGGGGAGGGCTTGCCGGCAGGGTCAGGCTGCCCAGGTCAGCTAATCCTCAGCCCTCAGGGAATCACATGGCAGAAAATGGACCTCGCTAAGACAGACTATTAGCCAAGGAAAAAAAGGACACTATGCCATTTGCAGCACCGTAGATGAGTCTAGAGGTAATCACGTGACTTGTAGTAAGTCAGAAAGTGCAAGACACATATCGTATGATATCACTTAGAGGTGTTACCTAAAAATTGATACCAGGGCAGATATTTCCACGGAGAAGGGCAATCCCAGATTCATTAAACAAACTTATGGTTCACCAATGGAAAGGTGTGAGGATTGGATTCATTACGGTATTGGGGTTAACAGACATATACAAACACAGGTGAAATATATAATCACCAAAGACCTACGGAATACCAAGAGAAGACCACTCAACATTCTGTCATAACGTACATGGGAAAAGGATCCCAGGAAGAACAGACATATGTATATGTGTAAAAGAAACACATCTTGCACACCTACAACAAGCCAAACGTTGTCATCAAACTTGCTGTAATAAAAAATAAAAAATTAAATTAAAAACACGAACAAGAAGTAGTGAGACAAACTTGAGGGGCTTTCTCCTGGCACATTCCATTCTCAATTACAATCTAGAACGCGACTTCCATTGAGGCTCTGCTGCCCTAGTAACCAGATTTGGTAAGGGAGAACTGCTGCCACCTTGTGGCCGTTTCACACAACAGCAGCTTTAATCCCAGCGCTAATGGTCAGTGGATATTCAAAATCGTTACAGGCCTGTAAATGACACCTGCCCTGAAAACAAATCCTGGGGTCATATATCGACCAAAAATTTCAAAAGACGTCCATATTTCAAAACGACAGTTTCAAGAGGCATATTTTACGCACATTAGTGTTCTGCTTCTTTTGCTTTCTTTCTTTCCTTGTTAAAAAAACGGGAATGGAAAAAGGCAACCCTCAGAATGGGCGAAAACGTTCGCAAACGAATCAATGGACAGAGGTTTTATCTCCAATATATATAAACAGCTCATGCAGCTTAATATTAATAAAACAAACAGCCCAATACAAAAATGGGCAGAAGATCTAAATAGACATTTCTTCAAAGAAGACACAGAGATGGCCAAGACGCACATGAAAAGCTGCTCAACATCACTAATTATTAGAGAAATGCAAATCAAAACTACAATGAGGTATGACTTCACACCTGTTAGAATCGGCATCATCAGAAAATCTACAAACCACAAATTCTGGGGAGGGTGTGGACAAAAGGAACCCTCTTCCACTATTGGTGGGAATGTAAATTGATACAGTCACTATGGAGAACAGTATGGAGGTTCCTTTTAAAAACTAAAAAGAGAATTACCAACTGATCCAGCAATCCCACTTCTGGGCATATACCCAGAGAAAACCATTAATCAAAAAGACACATTCACCACAATGTTCATTACAGCACTATTTACAATAGCCAGGTAATGGAAGCAACCTAAATGCCCACAGACAGACGAATGGATAAAGATGCGGTCCATATATAAAATGGAATATTACTCAGCCATAAAAAGGAATGAAACTGGGCCATTTGTAGAGAAGTCGATGGATCTAGAGACTGTCGTACAGAGTGAAGTAAGTCAGAAAGAGAAAAACAAATATTGTATATTAATGCCTATATGTGGAACCTAGAACAATGGTACAGATGACCTGGTTTGCAGGGCAGAAATAGAGACACAGAGGTAGAGAACAAACGTATGGACACGAAGTGGGGGAAGCCATGCGGTGGTGGTGTTGGGATGAGTTGGGATATTGGGAGTGACCTGTATACATGTATGTGCATAAAATAGATAACTAATAATAACCTGCTGTATAATAAATAAATAAAATAAAATTTCAAAATTTTTAAAAATAAAATTTAAAAATACAACAGAAAAAAGTTCTTCCTTTCACACAGATGTATTTATATGAATGAATTATTTCCATGCTTATATCTATAAATACATAAAAGAGGAATAAAATCTAACTTGAACCGAAAAGAAACACAAAACCTGAACCTAACAGTTATACAGAGGAAAACCCTACCAAGGCACTTGCTCCAGCAGTAAACAATTCTGAAATTGGTCAGAGGTGGGGAATCATCTCCCATACAGCAAGCAGCCCCGCCCCCCCACGCATGGAGCGTCCTCATTGCAAAGCTGGGGGACCGTGCCGAGGCCTCTGTGAGTAAATGTGAGCTGAGCCCCAGGCCAGCTGCTGCTGAACTGTTCCCACCCTTCCCAGGTAAAACACCTGAATATGTACAAGGGCTTGAAAGCCTAGAGGAAGGGCCGTGGTGCCACACCAGTGACAGCACGCAGGCCAACTTGGTGTCTGCAGGCCAGCCAGGATGGTCCTGGCCCCGGGCGCTCTTCTGGAAGCTTTCCATTTCCCTGCCTGAGATACCCGTCCTGTCCTGGGCCCCACTACATTTTTTCCTTCCTCACCTCAGCCAGGAGAGAAATTCCAGTGGAAGTTATGGGTGACACATCCTCTTCTTTACAGGTGGCAGCCTGGCAACTCCTGCAGAAAGTCCAGCAGAGCCCCACTCACACTGGGCCACCAACAAAGCGGTGGACCCTCACACCATCCCTCCAGTACAGCCCTGAGACTGCTGACGGGGCAGAGAGTATGGAGTCAGGCACAGCTGCAGGGGCTATTGCTGCCTGGAGTGCTGTTTCTATTGACCTCAACCCAGGCACACCTGGGGAGGGCTTGCCGGCAGGGTCAGGCTGCCCAGGTCAGCTAATCCTCAGCCCTCAGGGAATCACATGGCAGAAAATGGACCTCGCTAAGACAGACTATTAGCCAAGGAAAAAAAGGACACTATGCCATTTGCAGCACCGTAGATGAGTCTAGAGGTAATCACGTGACTTGTAGTAAGTCAGAAAGTGCAAGACACATATCGTATGATATCACTTAGAGGTGTTACCTAAAAATTGATACCAGGGCAGATATTTCCACGGAGAAGGGCAATCCCAGATTCATTAAACAAACTTATGGTTCACCAATGGAAAGGTGTGAGGATTGGATTCATTACGGTATTGGGGTTAACAGACATATACAAACACAGGTGAAATATATAATCACCAAAGACCTACGGAATACCAAGAGAAGACCACTCAACATTCTGTCATAACGTACATGGGAAAAGGATCCCAGGAAGAACAGACATATGTATATGTGTAAAAGAAACACATCTTGCACACCTACAACAAGCCAAACGTTGTCATCAAACTTGCTGTAATAAAAAATAAAAAATTAAATTAAAAACACGAACAAGAAGTAGTGAGACAAACTTGAGGGGCTTTCTCCTGGCACATTCCATTCTCAATTACAATCTAGAACGCGACTTCCATTGAGGCTCTGCTGCCCTAGTAACCAGATTTGGTAAGGGAGAACTGCTGCCACCTTGTGGCCGTTTCACACAACAGCAGCTTTAATCCCAGCGCTAATGGTCAGTGGATATTCAAAATCGTTACAGGCCTGTAAATGACACCTGCCCTGAAAACAAATCCTGGGGTCATATATCGACCAAAAATTTCAAAAGACGTCCATATTTCAAAACGACAGTTTCAAGAGGCATATTTTACGCACATTAGTGTTCTGCTTCTTTTGCTTTCTTTCTTTCCTTGTTAAAAAAACGGGAATGGAAAAAGGCAACCCTCAGAATGGGCGAAAACGTTCGCAAACGAATCAATGGACAGAGGTTTTATCTCCAATATATATAAACAGCTCATGCAGCTTAATATTAATAAAACAAACAGCCCAATACAAAAATGGGCAGAAGATCTAAATAGACATTTCTTCAAAGAAGACACAGAGATGGCCAAGACGCACATGAAAAGCTGCTCAACATCACTAATTATTAGAGAAATGCAAATCAAAACTACAATGAGGTATGACTTCACACCTGTTAGAATCGGCATCATCAGAAAATCTACAAACCACAAATTCTGGGGAGGGTGTGGACAAAAGGAACCCTCTTCCACTATTGGTGGGAATGTAAATTGATACAGTCACTATGGAGAACAGTATGGAGGTTCCTTTTAAAAACTAAAAAGAGAATTACCAACTGATCCAGCAATCCCACTTCTGGGCATATACCCAGAGAAAACCATTAATCAAAAAGACACATTCACCACAATGTTCATTACAGCACTATTTACAATAGCCAGGTAATGGAAGCAACCTAAATGCCCACAGACAGACGAATGGATAAAGATGCGGTCCATATATAAAATGGAATATTACTCAGCCATAAAAAGGAATGAAACTGGGCCATTTGTAGAGAAGTCGATGGATCTAGAGACTGTCGTACAGAGTGAAGTAAGTCAGAAAGAGAAAAACAAATATTGTATATTAATGCCTATATGTGGAACCTAGAACAATGGTACAGATGACCTGGTTTGCAGGGCAGAAATAGAGACACAGAGGTAGAGAACAAACGTATGGACACGAAGTGGGGGAAGCCATGCGGTGGTGGTGTTGGGATGAGTTGGGATATTGGGAGTGACCTGTATACATGTATGTGCATAAAATAGATAACTAATAATAACCTGCTGTATAATAAATAAATAAAATAAAATTTCAAAATTTTTAAAAATAAAATTTAAAAATACAACAGAAAAAAGTTCTTCCTTTCACACAGATGTATTTATATGAATGAATTATTTCCATGCTTATATCTATAAATACATAAAAGAGGAATAAAATCTAACTTGAACCGAAAAGAAACACAAAACCTGAACCTAACAGTTATACAGAGGAAAACCCTACCAAGGCACTTGCTCCAGCAGTAAACAATTCTGAAATTGGTCAGAGGTGGGGAATCATCTCCCATACAGCAAGCAGCCCCGCCCCCCCACGCATGGAGCGTCCTCATTGCAAAGCTGGGGGACCGTGCCGAGGCCTCTGTGAGTAAATGTGAGCTGAGCCCCAGGCCAGCTGCTGCTGAACTGTTCCCACCCTTCCCAGGTAAAACACCTGAATATGTACAAGGGCTTGAAAGCCTAGAGGAAGGGCCGTGGTGCCACACCAGTGACAGCACGCAGGCCAACTTGGTGTCTGCAGGCCAGCCAGGATGGTCCTGGCCCCGGGCGCTCTTCTGGAAGCTTTCCATTTCCCTGCCTGAGATACCCGTCCTGTCCTGGGCCCCACTACATTTTTTCCTTCCTCACCTCAGCCAGGAGAGAAATTCCAGTGGAAGTTATGGGTGACACATCCTCTTCTTTACAGGTGGCAGCCTGGCAACTCCTGCAGAAAGTCCAGCAGAGCCCCACTCACACTGGGCCACCAACAAAGCGGTGGACCCTCACACCATCCCTCCAGTACAGCCCTGAGACTGCTGACGGGGCAGAGAGTATGGAGTCAGGCACAGCTGCAGGGGCTATTGCTGCCTGGAGTGCTGTTTCTATTGACCTCAACCCAGGCACACCTGGGGAGGGCTTGCCGGCAGGGTCAGGCTGCCCAGGTCAGCTAATCCTCAGCCCTCAGGGAATCACATGGCAGAAAATGGACCTCGCTAAGACAGACTATTAGCCAAGGAAAAAAAGGACACTATGCCATTTGCAGCACCGTAGATGAGTCTAGAGGTAATCACGTGACTTGTAGTAAGTCAGAAAGTGCAAGACACATATCGTATGATATCACTTAGAGGTGTTACCTAAAAATTGATACCAGGGCAGATATTTCCACGGAGAAGGGCAATCCCAGATTCATTAAACAAACTTATGGTTCACCAATGGAAAGGTGTGAGGATTGGATTCATTACGGTATTGGGGTTAACAGACATATACAAACACAGGTGAAATATATAATCACCAAAGACCTACGGAATACCAAGAGAAGACCACTCAACATTCTGTCATAACGTACATGGGAAAAGGATCCCAGGAAGAACAGACATATGTATATGTGTAAAAGAAACACATCTTGCACACCTACAACAAGCCAAACGTTGTCATCAAACTTGCTGTAATAAAAAATAAAAAATTAAATTAAAAACACGAACAAGAAGTAGTGAGACAAACTTGAGGGGCTTTCTCCTGGCACATTCCATTCTCAATTACAATCTAGAACGCGACTTCCATTGAGGCTCTGCTGCCCTAGTAACCAGATTTGGTAAGGGAGAACTGCTGCCACCTTGTGGCCGTTTCACACAACAGCAGCTTTAATCCCAGCGCTAATGGTCAGTGGATATTCAAAATCGTTACAGGCCTGTAAATGACACCTGCCCTGAAAACAAATCCTGGGGTCATATATCGACCAAAAATTTCAAAAGACGTCCATATTTCAAAACGACAGTTTCAAGAGGCATATTTTACGCACATTAGTGTTCTGCTTCTTTTGCTTTCTTTCTTTCCTTGTTAAAAAAACGGGAATGGAAAAAGGCAACCCTCAGAATGGGCGAAAACGTTCGCAAACGAATCAATGGACAGAGGTTTTATCTCCAATATATATAAACAGCTCATGCAGCTTAATATTAATAAAACAAACAGCCCAATACAAAAATGGGCAGAAGATCTAAATAGACATTTCTTCAAAGAAGACACAGAGATGGCCAAGACGCACATGAAAAGCTGCTCAACATCACTAATTATTAGAGAAATGCAAATCAAAACTACAATGAGGTATGACCTCACACCTGTTAGAATCGGCATCATCAGAAAATCTACAAACCACAAATTCTGGGGAGGGTGTGGACAAAAGGAACCCTCTTCCACTATTGGTGGGAATGTAAATTGATACAGTCACTATGGAGAACAGTATGGAGGTTCCTTTTAAAAACTAAAAAGAGAATTACCAACTGATCCAGCAATCCCACTTCTGGGCATATACCCAGAGAAAACCATTAATCAAAAAGACACATTCACCACAATGTTCATTACAGCACTATTTACAATAGCCAGGTAATGGAAGCAACCTAAATGCCCACAGACAGACGAATGGATAAAGATGCGGTCCATATATAAAATGGAATATTACTCAGCCATAAAAAGGAATGAAACTGGGCCATTTGTAGAGAAGTCGATGGATGTAGAGACTGTCGTACAGAGTGAAGTAAGTCAGAAAGAGAAAAACAAATATTGTATATTAATGCCTATATGTGGAACCTAGAACAATGGTACAGATGACCTGGTTTGCAGGGCAGAAATAGAGACACAGAGGTAGAGAACAAACGTATGGACACGAAGTGGGGGAAGCCATGCGGTGGTGGTGTTGGGATGAGTTGGGATATTGGGAGTGACCTGTATACATGTATGTGCATAAAATAGATAACTAATAATAACCTGCTGTATAATAAATAAATAAAATAAAATTTCAAAATTTTTAAAAATAAAATTTAAAAATACAACAGAAAAAAGTTCTTCCTTTCACACAGATGTATTTATATGAATGAATTATTTCCATGCTTATATCTATAAATACATAAAAGAGGAATAAAATCTAACTTGAACCGAAAAGAAACACAAAACCTGAACCTAACAGTTATACAGAGGAAAACCCTACCAAGGCACTTGCTCCAGCAGTAAACAATTCTGAAATTGGTCAGAGGTGGGGAATCATCTCCCATACAGCAAGCAGCCCCGCCCCCCCACGCATGGAGCGTCCTCATTGCAAAGCTGGGGGACCGTGCCGAGGCCTCTGTGAGTAAATGTGAGCTGAGCCCCAGGCCAGCTGCTGCTGAACTGTTCCCACCCTTCCCAGGTAAAACACCTGAATATGTACAAGGGCTTGAAAGCCTAGAGGAAGGGCCGTGGTGCCACACCAGTGACAGCACGCAGGCCAACTTGGTGTCTGCAGGCCAGCCAGGATGGTCCTGGCCCCGGGCGCTCTTCTGGAAGCTTTCCATTTCCCTGCCTGAGATACCCGTCCTGTCCTGGGCCCCACTACATTTTTTCCTTCCTCACCTCAGCCAGGAGAGAAATTCCAGTGGAAGTTATGGGTGACACATCCTCTTCTTTACAGGTGGCAGCCTGGCAACTCCTGCAGAAAGTCCAGCAGAGCCCCACTCACACTGGGCCACCAACAAAGCGGTGGACCCTCACACCATCCCTCCAGTACAGCCCTGAGACTGCTGACGGGGCAGAGAGTATGGAGTCAGGCACAGCTGCAGGGGCTATTGCTGCCTGGAGTGCTGTTTCTATTGACCTCAACCCAGGCACACCTGGGGAGGGCTTGCCGGCAGGGTCAGGCTGCCCAGGTCAGCTAATCCTCAGCCCTCAGGGAATCACATGGCAGAAAATGGACCTCGCTAAGACAGACTATTAGCCAAGGAAAAAAAGGACACTATGCCATTTGCAGCACCGTAGATGAGTCTAGAGGTAATCACGTGACTTGTAGTAAGTCAGAAAGTGCAAGACACATATCGTATGATATCACTTAGAGGTGTTACCTAAAAATTGATACCAGGGCAGATATTTCCACGGAGAAGGGCAATCCCAGATTCATTAAACAAACTTATGGTTCACCAATGGAAAGGTGTGAGGATTGGATTCATTACGGTATTGGGGTTAACAGACATATACAAACACAGGTGAAATATATAATCACCAAAGACCTACGGAATACCAAGAGAAGACCACTCAACATTCTGTCATAACGTACATGGGAAAAGGATCCCAGGAAGAACAGACATATGTATATGTGTAAAAGAAACACATCTTGCACACCTACAACAAGCCAAACGTTGTCATCAAACTTGCTGTAATAAAAAATAAAAAATTAAATTAAAAACACGAACAAGAAGTAGTGAGACAAACTTGAGGGGCTTTCTCCTGGCACATTCCATTCTCAATTACAATCTAGAACGCGACTTCCATTGAGGCTCTGCTGCCCTAGTAACCAGATTTGGTAAGGGAGAACTGCTGCCACCTTGTGGCCGTTTCACACAACAGCAGCTTTAATCCCAGCGCTAATGGTCAGTGGATATTCAAAATCGTTACAGGCCTGTAAATGACACCTGCCCTGAAAACAAATCCTGGGGTCATATATCGACCAAAAATTTCAAAAGACGTCCATATTTCAAAACGACAGTTTCAAGAGGCATATTTTACGCACATTAGTGTTCTGCTTCTTTTGCTTTCTTTCTTTCCTTGTTAAAAAAACGGGAATGGAAAAAGGCAACCCTCAGAATGGGCGAAAACGTTCGCAAACGAATCAATGGACAGAGGTTTTATCTCCAATATATATAAACAGCTCATGCAGCTTAATATTAATAAAACAAACAGCCCAATACAAAAATGGGCAGAAGATCTAAATAGACATTTCTTCAAAGAAGACACAGAGATGGCCAAGACGCACATGAAAAGCTGCTCAACATCACTAATTATTAGAGAAATGCAAATCAAAACTACAATGAGGTATGACCTCACACCTGTTAGAATCGGCATCATCAGAAAATCTACAAACCACAAATTCTGGGGAGGGTGTGGACAAAAGGAACCCTCTTCCACTATTGGTGGGAATGTAAATTGATACAGTCACTATGGAGAACAGTATGGAGGTTCCTTTTAAAAACTAAAAAGAGAATTACCAACTGATCCAGCAATCCCACTTCTGGGCATATACCCAGAGAAAACCATTAATCAAAAAGACACATTCACCACAATGTTCATTACAGCACTATTTACAATAGCCAGGTAATGGAAGCAACCTAAATGCCCACAGACAGACGAATGGATAAAGATGCGGTCCATATATAAAATGGAATATTACTCAGCCATAAAAAGGAATGAAACTGGGCCATTTGTAGAGAAGTCGATGGATGTAGAGACTGTCGTACAGAGTGAAGTAAGTCAGAAAGAGAAAAACAAATATTGTATATTAATGCCTATATGTGGAACCTAGAACAATGGTACAGATGACCTGGTTTGCAGGGCAGAAATAGAGACACAGAGGTAGAGAACAAACGTATGGACACGAAGTGGGGGAAGCCATGCGGTGGTGGTGTTGGGATGAGTTGGGATATTGGGAGTGACCTGTATACATGTATGTGCATAAAATAGATAACTAATAATAACCTGCTGTATAATAAATAAATAAAATAAAATTTCAAAATTTTTAAAAATAAAATTTAAAAATACAACAGAAAAAAGTTCTTCCTTTCACACAGATGTATTTATATGAATGAATTATTTCCATGCTTATATCTATAAATACATAAAAGAGGAATAAAATCTAACTTGAACCGAAAAGAAACACAAAACCTGAACCTAACAGTTATACAGAGGAAAACCCTACCAAGGCACTTGCTCCAGCAGTAAACAATTCTGAAATTGGTCAGAGGTGGGGAATCATCTCCCATACAGCAAGCAGCCCCGCCCCCCCACGCATGGAGCGTCCTCATTGCAAAGCTGGGGGACCGTGCCGAGGCCTCTGTGAGTAAATGTGAGCTGAGCCCCAGGCCAGCTGCTGCTGAACTGTTCCCACCCTTCCCAGGTAAAACACCTGAATATGTACAAGGGCTTGAAAGCCTAGAGGAAGGGCCGTGGTGCCACACCAGTGACAGCACGCAGGCCAACTTGGTGTCTGCAGGCCAGCCAGGATGGTCCTGGCCCCGGGCGCTCTTCTGGAAGCTTTCCATTTCCCTGCCTGAGATACCCGTCCTGTCCTGGGCCCCACTACATTTTTTCCTTCCTCACCTCAGCCAGGAGAGAAATTCCAGTGGAAGTTATGGGTGACACATCCTCTTCTTTACAGGTGGCAGCCTGGCAACTCCTGCAGAAAGTCCAGCAGAGCCCCACTCACACCGGGCCACCAACAAAGCGGTGGACCCTCACACCATCCCTCCAGTACAGCCCCGAGACTGCTGACGGGGCAGAGAGTATGGAGTCAGGCACAGCTGCAGGGGCTATTGCTGCCTGGAGTGCTGTTTCTATTGACCTCAACCCAGGCACACCTGGGGAGGGCTTGCCGGCAGGGTCAGGCTGCCCAGGTCAGCTAATCCTCAGCCCTCAGGGAATCACATGGCAGAAAATGGACCTCGCTAAGACAGACTATTAGCCAAGGAAAAAAAGGACACTATGCCATTTGCAGCACCGTAGATGAGTCTAGAGGTAATCACGTGACTTGTAGTAAGTCAGAAAGTGCAAGACACATATCGTATGATATCACTTAGAGGTGTTACCTAAAAATTGATACCAGGGCAGATATTTCCACGGAGAAGGGCAATCCCAGATTCATTAAACAAACTTATGGTTCACCAATGGAAAGGTGTGAGGATTGGATTCATTACGGTATTGGGGTTAACAGACATATACAAACACAGGTGAAATATATAATCACCAAAGACCTACGGAATACCAAGAGAAGACCACTCAACATTCTGTCATAACGTACATGGGAAAAGGATCCCAGGAAGAACAGACATATGTATATGTGTAAAAGAAACACATCTTGCACACCTACAACAAGCCAAACGTTGTCATCAAACTTGCTGTAATAAAAAATAAAAAATTAAATTAAAAACACGAACAAGAAGTAGTGAGACAAACTTGAGGGGCTTTCTCCTGGCACATTCCATTCTCAATTACAATCTAGAACGCGACTTCCATTGAGGCTCTGCTGCCCTAGTAACCAGATTTGGTAAGGGAGAACTGCTGCCACCTTGTGGCCGTTTCACACAACAGCAGCTTTAATCCCAGCGCTAATGGTCAGTGGATATTCAAAATCGTTACAGGCCTGTAAATGACACCTGCCCTGAAAACAAATCCTGGGGTCATATATCGACCAAAAATTTCAAAAGACGTCCATATTTCAAAACGACAGTTTCAAGAGGCATATTTTACGCACATTAGTGTTCTGCTTCTTTTGCTTTCTTTCTTTCCTTGTTAAAAAAACGGGAATGGAAAAAGGCAACCCTCAGAATGGGCGAAAACGTTCGCAAACGAATCAATGGACAGAGGTTTTATCTCCAATATATATAAACAGCTCATGCAGCTTAATATTAATAAAACAAACAGCCCAATACAAAAATGGGCAGAAGATCTAAATAGACATTTCTTCAAAGAAGACACAGAGATGGCCAAGACGCACATGAAAAGCTGCTCAACATCACTAATTATTAGAGAAATGCAAATCAAAACTACAATGAGGTATGACTTCACACCTGTTAGAATCGGCATCATCAGAAAACCTACAAACCACAAATTCTGGGGAGGGTGTGGACAAAAGGAACCCTCTTCCACTATTGGTGGGAATGTAAATTGATACAGTCACTATGGAGAACAGTATGGAGGTTCCTTTTAAAAACTAAAAAGAGAATTACCAACTGATCCAGCAATCCCACTTCTGGGCATATACCCAGAGAAAACCATTAATCAAAAAGACACATTCACCACAATGTTCATTACAGCACTATTTACAATAGCCAGGTAATGGAAGCAACCTAAATGCCCACAGACAGACGAATGGATAAAGATGCGGTCCATATATAAAATGGAATATTACTCAGCCATAAAAAGGAATGAAACTGGGCCATTTGTAGAGAAGTCGATGGATCTAGAGACTGTCGTACAGAGTGAAGTAAGTCAGAAAGAGAAAAACAAATATTGTATATTAATGCCTATATGTGGAACCTAGAACAATGGTACAGATGACCTGGTTTGCAGGGCAGAAATAGAGACACAGAGGTAGAGAACAAACGTATGGACACGAAGTGGGGGAAGCCATGCGGTGGTGGTGTTGGGATGAGTTGGGATATTGGGAGTGACCTGTATACATGTATGTGCATAAAATAGATAACTAATAATAACCTGCTGTATAATAAATAAATAAAATAAAATTTCAAAATTTTTAAAAATAAAATTTAAAAATACAACAGAAAAAAGTTCTTCCTTTCACACAGATGTATTTATATGAATGAATTATTTCCATGCTTATATCTATAAATACATAAAAGAGGAATAAAATCTAACTTGAACCGAAAAGAAACACAAAACCTGAACCTAACAGTTATACAGAGGAAAACCCTACCAAGGCACTTGCTCCAGCAGTAAACAATTCTGAAATTGGTCAGAGGTGGGGAATCATCTCCCATACAGCAAGCAGCCCCGCCCCCCCACGCATGGAGCGTCCTCATTGCAAAGCTGGGGGACCGTGCCGAGGCCTCTGTGAGTAAATGTGAGCTGAGCCCCAGGCCAGCTGCTGCTGAACTGTTCCCACCCTTCCCAGGTAAAACACCTGAATATGTACAAGGGCTTGAAAGCCTAGAGGAAGGGCCGTGGTGCCACACCAGTGACAGCACGCAGGCCAACTTGGTGTCTGCAGGCCAGCCAGGATGGTCCTGGCCCCGGGCGCTCTTCTGGAAGCTTTCCATTTCCCTGCCTGAGATACCCGTCCTGTCCTGGGCCCCACTACATTTTTTCCTTCCTCACCTCAGCCAGGAGAGAAATTCCAGTGGAAGTTATGGGTGACACATCCTCTTCTTTACAGGTGGCAGCCTGGCAACTCCTGCAGAAAGTCCAGCAGAGCCCCACTCACACTGGGCCACCAACAAAGCGGTGGACCCTCACACCATCCCTCCAGTACAGCCCTGAGACTGCTGACGGGGCAGAGAGTATGGAGTCAGGCACAGCTGCAGGGGCTATTGCTGCCTGGAGTGCTGTTTCTATTGACCTCAACCCAGGCACACCTGGGGAGGGCTTGCCGGCAGGGTCAGGCTGCCCAGGTCAGCTAATCCTCAGCCCTCAGGGAATCACATGGCAGAAAATGGACCTCGCTAAGACAGACTATTAGCCAAGGAAAAAAAGGACACTATGCCATTTGCAGCACCGTAGATGAGTCTAGAGGTAATCACGTGACTTGTAGTAAGTCAGAAAGTGCAAGACACATATCGTATGATATCACTTAGAGGTGTTACCTAAAAATTGATACCAGGGCAGATATTTCCACGGAGAAGGGCAATCCCAGATTCATTAAACAAACTTATGGTTCACCAATGGAAAGGTGTGAGGATTGGATTCATTACGGTATTGGGGTTAACAGACATATACAAACACAGGTGAAATATATAATCACCAAAGACCTACGGAATACCAAGAGAAGACCACTCAACATTCTGTCATAACGTACATGGGAAAAGGATCCCAGGAAGAACAGACATATGTATATGTGTAAAAGAAACACATCTTGCACACCTACAACAAGCCAAACGTTGTCATCAAACTTGCTGTAATAAAAAATAAAAAATTAAATTAAAAACACGAACAAGAAGTAGTGAGACAAACTTGAGGGGCTTTCTCCTGGCACATTCCATTCTCAATTACAATCTAGAACGCGACTTCCATTGAGGCTCTGCTGCCCTAGTAACCAGATTTGGTAAGGGAGAACTGCTGCCACCTTGTGGCCGTTTCACACAACAGCAGCTTTAATCCCAGCGCTAATGGTCAGTGGATATTCAAAATCGTTACAGGCCTGTAAATGACACCTGCCCTGAAAACAAATCCTGGGGTCATATATCGACCAAAAATTTCAAAAGACGTCCATATTTCAAAACGACAGTTTCAAGAGGCATATTTTACGCACATTAGTGTTCTGCTTCTTTTGCTTTCTTTCTTTCCTTGTTAAAAAAACGGGAATGGAAAAAGGCAACCCTCAGAATGGGCGAAAACGTTCGCAAACGAATCAATGGACAGAGGTTTTATCTCCAATATATATAAACAGCTCATGCAGCTTAATATTAATAAAACAAACAGCCCAATACAAAAATGGGCAGAAGATCTAAATAGACATTTCTTCAAAGAAGACACAGAGATGGCCAAGACGCACATGAAAAGCTGCTCAACATCACTAATTATTAGAGAAATGCAAATCAAAACTACAATGAGGTATGACCTCACACCTGTTAGAATCGGCATCATCAGAAAATCTACAAACCACAAATTCTGGGGAGGGTGTGGACAAAAGGAACCCTCTTCCACTATTGGTGGGAATGTAAATTGATACAGTCACTATGGAGAACAGTATGGAGGTTCCTTTTAAAAACTAAAAAGAGAATTACCAACTGATCCAGCAATCCCACTTCTGGGCATATACCCAGAGAAAACCATTAATCAAAAAGACACATTCACCACAATGTTCATTACAGCACTATTTACAATAGCCAGGTAATGGAAGCAACCTAAATGCCCACAGACAGACGAATGGATAAAGATGCGGTCCATATATAAAATGGAATATTACTCAGCCATAAAAAGGAATGAAACTGGGCCATTTGTAGAGAAGTCGATGGATCTAGAGACTGTCGTACAGAGTGAAGTAAGTCAGAAAGAGAAAAACAAATATTGTATATTAATGCCTATATGTGGAACCTAGAACAATGGTACAGATGACCTGGTTTGCAGGGCAGAAATAGAGACACAGAGGTAGAGAACAAACGTATGGACACGAAGTGGGGGAAGCCATGCGGTGGTGGTGTTGGGATGAGTTGGGATATTGGGAGTGACCTGTATACATGTATGTGCATAAAATAGATAACTAATAATAACCTGCTGTATAATAAATAAATAAAATAAAATTTCAAAATTTTTAAAAATAAAATTTAAAAATACAACAGAAAAAAGTTCTTCCTTTCACACAGATGTATTTATATGAATGAATTATTTCCATGCTTATATCTATAAATACATAAAAGAGGAATAAAATCTAACTTGAACCGAAAAGAAACACAAAACCTGAACCTAACAGTTATACAGAGGAAAACCCTACCAAGGCACTTGCTCCAGCAGTAAACAATTCTGAAATTGGTCAGAGGTGGGGAATCATCTCCCATACAGCAAGCAGCCCCGCCCCCCCACGCATGGAGCGTCCTCATTGCAAAGCTGGGGGACCGTGCCGAGGCCTCTGTGAGTAAATGTGAGCTGAGCCCCAGGCCAGCTGCTGCTGAACTGTTCCCACCCTTCCCAGGTAAAACACCTGAATATGTACAAGGGCTTGAAAGCCTAGAGGAAGGGCCGTGGTGCCACACCAGTGACAGCACGCAGGCCAACTTGGTGTCTGCAGGCCAGCCAGGATGGTCCTGGCCCCGGGCGCTCTTCTGGAAGCTTTCCATTTCCCTGCCTGAGATACCCGTCCTGTCCTGGGCCCCACTACATTTTTTCCTTCCTCACCTCAGCCAGGAGAGAAATTCCAGTGGAAGTTATGGGTGACACATCCTCTTCTTTACAGGTGGCAGCCTGGCAACTCCTGCAGAAAGTCCAGCAGAGCCCCACTCACACTGGGCCACCAACAAAGCGGTGGACCCTCACACCATCCCTCCAGTACAGCCCTGAGACTGCTGACGGGGCAGAGAGTATGGAGTCAGGCACAGCTGCAGGGGCTATTGCTGCCTGGAGTGCTGTTTCTATTGACCTCAACCCAGGCACACCTGGGGAGGGCTTGCCGGCAGGGTCAGGCTGCCCAGGTCAGCTAATCCTCAGCCCTCAGGGAATCACATGGCAGAAAATGGACCTCGCTAAGACAGACTATTAGCCAAGGAAAAAAAGGACACTATGCCATTTGCAGCACCGTAGATGAGTCTAGAGGTAATCACGTGACTTGTAGTAAGTCAGAAAGTGCAAGACACATATCGTATGATATCACTTAGAGGTGTTACCTAAAAATTGATACCAGGGCAGATATTTCCACGGAGAAGGGCAATCCCAGATTCATTAAACAAACTTATGGTTCACCAATGGAAAGGTGTGAGGATTGGATTCATTACGGTATTGGGGTTAACAGACATATACAAACACAGGTGAAATATATAATCACCAAAGACCTACGGAATACCAAGAGAAGACCACTCAACATTCTGTCATAACGTACATGGGAAAAGGATCCCAGGAAGAACAGACATATGTATATGTGTAAAAGAAACACATCTTGCACACCTACAACAAGCCAAACGTTGTCATCAAACTTGCTGTAATAAAAAATAAAAAATTAAATTAAAAACACGAACAAGAAGTAGTGAGACAAACTTGAGGGGCTTTCTCCTGGCACATTCCATTCTCAATTACAATCTAGAACGCGACTTCCATTGAGGCTCTGCTGCCCTAGTAACCAGATTTGGTAAGGGAGAACTGCTGCCACCTTGTGGCCGTTTCACACAACAGCAGCTTTAATCCCAGCGCTAATGGTCAGTGGATATTCAAAATCGTTACAGGCCTGTAAATGACACCTGCCCTGAAAACAAATCCTGGGGTCATATATCGACCAAAAATTTCAAAAGACGTCCATATTTCAAAACGACAGTTTCAAGAGGCATATTTTACGCACATTAGTGTTCTGCTTCTTTTGCTTTCTTTCTTTCCTTGTTAAAAAAACGGGAATGGAAAAAGGCAACCCTCAGAATGGGCGAAAACGTTCGCAAACGAATCAATGGACAGAGGTTTTATCTCCAATATATATAAACAGCTCATGCAGCTTAATATTAATAAAACAAACAGCCCAATACAAAAATGGGCAGAAGATCTAAATAGACATTTCTTCAAAGAAGACACAGAGATGGCCAAGACGCACATGAAAAGCTGCTCAACATCACTAATTATTAGAGAAATGCAAATCAAAACTACAATGAGGTATGACCTCACACCTGTTAGAATCGGCATCATCAGAAAATCTACAAACCACAAATTCTGGGGAGGGTGTGGACAAAAGGAACCCTCTTCCACTATTGGTGGGAATGTAAATTGATACAGTCACTATGGAGAACAGTATGGAGGTTCCTTTTAAAAACTAAAAAGAGAATTACCAACTGATCCAGCAATCCCACTTCTGGGCATATACCCAGAGAAAACCATTAATCAAAAAGACACATTCACCACAATGTTCATTACAGCACTATTTACAATAGCCAGGTAATGGAAGCAACCTAAATGCCCACAGACAGACGAATGGATAAAGATGCGGTCCATATATAAAATGGAATATTACTCAGCCATAAAAAGGAATGAAACTGGGCCATTTGTAGAGAAGTCGATGGATCTAGAGACTGTCGTACAGAGTGAAGTAAGTCAGAAAGAGAAAAACAAATATTGTATATTAATGCCTATATGTGGAACCTAGAACAATGGTACAGATGACCTGGTTTGCAGGGCAGAAATAGAGACACAGAGGTAGAGAACAAACGTATGGACACGAAGTGGGGGAAGCCATGCGGTGGTGGTGTTGGGATGAGTTGGGATATTGGGAGTGACCTGTATACATGTATGTGCATAAAATAGATAACTAATAATAACCTGCTGTATAATAAATAAATAAAATAAAATTTCAAAATTTTTAAAAATAAAATTTAAAAATACAACAGAAAAAAGTTCTTCCTTTCACACAGATGTATTTATATGAATGAATTATTTCCATGCTTATATCTATAAATACATAAAAGAGGAATAAAATCTAACTTGAACCGAAAAGAAACACAAAACCTGAACCTAACAGTTATACAGAGGAAAACCCTACCAAGGCACTTGCTCCAGCAGTAAACAATTCTGAAATTGGTCAGAGGTGGGGAATCATCTCCCATACAGCAAGCAGCCCCGCCCCCCCACGCATGGAGCGTCCTCATTGCAAAGCTGGGGGACCGTGCCGAGGCCTCTGTGAGTAAATGTGAGCTGAGCCCCAGGCCAGCTGCTGCTGAACTGTTCCCACCCTTCCCAGGTAAAACACCTGAATATGTACAAGGGCTTGAAAGCCTAGAGGAAGGGCCGTGGTGCCACACCAGTGACAGCACGCAGGCCAACTTGGTGTCTGCAGGCCAGCCAGGATGGTCCTGGCCCCGGGCGCTCTTCTGGAAGCTTTCCATTTCCCTGCCTGAGATACCCGTCCTGTCCTGGGCCCCACTACATTTTTTCCTTCCTCACCTCAGCCAGGAGAGAAATTCCAGTGGAAGTTATGGGTGACACATCCTCTTCTTTACAGGTGGCAGCCTGGCAACTCCTGCAGAAAGTCCAGCAGAGCCCCACTCACACTGGGCCACCAACAAAGCGGTGGACCCTCACACCATCCCTCCAGTACAGCCCTGAGACTGCTGACGGGGCAGAGAGTATGGAGTCAGGCACAGCTGCAGGGGCTATTGCTGCCTGGAGTGCTGTTTCTATTGACCTCAACCCAGGCACACCTGGGGAGGGCTTGCCGGCAGGGTCAGGCTGCCCAGGTCAGCTAATCCTCAGCCCTCAGGGAATCACATGGCAGAAAATGGACCTCGCTAAGACAGACTATTAGCCAAGGAAAAAAAGGACACTATGCCATTTGCAGCACCGTAGATGAGTCTAGAGGTAATCACGTGACTTGTAGTAAGTCAGAAAGTGCAAGACACATATCGTATGATATCACTTAGAGGTGTTACCTAAAAATTGATACCAGGGCAGATATTTCCACGGAGAAGGGCAATCCCAGATTCATTAAACAAACTTATGGTTCACCAATGGAAAGGTGTGAGGATTGGATTCATTACGGTATTGGGGTTAACAGACATATACAAACACAGGTGAAATATATAATCACCAAAGACCTACGGAATACCAAGAGAAGACCACTCAACATTCTGTCATAACGTACATGGGAAAAGGATCCCAGGAAGAACAGACATATGTATATGTGTAAAAGAAACACATCTTGCACACCTACAACAAGCCAAACGTTGTCATCAAACTTGCTGTAATAAAAAATAAAAAATTAAATTAAAAACACGAACAAGAAGTAGTGAGACAAACTTGAGGGGCTTTCTCCTGGCACATTCCATTCTCAATTACAATCTAGAACGCGACTTCCATTGAGGCTCTGCTGCCCTAGTAACCAGATTTGGTAAGGGAGAACTGCTGCCACCTTGTGGCCGTTTCACACAACAGCAGCTTTAATCCCAGCGCTAATGGTCAGTGGATATTCAAAATCGTTACAGGCCTGTAAATGACACCTGCCCTGAAAACAAATCCTGGGGTCATATATCGACCAAAAATTTCAAAAGACGTCCATATTTCAAAACGACAGTTTCAAGAGGCATATTTTACGCACATTAGTGTTCTGCTTCTTTTGCTTTCTTTCTTTCCTTGTTAAAAAAACGGGAATGGAAAAAGGCAACCCTCAGAATGGGCGAAAACGTTCGCAAACGAATCAATGGACAGAGGTTTTATCTCCAATATATATAAACAGCTCATGCAGCTTAATATTAATAAAACAAACAGCCCAATACAAAAATGGGCAGAAGATCTAAATAGACATTTCTTCAAAGAAGACACAGAGATGGCCAAGACGCACATGAAAAGCTGCTCAACATCACTAATTATTAGAGAAATGCAAATCAAAACTACAATGAGGTATGACCTCACACCTGTTAGAATCGGCATCATCAGAAAATCTACAAACCACAAATTCTGGGGAGGGTGTGGACAAAAGGAACCCTCTTCCACTATTGGTGGGAATGTAAATTGATACAGTCACTATGGAGAACAGTATGGAGGTTCCTTTTAAAAACTAAAAAGAGAATTACCAACTGATCCAGCAATCCCACTTCTGGGCATATACCCAGAGAAAACCATTAATCAAAAAGACACATTCACCACAATGTTCATTACAGCACTATTTACAATAGCCAGGTAATGGAAGCAACCTAAATGCCCACAGACAGACGAATGGATAAAGATGCGGTCCATATATAAAATGGAATATTACTCAGCCATAAAAAGGAATGAAACTGGGCCATTTGTAGAGAAGTCGATGGATGTAGAGACTGTCGTACAGAGTGAAGTAAGTCAGAAAGAGAAAAACAAATATTGTATATTAATGCCTATATGTGGAACCTAGAACAATGGTACAGATGACCTGGTTTGCAGGGCAGAAATAGAGACACAGAGGTAGAGAACAAACGTATGGACACGAAGTGGGGGAAGCCATGCGGTGGTGGTGTTGGGATGAGTTGGGATATTGGGAGTGACCTGTATACATGTATGTGCATAAAATAGATAACTAATAATAACCTGCTGTATAATAAATAAATAAAATAAAATTTCAAAATTTTTAAAAATAAAATTTAAAAATACAACAGAAAAAAGTTCTTCCTTTCACACAGATGTATTTATATGAATGAATTATTTCCATGCTTATATCTATAAATACATAAAAGAGGAATAAAATCTAACTTGAACCGAAAAGAAACACAAAACCTGAACCTAACAGTTATACAGAGGAAAACCCTACCAAGGCACTTGCTCCAGCAGTAAACAATTCTGAAATTGGTCAGAGGTGGGGAATCATCTCCCATACAGCAAGCAGCCCCGCCCCCCCACGCATGGAGCGTCCTCATTGCAAAGCTGGGGGACCGTGCCGAGGCCTCTGTGAGTAAATGTGAGCTGAGCCCCAGGCCAGCTGCTGCTGAACTGTTCCCACCCTTCCCAGGTAAAACACCTGAATATGTACAAGGGCTTGAAAGCCTAGAGGAAGGGCCGTGGTGCCACACCAGTGACAGCACGCAGGCCAACTTGGTGTCTGCAGGCCAGCCAGGATGGTCCTGGCCCCGGGCGCTCTTCTGGAAGCTTTCCATTTCCCTGCCTGAGATACCCGTCCTGTCCTGGGCCCCACTACATTTTTTCCTTCCTCACCTCAGCCAGGAGAGAAATTCCAGTGGAAGTTATGGGTGACACATCCTCTTCTTTACAGGTGGCAGCCTGGCAACTCCTGCAGAAAGTCCAGCAGAACCCCACTCACACCGGGCCACCAACAAAGCGGTGGACCCTCACACCATCCCTCCAGTACAGCCCCGAGACTGCTGACGGGGCAGAGAGTATGGAGTCAGGCACAGCTGCAGGGGCTATTGCTGCCTGGAGTGCTGTTTCTATTGACCTCAACCCAGGCACACCTGGGGAGGGCTTGCCGGCAGGGTCAGGCTGCCCAGGTCAGCTAATCCTCAGCCCTCAGGGAATCACATGGCAGAAAATGGACCTCGCTAAGACAGACTATTAGCCAAGGAAAAAAAGGACACTATGCCATTTGCAGCACCGTAGATGAGTCTAGAGGTAATCACGTGACTTGTAGTAAGTCAGAAAGTGCAAGACACATATCGTATGATATCACTTAGAGGTGTTACCTAAAAATTGATACCAGGGCAGATATTTCCACGGAGAAGGGCAATCCCAGATTCATTAAACAAACTTATGGTTCACCAATGGAAAGGTGTGAGGATTGGATTCATTACGGTATTGGGGTTAACAGACATATACAAACACAGGTGAAATATATAATCACCAAAGACCTACGGAATACCAAGAGAAGACCACTCAACATTCTGTCATAACGTACATGGGAAAAGGATCCCAGGAAGAACAGACATATGTATATGTGTAAAAGAAACACATCTTGCACACCTACAACAAGCCAAACGTTGTCATCAAACTTGCTGTAATAAAAAATAAAAAATTAAATTAAAAACACGAACAAGAAGTAGTGAGACAAACTTGAGGGGCTTTCTCCTGGCACATTCCATTCTCAATTACAATCTAGAACGCGACTTCCATTGAGGCTCTGCTGCCCTAGTAACCAGATTTGGTAAGGGAGAACTGCTGCCACCTTGTGGCCGTTTCACACAACAGCAGCTTTAATCCCAGCGCTAATGGTCAGTGGATATTCAAAATCGTTACAGGCCTGTAAATGACACCTGCCCTGAAAACAAATCCTGGGGTCATATATCGACCAAAAATTTCAAAAGACGTCCATATTTCAAAACGACAGTTTCAAGAGGCATATTTTACGCACATTAGTGTTCTGCTTCTTTTGCTTTCTTTCTTTCTTTGTTAAAAAAACGGGAATGGAAAAAGGCAACCCTCAGAATGGGCGAAAACGTTCGCAAACGAATCAATGGACAGAGGTTTTATCTCCAATATATATAAACAGCTCATGCAGCTTAATATTAATAAAACAAACAGCCCAATACAAAAATGGGCAGAAGATCTAAATAGACATTTCTTCAAAGAAGACACAGAGATGGCCAAGACGCACATGAAAAGCTGCTCAACATCACTAATTATTAGAGAAATGCAAATCAAAACTACAATGAGGTATGACCTCACACCTGTTAGAATCGGCATCATCAGAAAATCTACAAACCACAAATTCTGGGGAGGGTGTGGACAAAAGGAACCCTCTTCCACTATTGGTGGGAATGTAAATTGATACAGTCACTATGGAGAACAGTATGGAGGTTCCTTTTAAAAACTAAAAAGAGAATTACCAACTGATCCAGCAATCCCACTTCTGGGCATATACCCAGAGAAAACCATTAATCAAAAAGACACATTCACCACAATGTTCATTACAGCACTATTTACAATAGCCAGGTAATGGAAGCAACCTAAATGCCCACAGACAGACGAATGGATAAAGATGTGGTCCATATATAAAATGGAATATTACTCAGCCATAAAAAGGAATGAAACTGGGCCATTTGTAGAGAAGTCGATGGATCTAGAGACTGTCGTACAGAGTGAAGTAAGTCAGAAAGAGAAAAACAAATATTGTATATTAATGCCTATATGTGGAACCTAGAACAATGGTACAGATGACCTGGTTTGCAGGGCAGAAATAGAGACACAGAGGTAGAGAACAAACGTATGGACACGAAGTGGGGGAAGCCATGCGGTGGTGGTGTTGGGATGAGTTGGGATATTGGGAGTGACCTGTATACATGTATGTGCATAAAATAGATAACTAATAATAACCTGCTGTATAATAAATAAATAAAATAAAATTTCAAAATTTTTAAAAATAAAATTTAAAAATACAACAGAAAAAAGTTCTTCCTTTCACACAGATGTATTTATATGAATGAATTATTTCCATGCTTATATCTATAAATACATAAAAGAGGAATAAAATCTAACTTGAACCGAAAAGAAACACAAAACCTGAACCTAACAGTTATACAGAGGAAAACCCTACCAAGGCACTTGCTCCAGCAGTAAACAATTCTGAAATTGGTCAGAGGTGGGGAATCATCTCCCATACAGCAAGCAGTCCCGCCCCCCCACGCATGGAGCGTCCTCATTGCAAAGCTGGGGGACCGTGCCGAGGCCTCTGTGAGTAAATGTGAGCTGAGCCCCAGGCCAGCTGCTGCTGAACTGTTCCCACCCTTCCCAGGTAAAACACCTGAATATGTACAAGGGCTTGAAAGCCTAGAGGAAGGGCCGTGGTGCCACACCAGTGACAGCACGCAGGCCAACTTGGTGTCTGCAGGCCAGCCAGGATGGTCCTGGCCCCGGGCGCTCTTCTGGAAGCTTTCCATTTCCCTGCCTGAGATACCCGTCCTGTCCTGGGCCCCACTACATTTTTTCCTTCCTCACCTCAGCCAGGAGAGAAATTCCAGTGGAAGTTATGGGTGACACATCCTCTTCTTTACAGGTGGCAGCCTGGCAACTCCTGCAGAAAGTCCAGCAGAGCCCCACTCACACCGGGCCACCAACAAAGCGGTGGACCCTCACACCATCCCTCCAGTACAGCCCCGAGACTGCTGACGGGGCAGAGAGTATGGAGTCAGGCACAGCTGCAGGGGCTATTGCTGCCTGGAGTGCTGTTTCTATTGACCTCAACCCAGGCACACCTGGGGAGGGCTTGCCGGCAGGGTCAGGCTGCCCAGGTCAGCTAATCCTCAGCCCTCAGGGAATCACATGGCAGAAAATGGACCTCGCTAAGACAGACTATTAGCCAAGGAAAAAAAGGACACTATGCCATTTGCAGCACCGTAGATGAGTCTAGAGGTAATCACGTGACTTGTAGTAAGTCAGAAAGTGCAAGACACATATCGTATGATATCACTTAGAGGTGTTACCTAAAAATTGATACCAGGGCAGATATTTCCACAGAGAAGGGCAATCCCAGATTCATTAAACAAACTTATGGTTCACCAATGGAAAGGTGTGAGGATTGGATTCATTACGGTATTGGGGTTAACAGACATATACAAACACAGGTGAAATATATAATCACCAAAGACCTACGGAATACCAAGAGAAGACCACTCAACATTCTGTCATAACGTACATGGGAAAAGGATCCCAGGAAGAACAGACATATGTATATGTGTAAAAGAAACACATCTTGCACACCTACAACAAGCCAAACGTTGTCATCAAACTTGCTGTAATAAAAAATAAAAAATTAAATTAAAAACACGAACAAGAAGTAGTGAGACAAACTTGAGGGGCTTTCTCCTGGCACATTCCATTCTCAATTACAATCTAGAACGCGACTTCCATTGAGGCTCTGCTGCCCTAGTAACCAGATTTGGTAAGGGAGAACTGCTGCCACCTTGTGGCCGTTTCACACAACAGCAGCTTTAATCCCAGCGCTAATGGTCAGTGGATATTCAAAATCGTTACAGGCCTGTAAATGACACCTGCCCTGAAAACAAATCCTGGGGTCATATATCGACCAAAAATTTCAAAAGACGTCCATATTTCAAAACGACAGTTTCAAGAGGCATATTTTACGCACATTAGTGTTCTGCTTCTTTTGCTTTCTTTCTTTCTTTGTTAAAAAAACGGGAATGGAAAAAGGCAACCCTCAGAATGGGCGAAAACGTTCGCAAACGAATCAATGGACAGAGGTTTTATCTCCAATATATATAAACAGCTCATGCAGCTTAATATTAATAAAACAAACAGCCCAATACAAAAATGGGCAGAAGGTCTAAATAGACATTTCTTCAAAGAAGACACAGAGATGGCCAAGACGCACATGAAAAGCTGCTCAACATCACTAATGATTAGAGAAATGCAAATCAAAACTACAATGAGGTATGACCTCACACCTGTTAGAATCGGCATCATCAGAAAATCTACAAACCACAAATTCTGGGGAGGGTGTGGACAAAAGGAACCCTCTTCCACTATTGGTGGGAATGTAAATTGATACAGTCACTATGGAGAACAGTATGGAGGTTCCTTTTAAAAACTAAAAAGAGAATTACCAACTGATCCAGCAATCCCACTTCTGGGCATATACCCAGAGAAAACCATTAATCAAAAAGACACATTCACCACAATGTTCATTACAGCACTATTTACAATAGCCAGGTAATGGAAGCAACCTAAATGCCCACAGACAGACGAATGGATAAAGACGCGGTCCATATATAAAATGGAATATTACTCAGCCATAAAAAGGAATGAAACTGGGCCATTTGTAGAGAAGTCGATGGATGTAGAGACTGTCGTACAGAGTGAAGTAAGTCAGAAAGAGAAAAACAAATATTGTATATTAATGCCTATATGTGGAACCTAGAACAATGGTACAGATGACCTGGTTTGCAGGGCAGAAATAGAGACACAGAGGTAGAGAACAAACGTATGGACACGAAGTGGGGGAAGCCATGCGGTGGTGGTGTTGGGATGAGTTGGGATATTGGGAGTGACCTGTATACATGTATGTGCATAAAATAGATAACTAATAATAACCTGCTGTATAATAAATAAATAAAATAAAATTTCAAAATTTTTAAAAATAAAATTTAAAAATACAACAGAAAAAAGTTCTTCCTTTCACACAGATGTATTTATATGAATGAATTATTTCCATGCTTATATCTATAAATACATAAAAGAGGAATAAAATCTAACTTGAACCGAAAAGAAACACAAAACCTGAACCTAACAGTTATACAGAGGAAAACCCTACCAAGGCACTTGCTCCAGCAGTAAACAATTCTGAAATTGGTCAGAGGTGGGGAATCATCTCCCATACAGCAAGCAGCCCCGCCCCCCCACGCATGGAGCGTCCTCATTGCAAAGCTGGGGGACCGTGCCGAGGCCTCTGTGAGTAAATGTGAGCTGAGCCCCAGGCCAGCTGCTGCTGAACTGTTCCCACCCTTCCCAGGTAAAACACCTGAATATGTACAAGGGCTTGAAAGCCTAGAGGAAGGGCCGTGGTGCCACACCAGTGACAGCACGCAGGCCAACTTGGTGTCTGCAGGCCAGCCAGGATGGTCCTGGCCCCGGGCGCTCTTCTGGAAGCTTTCCATTTCCCTGCCTGAGATACCCGTCCTGTCCTGGGCCCCACTACATTTTTTCCTTCCTCACCTCAGCCAGGAGAGAAATTCCAGTGGAAGTTATGGGTGACACATCCTCTTCTTTACAGGTGGCAGCCTGGCAACTCCTGCAGAAAGTCCAGCAGAGCCCCACTCACACCGGGCCACCAACAAAGCGGTGGACCCTCACACCATCCCTCCAGTACAGCCCCGAGACTGCTGACGGGGCAGAGAGTATGGAGTCAGGCACAGCTGCAGGGGCTATTGCTGCCTGGAGTGCTGTTTCTATTGACCTCAACCCAGGCACACCTGGGGAGGGCTTGCCGGCAGGGTCAGGCTGCCCAGGTCAGCTAATCCTCAGCCCTCAGGGAATCACATGGCAGAAAATGGACCTCGCTAAGACAGACTATTAGCCAAGGAAAAAAAGGACACTATGCCATTTGCAGCACCGTAGATGAGTCTAGAGGTAATCACGTGACTTGTAGTAAGTCAGAAAGTGCAAGACACATATCGTATGATATCACTTAGAGGTGTTACCTAAAAATTGATACCAGGGCAGATATTTCCACGGAGAAGGGCAATCCCAGATTCATTAAACAAACTTATGGTTCACCAATGGAAAGGTGTGAGGATTGGATTCATTACGGTATTGGGGTTAACAGACATATACAAACACAGGTGAAATATATAATCACCAAAGACCTACGGAATACCAAGAGAAGACCACTCAACATTCTGTCATAACGTACATGGGAAAAGGATCCCAGGAAGAACAGACATATGTATATGTGTAAAAGAAACACATCTTGCACACCTACAACAAGCCAAACGTTGTCATCAAACTTGCTGTAATAAAAAATAAAAAATTAAATTAAAAACACGAACAAGAAGTAGTGAGACAAACTTGAGGGGCTTTCTCCTGGCACATTCCATTCTCAATTACAATCTAGAACGCGACTTCCATTGAGGCTCTGCTGCCCTAGTAACCAGATTTGGTAAGGGAGAACTGCTGCCACCTTGTGGCCGTTTCACACAACAGCAGCTTTAATCCCAGCGCTAATGGTCAGTGGATATTCAAAATCGTTACAGGCCTGTAAATGACACCTGCCCTGAAAACAAATCCTGGGGTCATATATCGACCAAAAATTTCAAAAGACGTCCATATTTCAAAACGACAGTTTCAAGAGGCATATTTTACGCACATTAGTGTTCTGCTTCTTTTGCTTTCTTTCTTTCCTTGTTAAAAAAACGGGAATGGAAAAAGGCAACCCTCAGAATGGGCGAAAACGTTCGCAAACGAATCAATGGACAGAGGTTTTATCTCCAATATATATAAACAGCTCATGCAGCTTAATATTAATAAAACAAACAGCCCAATACAAAAATGGGCAGAAGATCTAAATAGACATTTCTTCAAAGAAGACACAGAGATGGCCAAGACGCACATGAAAAGCTGCTCAACATCACTAATGATTAGAGAAATGCAAATCAAAACTACAATGAGGTATGACCTCACACCTCTTAGAATCGGCATCATCAGAAAATCTACAAACCACAAATTCTGGGGAGGGTGTGGACAAAAGGAACCCTCTTCCACTATTGGTGGGAATGTAAATTGATACAGTCACTATGGAGAACAGTATGGAGGTTCCTTTTAAAAACTAAAAAGAGAATTACCAACTGATCCAGCAATCCCACTTCTGGGCATATACCCAGAGAAAACCATTAATCAAAAAGACACATTCACCACAATGTTCATTACAGCACTATTTACAATAGCCAGGTAATGGAAGCAACCTAAATGCCCACAGACAGACGAATGGATAAAGACGCGGTCCATATATAAAATGGAATATTACTCAGCCATAAAAAGGAATGAAACTGGGCCATTTGTAGAGAAGTCGATGGATCTAGAGACTGTCGTACAGAGTGAAGTAAGTCAGAAAGAGAAAAACAAATATTGTATATTAATGCCTATATGTGGAACCTAGAACAATGGTACAGATGACCTGGTTTGCAGGGCAGAAATAGAGACACAGAGGTAGAGAACAAACGTATGGACACGAAGTGGGGGAAGCCATGCGGTGGTGGTGTTGGGATGAGTTGGGATATTGGGAGTGACCTGTATACATGTATGTGCATAAAATAGATAACTAATAATAACCTGCTGTATAATAAATAAATAAAATTAAATTTCAAAATTTTTAAAAATAAAATTTAAAAATACAACAGAAAAAAGTTCTTCCTTTCACACAGATGTATTTATATGAATGAATTATTTCCATGCTTATATCTATAAATACATAAAAGAGGAATAAAATCTAACTTGAACCGAAAAGAAAAACAAAACCTGAACCTAACAGTTATACAGAGGAAAACCCTACCAAGGCACTTGCTCCAGCAGTAAACAATTCTGAAATTGGTCAGAGGTGGGGAATCATCTCCCATACAGCAAGCAGCCCCGCCCCCCCACGCATGGAGCGTCCTCATTGCAAAGCTGGGGGACCGTGCCGAGGCCTCTGTGAGTAAATGTGAGCTGAGCCCCAGGCCAGCTGCTGCTGAACTGTTCCCACCCTTCCCAGGTAAAACACCTGAATATGTACAAGGGCTTGAAAGCCTAGAGGAAGGGCCGTGGTGCCACACCAGTGACAGCACGCAGGCCAACTTGGTGTCTGCAGGCCAGCCAGGATGGTCCTGGCCCCGGGCGCTCTTCTGGAAGCTTTCCATTTCCCTGCCTGAGATACCCGTCCTGTCCTGGGCCCCACTACATTTTTTCCTTCCTCACCTCAGCCAGGAGAGAAATTCCAGTGGAAGTTATGGGTGACACATCCTCTTCTTTACAGGTGGCAGCCTGGCAACTCCTGCAGAAAGTCCAGCAGAGCCCCACTCACACCGGGCCACCAACAAAGCGGTGGACCCTCACACCATCCCTCCAGTACAGCCCCGAGACTGCTGACGGGGCAGAGAGTATGGAGTCAGGCACAGCTGCAGGGGCTATTGCTGCCTGGAGTGCTGTTTCTATTGACCTCAACCCAGGCACACCTGGGGAGGGCTTGCCGGCAGGGTCAGGCTGCCCAGGTCAGCTAATCCTCAGCCCTCAGGGAATCACATGGCAGAAAATGGACCTCGCTAAGACAGACTATTAGCCAAGGAAAAAAAGGACACTATGCCATTTGCAGCACCGTAGATGAGTCTAGAGGTAATCACGTGACTTGTAGTAAGTCAGAAAGTGCAAGACACATATCGTATGATATCACTTAGAGGTGTTACCTAAAAATTGATACCAGGGCAGATATTTCCACGGAGAAGGGCAATCCCAGATTCATTAAACAAACTTATGGTTCACCAATGGAAAGGTGTGAGGATTGGATTCATTACGGTATTGGGGTTAACAGACATATACAAACACAGGTGAAATATATAATCACCAAAGACCTACGGAATACCAAGAGAAGACCACTCAACATTCTGTCATAACGTACATGGGAAAAGGATCCCAGGAAGAACAGACATATGTATATGTGTAAAAGAAACACATCTTGCACACCTACAACAAGCCAAACGTTGTCATCAAACTTGCTGTAATAAAAAATAAAAAATTAAATTAAAAACACGAACAAGAAGTAGTGAGACAAACTTGAGGGGCTTTCTCCTGGCACATTCCATTCTCAATTACAATCTAGAACGCGACTTCCATTGAGGCTCTGCTGCCCTAGTAACCAGATTTGGTAAGGGAGAACTGCTGCCACCTTGTGGCCGTTTCACACAACAGCAGCTTTAATCCCAGCGCTAATGGTCAGTGGATATTCAAAATCGTTACAGGCCTGTAAATGACACCTGCCCTGAAAACAAATCCTGGGGTCATATATCGACCAAAAATTTCAAAAGACGTCCATATTTCAAAACGACAGTTTCAAGAGGCATATTTTACGCACATTAGTGTTCTGCTTCTTTTGCTTTCTTTCTTTCCTTGTTAAAAAAACGGGAATGGAAAAAGGCAACCCTCAGAATGGGCGAAAACGTTCGCAAACGAATCAATGGACAGAGGTTTTATCTCCAATATATATAAACAGCTCATGCAGCTTAATATTAATAAAACAAACAGCCCAATACAAAAATGGGCAGAAGATCTAAATAGACATTTCTTCAAAGAAGACACAGAGATGGCCAAGACGCACATGAAAAGCTGCTCAACATCACTAATTATTAGAGAAATGCAAATCAAAACTACAATGAGGTATGACCTCACACCTGTTAGAATCGGCATCATCAGAAAATCTACAAACCACAAATTCTGGGGAGGGTGTGGACAAAAGGAACCCTCTTCCACTATTGGTGGGAATGTAAATTGATACAGTCACTATGGAGAACAGTATGGAGGTTCCTTTTAAAAACTAAAAAGAGAATTACCAACTGATCCAGCAATCCCACTTCTGGGCATATACCCAGAGAAAACCATTAATCAAAAAGACACATTCACCACAATGTTCATTACAGCACTATTTACAATAGCCAGGTAATGGAAGCAACCTAAATGCCCACAGACAGACGAATGGATAAAGATGCGGTCCATATATAAAATGGAATATTACTCAGCCATAAAAAGGAATGAAACTGGGCCATTTGTAGAGAAGTCGATGGATCTAGAGACTGTCGTACAGAGTGAAGTAAGTCAGAAAGAGAAAAACAAATATTGTATATTAATGCCTATATGTGGAACCTAGAACAATGGTACAGATGACCTGGTTTGCAGGGCAGAAATAGAGACACAGAGGTAGAGAACAAACGTATGGACACGAAGTGGGGGAAGCCATGCGGTGGTGGTGTTGGGATGAGTTGGGATATTGGGAGTGACCTGTATACATGTATGTGCATAAAATAGATAACTAATAATAACCTGCTGTATAATAAATAAATAAAATAAAATTTCAAAATTTTTAAAAATAAAATTTAAAAATACAACAGAAAAAAGTTCTTCCTTTCACACAGATGTATTTATATGAATGAATTATTTCCATGCTTATATCTATAAATACATAAAAGAGGAATAAAATCTAACTTGAACCGAAAAGAAAAACAAAACCTGAACCTAACAGTTATACAGAGGAAATCCCTACCAAGGCACTTGCTCCAGCAGTAAACAATTCTGAAATTGGTCAGAGGTGGGGAATCATCTCCCATACAGCAAGCAGCCCCGCCCCCCCCACGCATGGAGCGTCCTCATTGCAAAGCTGGGGGACCGTGCCGAGGCCTCTGTGAGTAAATGTGAGCTGAGCCCCAGGCCAGCTGCTGCTGAACTGTTCCCACCCTTCCCAGGTAAAACACCTGAATATGTACAAGGGCTTGAAAGCCTAGAGGAAGGGCCGTGGTGCCACACCAGTGACAGCACGCAGGCCAACTTGGTGTCTGCAGGCCAGCCAGGATGGTCCTGGCCCCGGGCGCTCTTCTGGAAGCTTTCCATTTCCCTGCCTGAGATACCCGTCCTGTCCTGGGCCCCACTACATTTTTTCCTTCCTCACCTCAGCCAGGAGAGAAATTCCAGTGGAAGTTATGGGTGACACATCCTCTTCTTTACAGGTGGCAGCCTGGCAACTCCTGCAGAAAGTCCAGCAGAGCCCCACTCACACCGGGCCACCAACAAAGCGGTGGACCCTCACACCATCCCTCCAGTACAGCCCCGAGACTGCTGACGGGGCAGAGAGTATGGAGTCAGGCACAGCTGCAGGGGCTATTGCTGCCTGGAGTGCTGTTTCTATTGACCTCAACCCAGGCACACCTGGGGAGGGCTTGCCGGCAGGGTCAGGCTGCCCAGGTCAGCTAATCCTCAGCCCTCAGGGAATCACATGGCAGAAAATGGACCTCGCTAAGACAGACTATTAGCCAAGGAAAAAAAGGACACTATGCCATTTGCAGCACCGTAGATGAGTCTAGAGGTAATCACGTGACTTGTAGTAAGTCAGAAAGTGCAAGACACATATCGTATGATATCACTTAGAGGTGTTACCTAAAAATTGATACCAGGGCAGATATTTCCACGGAGAAGGGCAATCCCAGATTCATTAAACAAACTTATGGTTCACCAATGGAAAGGTGTGAGGATTGGATTCATTACGGTATTGGGGTTAACAGACATATACAAACACAGGTGAAATATATAATCACCAAAGACCTACGGAATACCAAGAGAAGACCACTCAACATTCTGTCATAACGTACATGGGAAAAGGATCCCAGGAAGAACAGACATATGTATATGTGTAAAAGAAACACATCTTGCACACCTACAACAAGCCAAACGTTGTCATCAAACTTGCTGTAATAAAAAATAAAAAATTAAATTAAAAACACGAACAAGAAGTAGTGAGACAAACTTGAGGGGCTTTCTCCTGGCACATTCCATTCTCAATTACAATCTAGAACGCGACTTCCATTGAGGCTCTGCTGCCCTAGTAACCAGATTTGGTAAGGGAGAACTGCTGCCACCTTGTGGCCGTTTCACACAACAGCAGCTTTAATCCCAGCGCTAATGGTCAGTGGATATTCAAAATCGTTACAGGCCTGTAAATGACACCTGCCCTGAAAACAAATCCTGGGGTCATATATCGACCAAAAATTTCAAAAGACGTCCATATTTCAAAACGACAGTTTCAAGAGGCATATTTTACGCACATTAGTGTTCTGCTTCTTTTGCTTTCTTTCTTTCCTTGTTAAAAAAACGGGAATGGAAAAAGGCAACCCTCAGAATGGGCGAAAACGTTCGCAAACGAATCAATGGACAGAGGTTTTATCTCCAATATATATAAACAGCTCATGCAGCTTAATATTAATAAAACAAACAGCCCAATACAAAAATGGGCAGAAGATCTAAATAGACATTTCTTCAAAGAAGACACAGAGATGGCCAAGACGCACATGAAAAGCTGCTCAACATCACTAATTATTAGAGAAATGCAAATCAAAACTACAATGAGGTATGACCTCACACCTGTTAGAATCGGCATCATCAGAAAATCTACAAACCACAAATTCTGGGGAGGGTGTGGACAAAAGGAACCCTCTTCCACTATTGGTGGGAATGTAAATTGATACAGTCACTATGGAGAACAGTATGGAGGTTCCTTTTAAAAACTAAAAAGAGAATTACCAACTGATCCAGCAATCCCACTTCTGGGCATATACCCAGAGAAAACCATTAATCAAAAAGACACATTCACCACAATGTTCATTACAGCACTATTTACAATAGCCAGGTAATGGAAGCAACCTAAATGCCCACAGACAGACGAATGGATAAAGATGCGGTCCATATATAAAATGGAATATTACTCAGCCATAAAAAGGAATGAAACTGGGCCATTTGTAGAGAAGTCGATGGATCTAGAGACTGTCGTACAGAGTGAAGTAAGTCAGAAAGAGAAAAACAAATATTGTATATTAATGCCTATATGTGGAACCTAGAACAATGGTACAGATGACCTGGTTTGCAGGGCAGAAATAGAGACACAGAGGTAGAGAACAAACGTATGGACACGAAGTGGGGGAAGCCATGCGGTGGTGGTGTTGGGATGAGTTGGGATATTGGGAGTGACCTGTATACATGTATGTGCATAAAATAGATAACTAATAATAACCTGCTGTATAATAAATAAATAAAATAAAATTTCAAAATTTTTAAAAATAAAATTTAAAAATACAACAGAAAAAAGTTCTTCCTTTCACACAGATGTATTTATATGAATGAATTATTTCCATGCTTATATCTATAAATACATAAAAGAGGAATAAAATCTAACTTGAACCGAAAAGAAAAACAAAACCTGAACCTAACAGTTATACAGAGGAAATCCCTACCAAGGCACTTGCTCCAGCAGTAAACAATTCTGAAATTGGTCAGAGGTGGGGAATCATCTCCCATACAGCAAGCAGCCCCGCCCCCCCACGCATGGAGCGTCCTCATTGCAAAGCTGGGGGACCGTGCCGAGGCCTCTGTGAGTAAATGTGAGCTGAGCCCCAGGCCAGCTGCTGCTGAACTGTTCCCACCCTTCCCAGGTAAAACACCTGAATATGTACAAGGGCTTGAAAGCCTAGAGGAAGGGCCGTGGTGCCACACCAGTGACAGCACGCAGGCCAACTTGGTGTCTGCAGGCCAGCCAGGATGGTCCTGGCCCCGGGCGCTCTTCTGGAAGCTTTCCATTTCCCTGCCTGAGATACCCGTCCTGTCCTGGGCCCCACTACATTTTTTCCTTCCTCACCTCAGCCAGGAGAGAAATTCCAGTGGAAGTTATGGGTGACACATCCTCTTCTTTACAGGTGGCAGCCTGGCAACTCCTGCAGAAAGTCCAGCAGAGCCCCACTCACACCGGGCCACCAACAAAGCGGTGGACCCTCACACCATCCCTCCAGTACAGCCCCGAGACTGCTGACGGGGCAGAGAGTATGGAGTCAGGCACAGCTGCAGGGGCTATTGCTGCCTGGAGTGCTGTTTCTATTGACCTCAACCCAGGCACACCTGGGGAGGGCTTGCCGGCAGGGTCAGGCTGCCCAGGTCAGCTAATCCTCAGCCCTCAGGGAATCACATGGCAGAAAATGGACCTCGCTAAGACAGACTATTAGCCAAGGAAAAAAAGGACACTATGCCATTTGCAGCACCGTAGATGAGTCTAGAGGTAATCACGTGACTTGTAGTAAGTCAGAAAGTGCAAGACACATATCGTATGATATCACTTAGAGGTGTTACCTAAAAATTGATACCAGGGCAGATATTTCCACGGAGAAGGGCAATCCCAGATTCATTAAACAAACTTATGGTTCACCAATGGAAAGGTGTGAGGATTGGATTCATTACGGTATTGGGGTTAACAGACATATACAAACACAGGTGAAATATATAATCACCAAAGACCTACGGAATACCAAGAGAAGACCACTCAACATTCTGTCATAACGTACATGGGAAAAGGATCCCAGGAAGAACAGACATATGTATATGTGTAAAAGAAACACATCTTGCACACCTACAACAAGCCAAACGTTGTCATCAAACTTGCTGTAATAAAAAATAAAAAATTAAATTAAAAACACGAACAAGAAGTAGTGAGACAAACTTGAGGGGCTTTCTCCTGGCACATTCCATTCTCAATTACAATCTAGAACGCGACTTCCATTGAGGCTCTGCTGCCCTAGTAACCAGATTTGGTAAGGGAGAACTGCTGCCACCTTGTGGCCGTTTCACACAACAGCAGCTTTAATCCCAGCGCTAATGGTCAGTGGATATTCAAAATCGTTACATGCCTGTAAATGACACCTGCCCTGAAAACAAATCCTGGGGTCATATATCGACCAAAAAATTCAAAAGACGTCCATATTTCAAAACGACAGTTTCAAGAGGCATATTTTACGCACATTAGTGTTCTGCTTCTTTTGCTTTCTTTCTTTCCTTGTTAAAAAAACGGGAATGGAAAAAGGCAACCCTCAGAATGGGTGAAAACGTTCGCAAACGAATCAATGGACAGAGGTTTTATCTCCAATATATATAAACAGCTCATGCAGCTTAATATTAATAAAACAAACAGCCCAATACAAAAATGGGCAGAAGATCTAAATAGACATTTCTTCAAAGAAGACACAGAGATGGCCAAGACGCACATGAAAAGTTGCTCAACATCTCTAATGATTAGAGAAATGCAAATCAAAACTACAATGAGGTATGACCTCACACCTCTTAGAATCGGCATCATCAGAAAATCTACAAACCACAAATTCTGGGGAGGGTGTGGACAAAAGGAACCCTCTTCCACTATTGGTGGGAATGTAAATTGATACAGTCACTATGGAGAACAGTATGGAGGTTCCTTTTAAAAACTAAAAAGAGAATTACCAACTGATCCAGCAATCCCACTTCTGGGCATATACCCAGAGAAAACCATTAATCAAAAAGACACATTCACCACAATGTTCATTACAGCACTATTTACAATAGCCAGGTAATGGAAGCAACCTAAATGCCCACAGACAGACGAATGGATAATGATGTGGTCCATATATAAAATGGAATATTACTCAGCCATAAAAAGGAATGAAACTGGGCCATTTGTAGAGAAGTCGATGGATCTAGAGACTGTCGTACAGAGTGAAGTAAGTCAGAAAGAGAAAAACAAATATTGTATATTAATGCCTATATGTGGAACCTAGAACAATGGTACAGATGACCTGGTTTGCAGGGCAGAAATAGAGACACAGAGGTAGAGAACAAACGTATGGACACGAAGTGGGGGAAGCCATGCGGTGGTGGTGTTGGGATGAGTTGGGATATTGGGAGTGACCTGTATACATGTATGTGCATAAAATAGATAACTAATAATAACCTGCTGTATAATAAATAAATAAAATTAAATTTCAAAATTTTTAAAAATAAAATTTAAAAATACAACAGAAAAAAGTTCTTCCTTTCACACAGATGTATTTATATGAATGAATTATTTCCATGCTTATATCTATAAATACATAAAAGAGGAATAAAATCTAACTTGAACTGAAAAGAAAAACAAAACCTGAACCTAACAGTTATACAGAGGAAAACCCTACCAAGGCACTTGCTCCAGCAGTAAACAATTCTGAAATTGGTCAGAGGTGGGGAATCATCTCCCATACAGCAAGCAGCCCCGCCCCCCCACGCATGGAGCGTCCTCATTGCAAAGCTGGGGGACCGTGCCGAGGCCTCTGTGAGTAAATGTGAGCTGAGCCCCAGGCCAGCTGCTGCTGAACTGTTCCCACCCTTCCCAGGTAAAACACCTGAATATGTACAAGGGCTTGAAAGCCTAGAGGAAGGGCCGTGGTGCCACACCAGTGACAGCACGCAGGCCAACTTGGTGTCTGCAGGCCAGCCAGGATGGTCCTGGCCCCGGGCGCTCTTCTGGAAGCTTTCCATTTCCCTGCCTGAGATACCCGTCCTGTCCTGGGCCCCACTACATTTTTTCCTTCCTCACCTCAGCCAGGAGAGAAATTCCAGTGGAAGTTATGGGTGACACATCCTCTTCTTTACAGGTGGCAGCCTGGCAACTCCTGCAGAAAGTCCAGCAGAGCCCCACTCACACCGGGCCACCAACAAAGCGGTGGACCCTCACACCATCCCTCCAGTACAGCCCCGAGACTGCTGACGGGGCAGAGAGTATGGAGTCAGGCACAGCTGCAGGGGCTATTGCTGCCTGGAGTGCTGTTTCTATTGACCTCAACCCAGGCACACCTGGGGAGGGCTTGCCGGCAGGGTCAGGCTGCCCAGGTCAGCTAATCCTCAGCCCTCAGGGAATCACATGGCAGAAAATGGACCTCGCTAAGACAGACTATTAGCCAAGGAAAAAAAGGACACTATGCCATTTGCAGCACCGTAGATGAGTCTAGAGGTAATCACGTGACTTGTAGTAAGTCAGAAAGTGCAAGACACATATCGTATGATATCACTTAGAGGTGTTACCTAAAAATTGATACCAGGGCAGATATTTCCACGGAGAAGGGCAATCCCAGATTCATTAAACAAACTTATGGTTCACCAATGGAAAGGTGTGAGGATTGGATTCATTATGGTATTGGGGTTAACAGACATATACAAACACAGGTGAAATATAAAATCACCAAAGACCTACGGAATACCAAGAGAAGACCACTCAACATTCTGTCATAACGTACATGGGAAAAGGATCCCAGGAAGAACAGACATATGTATATGTGTAAAAGAAACACATCTTGCACACCTACAACAAGCCAAACGTTGTCATCAAACTTGCTGTAATAAAAAATAAAAAATTAAATTAAAAACACGAACAAGAAGTAGTGAGACAAACTTGAGGGGCTTTCTCCTGGCACATTCCATTCTCAATTACAATCTAGAACGCGACTTCCATTGAGGCTCTGCTGCCCTAGTAACCAGATTTGGTAAGGGAGAACTGCTGCCACCTTGTGGCCGTTTCACACAACAGCAGCTTTAATCCCAGCGCTAATGGTCAGTGGATATTCAAAATCGTTACAGGCCTGTAAATGACACCTGCCCTGAAAACAAATCCTGGGGTCATATATCGACCAAAAAATTCAAAAGACGTCCATATTTCAAAACGACAGTTTCAAGAGGCATATTTTACGCACATTAGTGTTCTGCTTCTTTTGCTTTCTTTCTTTCCTTGTTAAAAAAACGGGAATGGAAAAAGGCAACCCTCAGAATGGGTGAAAACGTTCGCAAACGAATCAATGGACAGAGGTTTTATCTCCAATATATATAAACAGCTCATGCAGCTTAATATTAATAAAACAAACAGCCCAATACAAAAATGGGCAGAAGATCTAAATAGACATTTCTTCAAAGAAGACACAGAGATGGCCAAGACGCACATGAAAAGTTGCTCAACATCTCTAATGATTAGAGAAATGCAAATCAAAACTACAATGAGGTATGACCTCACACCTCTTAGAATCGGCATCATCAGAAAATCTACAAACCACAAATTCTGGGGAGGGTGTGGACAAAAGGAACCCTCTTCCACTATTGGTGGGAATGTAAATTGATACAGTCACTATGGAGAACAGTATGGAGGTTCCTTTTAAAAACTAAAAAGAGAATTACCAACTGATCCAGCAATCCCACTTCTGGGCATATACCCAGAGAAAACCATTAATCAAAAAGACACATTCACCACAATGTTCATTACAGCACTATTTACAATAGCCAGGTAATGGAAGCAACCTAAATGCCCACAGACAGACGAATGGATAAAGATGCGGTCCATATATAAAATGGAATATTACTCAGCCATAAAAAGGAATGAAACTGGGCCATTTGTAGAGAAGTCGATGGATCTAGAGACTGTCGTACAGAGTGAAGTAAGTCAGAAAGAGAAAAACAAATATTGTATATTAATGCCTATATGTGGAACCTAGAACAATGGTACAGATGACCTGGTTTGCAGGGCAGAAATAGAGACACAGAGGTAGAGAACAAACGTATGGACACGAAGTGGGGGAAGCCATGCGGTGGTGGTGTTGGGATGAGTTGGGATATTGGGAGTGACCTGTATACATGTATGTGCATAAAATAGATAACTAATAATAACCTGCTGTATAATAAATAAATAAAATAAAATTTCAAAATTTTTAAAAATAAAATTTAAAAATACAACAGAAAAAAGTTCTTCCTTTCACACAGATGTATTTATATGAATGAATTATTTCCATGCTTATATCTATAAATACATAAAAGAGGAATAAAATCTAACTTGAACCGAAAAGAAAAACAAAACCTGAACCTAACAGTTATACAGAGGAAAACCCTACCAAGGCACTTGCTCCAGCAGTAAACAATTCTGAAATTGGTCAGAGGTGGGGAATCATCTCCCATACAGCAAGCAGCCCCGCCCCCCCACGCATGGAGCGTCCTCATTGCAAAGCTGGGGGACCGTGCCGAGGCCTCTGTGAGTAAATGTGAGCTGAGCCCCAGGCCAGCTGCTGCTGAACTGTTCCCACCCTTCCCAGGTAAAACACCTGAATATGTACAAGGGCTTGAAAGCCTAGAGGAAGGGCCGTGGTGCCACACCAGTGACAGCACGCAGGCCAACTTGGTGTCTGCAGGCCAGCCAGGATGGTCCTGGCCCCGGGCGCTCTTCTGGAAGCTTTCCATTTCCCTGCCTGAGATACCCGTCCTGTCCTGGGCCCCACTACATTTTTTCCTTCCTCACCTCAGCCAGGAGAGAAATTCCAGTGGAAGTTATGGGTGACACATCCTCTTCTTTACAGGTGGCAGCCTGGCAACTCCTGCAGAAAGTCCAGCAGAGCCCCACTCACACCGGGCCACCAACAAAGCGGTGGACCCTCACACCATCCCTCCAGTACAGCCCGAGACTGCTGACGGGGCAGAGAGTATGGAGTCAGGCACAGCTGCAGGGGCTATTGCTGCCTGGAGTGCTGTTTCTATTGACCTCAACCCAGGCACACCTGGGGAGGGCTTGCCGGCAGGGTCAGGCTGCCCAGGTCAGCTAATCCTCAGCCCTCAGGGAATCACATGGCAGAAAATGGACCTCGCTAAGACAGACTATTAGCCAAGGAAAAAAAGGACACTATGCCATTTGCAGCACCGTAGATGAGTCTAGAGGTAATCACGTGACTTGTAGTAAGTCAGAAAGTGCAAGACACATATCGTATGATATCACTTAGAGGTGTTACCTAAAAATTGATACCAGGGCAGATATTTCCACGGAGAAGGGCAATCCCAGATTCATTAAACAAACTTATGGTTCACCAATGGAAAGGTGTGAGGATTGGATTCATTACGGTATTGGGGTTAACAGACATATACAAACACAGGTGAAATATATAATCACCAAAGACCTACGGAATACCAAGAGAAGACCACTCAACATTCTGTCATAACGTACATGGGAAAAGGATCCCAGGAAGAACAGACATATGTATATGTGTAAAAGAAACACATCTTGCACACCTACAACAAGCCAAACGTTGTCATCAAACTTGCTGTAATAAAAAATAAAAAATTAAATTAAAAACACGAACAAGAAGTAGTGAGACAAACTTGAGGGGCTTTCTCCTGGCACATTCCATTCTCAATTACAATCTAGAACGCGACTTCCATTGAGGCTCTGCTGCCCTAGTAACCAGATTTGGTAAGGGAGAACTGCTGCCACCTTGTGGCCGTTTCACACAACAGCAGCTTTAATCCCAGCGCTAATGGTCAGTGGATATTCAAAATCGTTACAGGCCTGTAAATGACACCTGCCCTGAAAACAAATCCTGGGGTCATATATCGACCAAAAATTTCAAAAGACGTCCATATTTCAAAACGACAGTTTCAAGAGGCATATTTTACGCACATTAGTGTTCTGCTTCTTTTGCTTTCTTTCTTTCCTTGTTAAAAAAACGGGAATGGAAAAAGGCAACCCTCAGAATGGGCGAAAACGTTCGCAAACGAATCAATGGACAGAGGTTTTATCTCCAATATATATAAACAGCTCATGCAGCTTAATATTAATAAAACAAACAGCCCAATACAAAAATGGGCAGAAGATCTAAATAGACATTTCTTCAAAGAAGACACAGAGATGGCCAAGACGCACATGAAAAGCTGCTCAACATCACTAATGATTAGAGAAATGCAAATCAAAACTACAATGAGGTATGACCTCACACCTCTTAGAATCGGCATCATCAGAAAATCTACAAACCACAAATTCTGGGGAGGGTGTGGACAAAAGGAACCCTCTTCCACTATTGGTGGGAATGTAAATTGATACAGTCACTATGGAGAACAGTATGGAGGTTCCTTTTAAAAACTAAAAAGAGAATTACCAACTGATCCAGCAATCCCACTTCTGGGCATATACCCAGAGAAAACCATTAATCAAAAAGACACATTCACCACAATGTTCATTACAGCACTATTTACAATAGCCAGGTAATGGAAGCAACCTAAATGCCCACAGACAGACGAATGGATAAAGATGCGGTCCATATATAAAATGGAATATTACTCAGCCATAAAAAGGAATGAAACTGGGCCATTTGTAGAGAAGTCGATGGATCTAGAGACTGTCGTACAGAGTGAAGTAAGTCAGAAAGAGAAAAACAAATATTGTATATTAATGCCTATATGTGGAACCTAGAACAATGGTACAGATGACCTGGTTTGCAGGGCAGAAATAGAGACACAGAGGTAGAGAACAAACGTATGGACACGAAGTGGGGGAAGCCATGCGGTGGTGGTGTTGGGATGAGTTGGGATATTGGGAGTGACCTGTATACATGTATGTGCATAAAATAGATAACTAATAATAACCTGCTGTATAATAAATAAATAAAATTAAATTTCAAAATTTTTAAAAATAAAATTTAAAAATACAACAGAAAAAAGTTCTTCCTTTCACACAGATGTATTTATATGAATGAATTATTTCCATGCTTATATCTATAAATACATAAAAGAGGAATAAAATCTAACTTGGACCGAAAAGAAAAACAAAACCTGAACCTAACAGTTATACAGAGGAAAACCCTACCAAGGCACTTGCTCCAGCAGTAAACAATTCTGAAATTGGTCAGAGGTGGGGAATCATCTCCCATACAGCAAGCAGCCCCGCCCCCCCACGCATGGAGCGTCCTCATTGCAAAGCTGGGGGACCGTGCCGAGGCCTCTGTGAGTAAATGTGAGCTGAGCCCCAGGCCAGCTGCTGCTGAACTGTTCCCACCCTTCCCAGGTAAAACACCTGAATATGTACAAGGGCTTGAAAGCCTAGAGGAAGGGCCGTGGTGCCACACCAGTGACAGCACGCAGGCCAACTTGGTGTCTGCAGGCCAGCCAGGATGGTCCTGGCCCCGGGCGCTCTTCTGGAAGCTTTCCATTTCCCTGCCTGAGATACCCGTCCTGTCCTGGGCCCCACTACATTTTTTCCTTCCTCACCTCAGCCAGGAGAGAAATTCCAGTGGAAGTTATGGGTGACACATCCTCTTCTTTACAGGTGGCAGCCTGGCAACTCCTGCAGAAAGTCCAGCAGAGCCCCACTCACACCGGGCCACCAACAAAGCGGTGGACCCTCACACCATCCCTCCAGTACAGCCCCGAGACTGCTGACGGGGCAGAGAGTATGGAGTCAGGCACAGCTGCAGGGGCTATTGCTGCCTGGAGTGCTGTTTCTATTGACCTCAACCCAGGCACACCTGGGGAGGGCTTGCCGGCAGGGTCAGGCTGCCCAGGTCAGCTAATCCTCAGCCCTCAGGGAATCACATGGCAGAAAATGGACCTCGCTAAGACAGACTATTAGCCAAGGAAAAAAAGGACACTATGCCATTTGCAGCACCGTAGATGAGTCTAGAGGTAATCACGTGACTTGTAGTAAGTCAGAAAGTGCAAGACACATATCGTATGATATCACTTAGAGGTGTTACCTAAAAATTGATACCAGGGCAGATATTTCCACGGAGAAGGGCAATCCCAGATTCATTAAACAAACTTATGGTTCACCAATGGAAAGGTGTGAGGATTGGATTCATTACGGTATTGGGGTTAACAGACATATACAAACACAGGTGAAATATATAATCACCAAAGACCTACGGAATACCAAGAGAAGACCACTCAACATTCTGTCATAACGTACATGGGAAAAGGATCCCAGGAAGAACAGACATATGTATATGTGTAAAAGAAACACATCTTGCACACCTACAACAAGCCAAACGTTGTCATCAAACTTGCTGTAATAAAAAATAAAAAATTAAATTAAAAACACGAACAAGAAGTAGTGAGACAAACTTGAGGGGCTTTCTCCTGGCACATTCCATTCTCAATTACAATCTAGAACGCGACTTCCATTGAGGCTCTGCTGCCCTAGTAACCAGATTTGGTAAGGGAGAACTGCTGCCACCTTGTGGCCGTTTCACACAACAGCAGCTTTAATCCCAGCGCTAATGGTCAGTGGATATTCAAAATCGTTACATGCCTGTAAATGACACCTGCCCTGAAAACAAATCCTGGGGTCATATATCGACCAAAAAATTCAAAAGACGTCCATATTTCAAAACGACAGTTTCAAGAGGCATATTTTACGCACATTAGTGTTCTGCTTCTTTTGCTTTCTTTCTTTCCTTGTTAAAAAAACGGGAATGGAAAAAGGCAACCCTCAGAATGGGCGAAAACGTTCGCAAACGAATCAATGGACAGAGGTTTTATCTCCAATATATATAAACAGCTCATGCAGCTTAATATTAATAAAACAAACAGCCCAATACAAAAATGGGCAGAAGATCTAAATAGACATTTCTTCAAAGAAGACACAGAGATGGCCAAGACGCACATGAAAAGCTGCTCAACATCACTAATGATTAGAGAAATGCAAATCAAAACTACAATGAGGTATGACCTCACACCTCTTAGAATCGGCATCATCAGAAAATCTACAAACCACAAATTCTGGGGAGGGTGTGGACAAAAGGAACCCTCTTCCACTATTGGTGGGAATGTAAATTGATACAGTCACTATGGAGAACAGTATGGAGGTTCCTTTTAAAAACTAAAAAGAGAATTACCAACTGATCCAGCAATCCCACTTCTGGGCATATACCCAGAGAAAACCATTAATCAAAAAGACACATTCACCACAATGTTCATTACAGCACTATTTACAATAGCCAGGTAATGGAAGCAACCTAAATGCCCACAGACAGACGAATGGATAAAGATGCGGTCCATATATAAAATGGAATATTACTCAGCCATAAAAAGGAATGAAACTGGGCCATTTGTAGAGAAGTCGATGGATCTAGAGACTGTCGTACAGAGTGAAGTAAGTCAGAAAGAGTAAAACAAATATTGTATATTAATGCCTATATGTGGAACCTAGAACAATGGTACAGATGACCTGGTTTGCAGGGCAGAAATAGAGACACAGAGGTAGAGAACAAACGTATGGACACGAAGTGGGGGAAGCCATGTGGTGGTGGTGTTGGGATGAGTTGGGATATTGGGATTGACCTGTATACATGTATGTGCATAAAATAGATAACTAATAATAACCTGCTGTATAATAAATAAATAAAATTAAATTTCAAAATTTTTAAAAATAAAATTTAAAAATACAACAGAAAAAAGTTCTTCCTTTCACACAGATGTATTTATATGAATGAATTATTTCCATGCTTATATCTATAAATACATAAAAGAGGAATAAAATCTAACTTGAACCGAAAAGAAAAACAAAATCTGAACCTAACAGTTATACAGAGGAAAACCCTACCAAGGCACTTGCTCCAGCGGTAAACAATTCTGAAATTGGTCAGAGGTGGGGAATCATCTCCCATACAGCAAGCAGCCCCGCCCCCCCACGCATGGAGCGTCCTCATTGCAAAGCTGGGGGACCGTGCCGAGGCCTCTGTGAGTAAATGTGAGCTGAGCCCCAGGCCAGCTGCTGCTGAACTGTTCCCACCCTTCCCAGGTAAAACACCTGAATATGTACAAGGGCTTGAAAGCCTAGAGGAAGGGCCGTGGTGCCACACCAGTGACAGCACGCAGGCCAACTTGGTGTCTGCAGGCCAGCCAGGATGGTCCTGGCCCCGGGCGCTCTTCTGGAAGCTTTCCATTTCCCTGCCTGAGATACCCGTCCTGTCCTGGGCCCCACTACATGTTTTCCTTCCTCACCTCAGCCAGGAGAGAAATTCCAGTGGAAGTTATGGGTGACACATCCTCTTCTTTACAGGTGGCAGCCTGGCAACTCCTGCAGAAAGTCCAGCAGAGCCCCACTCACACCGGGCCACCAACAAAGCGGTGGACCCTCACACCATCCCTCCAGTACAGCCCCGAGACTGCTGACGGGGCAGAGAGTATGGAGTCAGGCACAGCTGCAGGGGCTATTGCTGCCTGGAGTGCTGTTTCTATTGACCTCAACCCAGGCACACCTGGGGAGGGCTTGCCGGCAGGGTCAGGCTGCCCAGGTCAGCTAATCCTCAGCCCTCAGGGAATCACATGGCAGAAAATGGACCTCGCTAAGACAGACTATTAGCCAAGGAAAAAAAGGACACTATGCCATTTGCAGCACCGTAGATGAGTCTAGAGGTAATCACGTGACTTGTAGTAAGTCAGAAAGTGCAAGACACATATCGTATGATATCACTTAGAGGTGTTACCTAAAAATTGATACCAGGGCAGATATTTCCACGGAGAAGGGCAATCCCAGATTCATTAAACAAACTTATGGTTCACCAATGGAAAGGTGTGAGGATTGGATTCATTACGGTATTGGGGTTAACAGACATATACAAACACAGGTGAAATATATAATCACCAAAGACCTACGGAATACCAAGAGAAGACCACTCAACATTCTGTCATAACGTACATGGGAAAAGGATCCCAGGAAGAACAGACATATGTATATGTGTAAAAGAAACACATCTTGCACACCTACAACAAGCCAAACGTTGTCATCAAACTTGCTGTAATAAAAAATAAAAAATTAAATTAAAAACACGAACAAGAAGTAGTGAGACAAACTTGAGGGGCTTTCTCCTGGCACATTCCATTCTCAATTACAATCTAGAACGCGACTTCCATTGAGGCTCTGCTGCCCTAGTAACCAGATTTGGTAAGGGAGAACTGCTGCCACCTTGTGGCCGTTTCACACAACAGCAGCTTTAATCCCAGCGCTAATGGTCAGTGGATATTCAAAATCGTTACAGGCCTGTAAATGACACCTGCCCTGAAAACAAATCCTGGGGTCATATATCGACCAAAAATTTCAAAAGACGTCCATATTTCAAAACGACAGTTTCAAGAGGCATATTTTACGCACATTAGTGTTCTGCTTCTTTTGCTTTCTTTCTTTCCTTGTTAAAAAAACGGGAATGGAAAAAGGCAACCCTCAGAATGGGCGAAAACGTTCGCAAACGAATCAATGGACAGAGGTTTTATCTCCAATATATATAAACAGCTCATGCAGCTTAATATTAATAAAACAAACAGCCCAATACAAAAATGGGCAGAAGATCTAAATAGACATTTCTTCAAAGAAGACACAGAGATGGCCAAGACGCACATGAAAAGCTGCTCAACATCACTAATGATTAGAGAAATGCAAATCAAAACTACAATGAGGTATGACCTCACACCTCTTAGAATCGGCATCATCAGAAAATCTACAAACCACAAATTCTGGGGAGGGTGTGGACAAAAGGAACCCTCTTCCACTATTGGTGGGAATGTAAATTGATACAGTCACTATGGAGAACAGTATGGAGGTTCCTTTTAAAAACTAAAAAGAGAATTACCAACTGATCCAGCAATCCCACTTCTGGGCATATACCCAGAGAAAACCATTAATCAAAAAGACACATTCACCACAATGTTCATTACAGCACTATTTACAATAGCCAGGTAATGGAAGCAACCTAAATGCCCACAGACAGACGAATGGATAAAGATGCGGTCCATATATAAAATGGAATATTACTCAGCCATAAAAAGGAATGAAACTGGGCCATTTGTAGAGAAGTCGATGGATCTAGAGACTGTCGTACAGAGTGAAGTAAGTCAGAAAGAGTAAAACAAATATTGTATATTAATGCCTATATGTGGAACCTAGAACAATGGTACAGATGACCTGGTTTGCAGGGCAGAAATAGAGACACAGAGGTAGAGAACAAACGTATGGACACGAAGTGGGGGAAGCCATGCGGTGGTGGTGTTGGGATGAGTTGGGATATTGGGAGTGACCTGTATACATGTATGTGCATAAAATAGATAACTAATAATAACCTGCTGTATAATAAATAAATAAAATTAAATTTCAAAATTTTTAAAAATAAAATTTAAAAATTCAACAGAAAAAAGTTCTTCCTTTCACACAGATGTATTTATATGAATGAATTATTTCCATGCTTATATCTATAAATACATAAAAGAGGAATAAAATCTAACTTGAACCGAAAAGAAAAACAAAACCTGAACCTAACAGTTATACAGAGGAAAACCCTACCAAGGCACTTGCTCCAGCGGTAAACAATTCTGAAGTTGGCCAGAGGTGGGGAATCATCTCCCATACAGCAAGCAGCCCCGCCCCCCCACGCATGGAGCGTCCTCATTTCAAAGCTGGGGGACCGTGCCGAGGCCTCTGTGAGTAAATGTGAGCTGAGCCCCAGGCCAGCTGCTGCTGAACTGTTCCCACCCTTCCCAGGTAAAACACCTGAATATGTACAAGGGCTTGAAAGCCTAGAGGAAGGGCCGTGGTGCCACACCAGTGACAGCACGCAGGCCAACTTGGTGTCTGCAGGCCAGCCAGGATGGTCCTGGCCCCGGGCGCTCTTCTGGAAGCTTTCCATTTCCCTGCCTGAGATACCCGTCCTGTCCTGGGCCCCACTACATTTTTTCCTTCCTCACCTCAGCCAGGAGAGAAATTCCAGTGGAAGTTATGGGTGACACATCCTCTTCTTTACAGGTGGCAGCCTGGCAACTCCTGCAGAAAGTCCAGCAGAGCCCCACTCACACCGGGCCACCAACAAAGCGGTGGACCCTCACACCATCCCTCCAGTACAGCCCCGAGACTGCTGACGGGGCAGAGAGTATGGAGTCAGGCACAGCTGCAGGGGCTATTGCTGCCTGGAGTGCTGTTTCTATTGACCTCAACCCAGGCACACCTGGGGAGGGCTTGCCGGCAGGGTCAGGCTGCCCAGGTCAGCTAATCCTCAGCCCTCAGGGAATCACATGGCAGAAAATGGACCTCGCTAAGACAGACTATTAGCCAAGGAAAAAAAGGACACTATGCCATTTGCAGCACCGTAGATGAGTCTAGAGGTAATCACGTGACTTGTAGTAAGTCAGAAAGTGCAAGACACATATCGTATGATATCACTTAGAGGTGTTACCTAAAAATTGATACCAGGGCAGATATTTCCACGGAGAAGGGCAATCCCAGATTCATTAAACAAACTTATGGTTCACCAATGGAAAGGTGTGAGGATTGGATTCATTACGGTATTGGGGTTAACAGACATATACAAACACAGGTGAAATATATAATCACCAAAGACCTATGGAATACCAAGAGAAGACCACTCAACATTCTGTCATAACGTACATGGGAAAAGGATCCCAGGAAGAACAGACATATGTATATGTGTAAAAGAAACACATCTTGCACACCTACAACAAGCCAAACGTTGTCATCAAACTTGCTGTAATAAAAAATAAAAAATTAAATTAAAAACACGAACAAGAAGTAGTGAGACAAACTTGAGGGGCTTTCTCCTGGCACATTCCATTCTCAATTACAATCTAGAACGCGACTTCCATTGAGGCTCTGCTGCCCTAGTAACCAGATTTGGTAAGGGAGAACTGCTGCCACCTTGTGGCCGTTTCACACAACAGCAGCTTTAATCCCAGCGCTAATGGTCAGTGGATATTCAAAATCGTTACAGGCCTGTAAATGACACCTGCCCTGAAAACAAATCCTGGGGTCATATATCGACCAAAAATTTCAAAAGACGTCCATATTTCAAAACGACAGTTTCAAGAGGCATATTTTACGCACATTAGTGTTCTGCTTCTTTTGCTTTCTTTCTTTCCTTGTTAAAAAAACGGGAATGGAAAAAGGCAACCCTCAGAATGGGCGAAAACGTTCACAAACGAATCAATGGACAGAGGTTTTATCTCCAATATATATAAACAGCTCATGCAGCTTAATATTAATAAAACAAACAGCCCAATACAAAAATGGGCAGAAGATCTAAATAGACATTTCTTCAAAGAAGACACAGAGATGGCCAAGACGCACATGAAAAGCTGCTCAACATCACTAATTATTAGAGAAATGCAAATCAAAACTACAATGAGGTATGACCTCACACCTGTTAGAATCGGCATCATCAGAAAATCTACAAACCACAAATTCTGGGGAGGGTGTGGACAAAAGGAACCCTCTTCCACTATTGGTGGGAATGTAAATTGATACAGTCACTATGGAGAACAGTATGGAGGTTCCTTTTAAAAACTAAAAAGAGAATTACCAACTGATCCAGCAATCTCACTTCTGGGCATATACCCAGAGAAAACCATTAATCAAAAAGACACATTCACCACAATGTTCATTACAGCACTATTTACAATAGCCAGGTAATGGAAGCAACCTAAATGCCCACAGACAGACGAATGGATAAAGATGTGGTCCATATATAAAATGGAATATTACTCAGCCATAAAAAGGAATGAAACTGGGCCATTTGTAGAGAAGTCGATGGATCTAGAGACTGTCGTACAGAGTGAAGTAAGTCAGAAAGAGAAAAACAAATATTGTATATTAATGCCTATATGTGGAACCTAGAACAATGGTACAGATGACCTGGTTTGCAGGGCAGAAATAGAGACACAGAGGTAGAGAACAAACGTATGGACACGAAGTGGGGGAAGCCATGCGGTGGTGGTGTTGGGATGAGTTGGGATATTGGGAGTGACCTGTATACATGTATGTGCATAAAATAGATAACTAATAATAACCTGCTGTATAATAAATAAATAAAATTAAATTTCAAAATTTTTAAAAATAAAATTTAAAAATACAACAGAAAAAAGTTCTTCCTTTCACACAGATGTATTTATATGAATGAATTATTTCCATGCTTATATCTATAAATACATAAAAGAGGAATAAAATCTAACTTGAACCGAAAAGAAAAACAAAACCTGAACCTAACAGTTATACAGAGGAAAACCCTACCAAGGCACTTGCTCCAGCAGTAAACAATTCTGAAATTGGTCAGAGGTGGGGAATCATCTCCCATACAGCAAGCAGCCCCGCCCCCCCACGCATGGAGCGTCCTCATTGCAAAGCTGGGGGACCGTGCCGAGGCCTCTGTGAGTAAATGTGAGCTGAGCCCCAGGCCAGCTGCTGCTGAACTGTTCCCACCCTTCCCAGGTAAAACACCTGAATATGTACAAGGGCTTGAAAGCCTAGAGGAAGGGCCGTGGTGCCACACCAGTGACAGCACGCAGGCCAACTTGGTGTCTGCAGGCCAGCCAGGATGGTCCTGGCCCCGGGCGCTCTTCTGGAAGCTTTCCATTTCCCTGCCTGAGATACCCGTCCTGTCCTGGGCCCCACTACATTTTTTCCTTCCTCACCTCAGCCAGGAGAGAAATTCCAGTGGAAGTTATGGGTGACACATCCTCTTCTTTACAGGTGGCAGCCTGGCAACTCCTGCAGAAAGTCCAGCAGAGCCCCACTCACACCGGGCCACCAACAAAGCGGTGGACCCTCACACCATCCCTCCAGTACAGCCCCGAGACTGCTGACGGGGCAGAGAGTATGGAGTCAGGCACAGCTGCAGGGGCTATTGCTGCCTGGAGTGCTGTTTCTATTGACCTCAACCCAGGCACACCTGGGGAGGGCTTGCCGGCAGGGTCAGGCTGCCCAGGTCAGCTAATCCTCAGCCCTCAGGGAATCACATGGCAGAAAATGGACCTCGCTAAGACAGACTATTAGCCAAGGAAAAAAAGGACACTATGCCATTTGCAGCACCGTAGATGAGTCTAGAGGTAATCACGTGACTTGTAGTAAGTCAGAAAGTGCAAGACACATATCGTATGATATCACTTAGAGGTGTTACCTAAAAATTGATACCAGGGCAGATATTTCCACGGAGAAGGGCAATCCCAGATTCATTAAACAAACTTATGGTTCACCAATGGAAAGGTGTGAGGATTGGATTCATTACGGTATTGGGGTTAACAGACATATACAAACACAGGTGAAATATATAATCACCAAAGACCTACGGAATACCAAGAGAAGACCACTCAACATTCTGTCATAACGTACATGGGAAAAGGATCCCAGGAAGAACAGACATATGTATATGTGTAAAAGAAACACATCTTGCACACCTACAACAAGCCAAACGTTGTCATAAAACTTGCTGTAATAAAAAAATAAAAAATTAAATTAAAAACACGAACAAGAAGTAGTGAGACATACTTGAGGGGCTTTCTCCTGGCACATTCCATTCTCAATTGCAATCAAGAACGCGACTTCCATTGAGGCTCTGCTGCCCTAGTAACCAGATTTGGTAAGGGAGAACTGCTGCCACCTTGTGGCCGTTTCACACAACAGCAGCTTTAATCCCAGCGCTAATGGTCAGTGGATATTCAAAATCGTTACAGGCCTGTAAATGACACCTGCCCTGAAAACAAATCCTGGGGTCATATATCGACCAAAAAATTCAAAAGACGTCCATATTTCAAAACGGCAGTTTCAAGAGGCATATTTTACGCACATTAGTGTTCTGCTTCTTTTGCTTTCTTTCTTTCTTTGTTAAAAAAACGGGAATGGAAAAAGGCAACCCTCAGAATGGGCGAAAACGTTCGCAAACGAATCAATGGACAGAGGTTTTATCTCCAATATATATAAACAGCTCATGCAGCTTAATATTAATAAAACAAACAGCCCAATACAAAAATGGGCAGAAGATCTAAATAGACATTTCTTCAAAGAAGACACAGAGATGGCCAAGACGCACATGAAAAGCTGCTCAACATCACTAATTATTAGAGAAATGCAAATCAAAACTACAATGAGGTATGACCTCACACCTGTTAGAATCGGCATCATCAGAAAATCTACAAACCACAAATTCTGGGGAGGGTGTGGACAAAAGGAACCCTCTTCCACTATTGGTGGGAATGTAAATTGATACAGTCACTATGGAGAACAGTATGGAGGTTCCTTTTAAAAACTAAAAAGAGAATTACCAACTGATCCAGCAATCCCACTTCTGGGCATATACCCAGAGAAAACCATTAATCAAAAAGACACATTCACCACAATGTTCATTACAGCACTATTTACAATAGCCAGGTAATGGACGCAACCTAAATGCCCACAGACAGAGGAATGGATAAAGATGTGGTCCATATATAAAATGGAATATTACTCAGCCATAAAAAGGAATGAAACTGGGCCATTTGTAGAGAAGTCGATGGATCTAGAGACTGTCGTACAGAGTGAAGTAAGTCAGAAAGAGAAAAACAAATATTGTATATTAATGCCTATATGTGGAACCTAGAACAATGGTACAGATGAACTGGTTTGCAGGGCAGAAATAGAGACACAGAGGTAGAGAACAAACGTATGGACACGAAGTGAGGGAAGCCATGTGGTGGTGGTGTTGGGATGAGTTGGGATATTGGGATTGACCTGTATACATGTATGTGCATAAAATAGATAACTAATAATAACCTGCTGTATAATAAATAAATAAAATTAAATTTCAAAATTTTTAAAAATAAAATTTAAAAATACAACAGAAAAAAGTTCTTCCTTTCACACAGATGTATTTATATGAATGAATTATTTCCATGCTTATATCTATAAATACATAAAAGAGGAATAAAATCTAACTTGAACCGAAAAGAAAAACAAAACCTGAACCTAACAGTTATACAGAGGAAAACCCTACCAAGGCACTTGCTCCAGCAGTAAACAATTCTGAAATTGGTCAGAGGTGGGGAATCATCTCCCATACAGCAAGCAGCCCCGCCCCCCCATGCATGGAGCGTCCTCATTGCAAAGCTGGGGGACCGTGCCGAGGCCTCTGTGAGTAAATGTGAGCTGAGCCCCAGGCCAGCTGCTGCTGAACTGTTCCCACCCTTCCCAGGTAAAACACCTGAATATGTACAAGGGCTTGAAAGCCTAGAGGAAGGGCCGTGGTGCCACACCAGTGACAGCACGCAGGCCAACTTGGTGTCTGCAGGCCAGCCAGGATGGTCCTGGCCCCGGGCGCTCTTCTGGAAGCTTTCCATTTCCCTGCCTGAGATACCCGTCCTGTCCTGGGCCCCACTACATTTTTTCCTTCCTCACCTCAGCCAGGAGAGAAATTCCAGTGGAAGTTATGGGTGACACATCCTCTTCTTTACAGGTGGCAGCCTGGCAACTCCTGCAGAAAGTCCAGCAGAGCCGCACTCACACCGGGCCACCAACAAAGCGGTGGGCCCTCACACCATCCCTCCAGTACAGCCCCGAGACTGCTGACGGGGCAGAGAGTATGGAGTCAGGCACAGCTGCAGGGGCTATTGCTGCCTGGAGTGCTGTTTCTATTGACCTCAACCCAGGCACACCTGGGGAGGGCTTGCCGGCAGGGTCAGGCTGCCCAGGTCAGCTAATCCTCAGCCCTCAGGGAATCACATGGCAGAAAATGGACCTCGCTAAGACAGACTATTAGCCAAGGAAAAAAAGGACACTATGCCATTTGCAGCACCGTAGATGAGTCTAGAGGTAATCACGTGACTTGTAGTAAGTCAGAAAGTGCAAGACACATATCGTATGATATCACTTAGAGGTGTTACCTAAAAATTGATACCAGGGCAGATATTTCCACGGAGAAGGGCAATCCCAGATTCATTAAACAAACTTATGGTTCACCAATGGAAAGGTGTGAGGATTGGATTCATTACGGTATTGGGGTTAACAGACATATACAAACACAGGTGAAATATATAATCACCAAAGACCTACGGAATACCAAGAGAAGACCACTCAACATTCTGTCATAACGTACATGGGAAAAGGATCCCAGGAAGAACAGACATATGTATATGTGTAAAAGAAACACATCTTGCACACCTACAACAAGCCAAACGTTGTCATAAAACTTGCTGTAATAAAAAAATAAAAAATTAAATTAAAAACACGAACAAGAAGTAGTGAGACAAACTTGAGGGGCTTTCTCCTGGCACATTCCATTCTCAATTGCAATCAAGAACGCGACTTCCATTGAGGCTCTGCTGCCCTAGTAACCAGATTTGGTAAGGGAGAACTGCTGCCACCTTGTGGCCGTTTCACACAACAGCAGCTTTAATCCCAGCGCTAATGGTCAGTGGATATTCAAAATCGTTACAGGCCTGTAAATGACACCTGCCCTGAAAACAAATCCTGGGGTCATATATCGACCAAAAAATTCAAAAGACGTCCATATTTCAAAACGGCAGTTTCAAGAGGCATATTTTACGCACATTAGTGTTCTGCTTCTTTTGCTTTCTTTCTTTCTTTGTTAAAAAAACGGGAATGGAAAAAGGCAACCCTCAGAATGGGCGAAAACGTTCGCAAACGAATCAATGGACAGAGGTTTTATCTCCAATATATATAAACAGCTCATGCAGCTTAATATTAATAAAACAAACAGCCCAATACAAAAATGGGCAGAAGATCTAAATAGACATTTCTTCAAAGAAGACACAGAGATGGCCAAGACGCACATGAAAAGCTGCTCAACATCACTAATTATTAGAGAAATGCAAATCAAAACTACAATGAGGTATGACCTCACACCTGTTAGAATCGGCATCATCAGAAAATCTACAAACCACAAATTCTGGGGAGGGTGTGGACAAAAGGAACCCTCTTCCACTATTGGTGGGAATGTAAATTGATACAGTCACTATGGAGAACAGTATGGAGGTTCCTTTTAAAAACTAAAAAGAGAATTACAAACTGATCCAGCAATCCCACTTCTGGGCATATACCCAGAGAAAACCATTAATCAAAAAGACACATTCACCACAATGTTCATTACAGCACTATTTACAATAGCCAGGTAATGGACGCAACCTAAATGCCCACAGACAGAGGAATGGATAAAGATGTGGTCCATATATAAAATGGAATATTACTCAGCCATAAAAAGGAATGAAACTGGGCCATTTGTAGAGAAGTCGATGGATCTAGAGACTGTCGTACAGAGTGAAGTAAGTCAGAAAGAGAAAAACAAATATTGTATATTAATGCCTATATGTGGAACCTAGAACAATGGTACAGATGACCTGGTTTGCAGGGCAGAAATAGAGACACAGAGGTAGAGAACAAACGTATGGACACGAAGTGAGGGAAGCCATGTGGTGGTGGTGTTGGGATGAGTTGGGATATTGGGAGTGACCTGTATACATGTATGTGCATAAAATAGATAACTAATAATAACCTGCTGTATAATAAATAAATAAAATTAAATTTCAAAATTTTTAAAAATAAAATTTAAAAATACAACAGAAAAAAGTTCTTCCTTTCACACAGATGTATTTATATGAATGAATTATTTCCATGCTTATATCTATAAATACATAAAAGAGGAATAAAATCTAACTTGAACCGAAAAGAAAAACAAAACCTGAACCTAACAGTTATACAGAGGAAAACCCTACCAAGGCACTTGCTCCAGCAGTAAACAATTCTGAAATTGGTCAGAGGTGGGGAATCATCTCCCATACAGCAAGCAGCCCCGCCCCCCCACGCATGGAGCGTCCTCATTGCAAAGCTGGGGGACCGTGCCGAGGCCTCTGTGAGTAAATGTGAGCTGAGCCCCAGGCCAGATGCTGCTGAACTGTTCCCACCCTTCCCAGGTAAAACATCTGAATATGTACAAGGGCTTGAAAGCCTAGAGGAAGGGCCGTGGTGCCACACCAGTGACAGCACGCAGGCCAACTTGGTGTCTGCAGGCCAGCCAGGATGGTCCTGGCCCCGGGCGCTCTTCTGGAAGCTTTCCATTTCCCTGCCTGAGATACCCGTCCTGTCCTGGGCCCCACTACATTTTTTCCTTCCTCACCTCAGCCAGGAGAGAAATTCCAGTGGAAGTTATGGGTGACACATCCTCTTCTTTACAGGTGGCAGCCTGGCAACTCCTGCAGAAAGTCCAGCAGAGCCCCACTCACACCGGGCCACCAACAAAGCGGTGGACCCTCACACCATCCCTCCAGTACAGCCCCGAGACTGCTGACGGGGCAGAGAGTATGGAGTCAGGCACAGCTGCAGGGGCTATTGCTGCCTGGAGTGCTGTTTCTATTGACCTCAACCCAGGCACACCTGGGGAGGGCTTGCCGGCAGGGTCAGGCTGCCCAGGTCAGCTAATCCTCAGCCCTCAGGGAATCACATGGCAGAAAATGGACCTCGCTAAGACAGACTATTAGCCAAGGAAAAAAAGGACACTATGTCATTTGCAGCACCGTAGATGAGTCTAGAGGTAATCACGTGACTTGTAGTAAGTCAGAAAGTGCAAGACACATATCGTATGATATCACTTAGAGGTGTTACCTAAAAATTGATACCAGGGCAGATATTTCCACGGAGAAGGGCAATCCCAGATTCATTAAACAAACTTATGGTTCACCAATGGAAAGGTGTGAGGATTGGATTCATTACGGTATTGGGGTTAACAGACATATACAAACACAGGTGAAATATATAAACACCAAAGACCTACGGAATACCAAGAGAAGACCACTCAACATTCTGTCATAACGTACATGGGAAAAGGATCCCAGGAAGAACAGACATATGTATATGTGTAAAAGAAACACATCTTGCACACCTACAACAAGCCAAACGTTGTCATCAAACTTGCTGTAATAAAAAATAAAAAATTAAATTAAAAACACGAACAAGAAGTAGTGAGACAAACTTGAGGGGCTTTCTCCTGGCACATTCCATTCTCAATTACAATCTAGAACGCGACTTCCATTGAGGCTCTGCTGCCCTAGTAACCAGATTTGGTAAGGGAGAACTGCTGCCACCTTGTGGCCGTTTCACACAACAGCAGCTTTAATCCCAGCGCTAATGGTCAGTGGATATTCAAAATCGTTACAGGCCTGTAAATGACACCTGCCCTGAAAACAAATCCTGGGGTCATATATCGACCAAAAATTTCAAAAGACGTCCATATTTCAAAACGACAGTTTCAAGAGGCATATTTTACGCACATTAGTGTTCTGCTTCTTTTGCTTTCTTTCTTTCCTTGTTAAAAAAACGGGAATGGAAAAAGGCAACCCTCAGAATGGGCGAAAACGTTCGCAAACGAATCAATGGACAGAGGTTTTATCTCCAATATATATAAACAGCTCATGCAGCTTAATATTAATAAAACAAACAGCCCAATACAAAAATGGGCAGAAGATCTAAATAGACATTTCTTCAAAGAAGACACAGAGATGGCCAAGACGCACATGAAAAGCTGCTCAACATCACTAATGATTAGAGAAATGCAAATCAAAACTACAATGAGGTATGACCTCACACCTCTTAGAATCGGCATCATCAGAAAATCTACAAACCACAAATTCTGGGGAGGGTGTGGACAAAAGGAACCCTCTTCCACTATTGGTGGGAATGTAAATTGATACAGTCACTATGGAGAACAGTATGGAGGTTCCTTTTAAAAACTAAAAAGAGAATTACCAACTGATCCAGCAATCCCACTTCTGGGCATATACCCAGAGAAAACCATTAATCAAAAAGACACATTCACCACAATGTTCATTACAGCACTATTTACAATAGCCAGGTAATGGAAGCAACCTAAATGCCCACAGACAGACGAATGGATAAAGATGCGGTCCATATATAAAATGGAATATTACTCAGCCATAAAAAGGAATGAAACTGGGCCATTTGTAGAGAAGTCGATGGATCTAGAGACTGTCGTACAGAGTGAAGTAAGTCAGAAAGAGTAAAACAAATATTGTATATTAATGCCTATATGTGGAACCTAGAACAATGGTACAGATGACCTGGTTTGCAGGGCAGAAATAGAGACACAGAGGTAGAGAACAAACGTATGGACACGAAGTGGGGGAAGCCATGTGGTGGTGGTGTTGGGATGAGTTGGGATATTGGGATTGACCTGTATACATGTATGTGCATAAAATAGATAACTAATAATAACCTGCTGTATAATAAATAAATAAAATTAAATTTCAAAATTTTTAAAAATAAAATTTAAAAATACAACAGAAAAAAGTTCTTCCTTTCACACAGATGTATTTATATGAATGAATTATTTCCATGCTTATATCTATAAATACATAAAAGAGGAATAAAATCTAACTTGAACCGAAAAGAAAAACAAAACCTGAACCTAACAGTTATACAGAGGAAAACCCTACCAAGGCACTTGCTCCAGCGGTAAACAATTCTGAAATTGGTCAGAGGTGGGGAATCATCTCCCATACAGCAAGCAGCCCCGCCCCCCCACGCATGGAGCGTCCTCATTGCAAAGCTGGGGGACCGTGCCTAGGCCTCTGTGAGTAAATGTGAGCTGAGCCCCAGGCCAGCTGCTGCTGAACTGTTCCCACCCTTCCCAGGTAAAACACCTGAATATGTACAAGGGCTTGAAAGCCTAGAGGAAGGGCCGTGGTGCCACACCAGTGACAGCACGCAGGCCAACTTGGTGTCTGCAGGCCAGCCAGGATGGTCCTGGCCCCGGGCGCTCTTCTGGAAGCTTTCCATTTCCCTGCCTGAGATACCCGTCCTGTCCTGGGCCCCACTACATTTTTTCCTTCCTCACCTCAGCCAGGAGAGAAATTCCAGTGGAAGTTATGGGTGACACATCCTCTTCTTTACAGGTGGCAGCCTGGCAACTCCTGCAGAAAGTCCAGCAGAGCCCCACTCACACCGGGCCACCAACAAAGCGGTGGACCCTCACACCATCCCTCCAGTACAGCCCCGAGACTGCTGACGGGGCAGAGAGTATGGAGTCAGGCACAGCTGCAGGGGCTATTGCTGCCTGGAGTGCTGTTTCTATTGACCTCAACCCAGGCACACCTGGGGAGGGCTTGCCGGCAGGGTCAGGCTGCCCAGGTCAGCTAATCCTCAGCCCTCAGGGAATCACATGGCAGAAAATGGACCTCGCTAAGACAGACTATTAGCCAAGGAAAAAAAGGACACTATGCCATTTGCAGCACCGTAGATGAGTCTAGAGGTAATCACGTGACTTGTAGTAAGTCAGAAAGTGCAAGACACATATCGTATGATATCACTTAGAGGTGTTACCTAAAAATTGATACCAGGGCAGATATTTCCACGGAGAAGGGCAATCCCAGATTCATTAAACAAACTTATGGTTCACCAATGGAAAGGTGTGAGGATTGGATTCATTACGGTATTGGGGTTAACAGACATATACAAACACAGGTGAAATATATAAACACCAAAGACCTACGGAATACCAAGAGAAGACCACTCAACATTCTGTCATAACGTACATGGGAAAAGGATCCCAGGAAGAACAGACATATGTATATGTGTAAAAGAAACACATCTTGCACACCTACAACAAGCCAAACGTTGTCATCAAACTTGCTGTAATAAAAAATAAAAAATTAAATTAAAAACACGAACAAGAAGTAGTGAGACAAACTTGAGGGGCTTTCTCCTGGCACATTCCATTCTCAATTACAATCTAGAACGCGACTTCCATTGAGGCTCTGCTGCCCTAGTAACCAGATTTGGTAAGGGAGAACTGCTGCCACCTTGTGGCCGTTTCACACAACAGCAGCTTTAATCCCAGCGCTAATGGTCAGTGGATATTCAAAATCGTTACAGGCCTGTAAATGACACCTGCCCTGAAAACAAATCCTGGGGTCATATATCGACCAAAAATTTCAAAAGACGTCCATATTTCAAAACGACAGTTTCAAGAGGCATATTTTACGCACATTAGTGTTCTGCTTCTTTTGCTTTCTTTCTTTCCTTGTTAAAAAAACGGGAATGGAAAAAGGCAACCCTCAGAATGGGCGAAAACGTTCGCAAACGAATCAATGGACAGAGGTTTTATCTCCAATATATATAAACAGCTCATGCAGCTTAATATTAATAAAACAAACAGCCCAATACAAAAATGGGCAGAAGATCTAAATAGACATTTCTTCAAAGAAGACACAGAGATGGCCAAGACGCACATGAAAAGCTGCTCAACATCACTAATGATTAGAGAAATGCAAATCAAAACTACAATGAGGTATGACCTCACACCTGTTAGAATCGGCATCATCAGAAAATCTACAAACCACAAATTCTGGGGAGGGTGTGGACAAAAGGAACCCTCTTCCACTATTGGTGGGAATGTAAATTGATACAGTCACTATGGAGAACAGTATGGAGGTTCCTTTTAAAAACTAAAAAGAGAATTACCAACTGATCCAGCAATCTCACTTCTGGGCATATACCCAGAGAAAACCATTAATCAAAAAGACACATTCACCACAATGTTCATTACAGCACTATTTACAATAGCCAGGTAATGGAAGCAACCTAAATGCCCACAGACAGACGAATGGATAAAGATGTGGTCCATATAGAAAATGGAATATTACTCAGCCGTAAAAAGGAATGAAACTGGGCCATTTGTAGAGAAGTCGATGGATCTAGAGACTGTCGTACAGAGTGAAGTAAGTCAGAAAGAGAAAAACAAATATTGTATATTAATGCCTATATGTGGAACCTAGAACAATGGTACAGATGACCTGGTTTGCAGGGCAGAAATAGAGACACAGAGGTAGAGAACAAACGTATGGACACGAAGTGGGGGAAGCCATGCGGTGGTGGTGTTGGGATGAGTTGGGATATTGGGAGTGACCTGTATACATGTATGTGCATAAAATAGATAACTAATAATAACCTGCTGTATAATAAATAAATAAAATTAAATTTCAAAATTTTTAAAAATAAAATTTAAAAATACAACAGAAAAAAGTTCTTCCTTTCACACAGATGTATTTATATGAATGAATTATTTCCATGCTTATATCTATAAATACATAAAAGAGGAATAAAATCTAACTTGAACCGAAAAGAAAAACAAAACCTGAACCTAACAGTTATACAGAGGAAAACCCTACCAAGGCACTTGCTCCAGTAGTAAACAATTCTGAAATTGGTCAGAGGTGGGGAATCATCTCCCATACAGCAAGCAGCCCCGCCCCCCCATGCATGGAGCGTCCTCATTGCAAAGCTGGGGGACCGTGCCGAGGCCTCTGTGAGTAAATGTGAGCTGAGCCCCAGGCCAGCTGCTGCTGAACTGTTCCCACCCTTCCCAGGTAAAACACCTGAATATGTACAAGGGCTTGAAAGCCTAGAGGAAGGGCCGTGGTGCCACACCAGTGACAGCACGCAGGCCAACTTGGTGTCTGCAGGCCAGCCAGGATGGTCCTGGCCCCGGGCGCTCTTCTGGAAGCTTTCCATTTCCCTGCCTGAGATACCCGTCCTGTCCTGGGCCCCACTACATTTTTTCCTTCCTCACCTCAGCCAGGAGAGAAATTCCAGTGGAAGTTATGGGTGACACATCCTCTTCTTTACAGGTGGCAGCCTGGCAACTCCTGCAGAAAGTCCAGCAGAGCCCCACTCACACCGGGCCACCAACAAAGCGGTGGACCCTCACACCATCCCTCCAGTACAGCCCCGAGACTGCTGACGGGGCAGAGAGTATGGAGTCAGGCACAGCTGCAGGGGCTATTGCTGCCTGGAGTGCTGTTTCTATTGACCTCAACCCAGGCACACCTGGGGAGGGCTTGCCGGCAGGGTCAGGCTGCCCAGGTCAGCTAATCCTCAGCCCTCAGGGAATCACATGGCAGAAAATGGACCTCGCTAAGACAGACTATTAGCCAAGGAAAAAAAGGACACTATGCCATTTGCAGCACCGTAGATGAGTCTAGAGGTAATCACGTGACTTGTAGTAAGTCAGAAAGTGCAAGACACATATCGTATGATATCACTTAGAGGTGTTACCTAAAAATTGATACCAGGGCAGATATTTCCACGGAGAAGGGCAATCCCAGATTCATTAAACAAACTTATGGTTCACCAATGGAAAGGTGTGAGGATTGGATTCATTACGGTATTGGGGTTAACAGACATATACAAACACAGGTGAAATATATAATCACCAAAGACCTACGGAATACCAAGAGAAGACCACTCAACATTCTGTCATAACGTACATGGGAAAAGGATCCCAGGAAGAACAGACATATGTATATGTGTAAAAGAAACACATCTTGCACACCTACAACAAGCCAAACGTTGTCATAAAACTTGCTGTAATAAAAAAATAAAAAATTAAATTAAAAACACGAACAAGAAGTAGTGAGACAAACTTGAGGGGCTTTCTCCTGGCACATTCCATTCTCAATTGCAATCAAGAACGCGACTTCCATTGAGGCTCTGCTGCCCTAGTAACCAGATTTGGTAAGGGAGAACTGCTGCCACCTTGTGGCCGTTTCACACAACAGCAGCTTTAATCCCAGCGCTAATGGTCAGTGGATATTCAAAATCGTTACAGGCCTGTAAATGACACCTGCCCTGAAAACAAATCCTGGGGTCATATATCGACCAAAAAATTCAAAAGACGTCCATATTTCAAAACGGCAGTTTCAAGAGGCATATTTTACGCACATTAGTGTTCTGCTTCTTTTGCTTTCTTTCTTTCTTTGTTAAAAAAACGGGAATGGAAAAAGGCAACCCTCAGAATGGGCGAAAACGTTCGCAAACGAATCAATGGACAGAGGTTTTATCTCCAATATATATAAACAGCTCATGCAGCTTAATATTAATAAAACAAACAGCCCAATACAAAAATGGGCAGAAGATCTAAATAGACATTTCTTCAAAGAAGACACAGAGATGGCCAAGACGCACATGAAAAGCTGCTCAACATCACTAATTATTAGAGAAATGCAAATCAAAACTACAATGAGGTATGACCTCACACCTGTTAGAATCGGCATCATCAGAAAATCTACAAACCACAAATTCTGGGGAGGGTGTGGACAAAAGGAACCCTCTTCCACTATTGGTGGGAATGTAAATTGATACAGTCACTATGGAGAACAGTATGGAGGTTCCTTTTAAAAACTAAAAAGAGAATTACCAACTGATCCAGCAATCCCACTTCTGGGCATATACCCAGAGAAAACCATTAATCAAAAAGACACATTCACCACAATGTTCATTACAGCACTATTTACAATAGCCAGGTAATGGACGCAACCTAAATGCCCACAGACAGAGGAATGGATAAAGATGTGGTCCATATATAAAATGGAATATTACTCAGCCATAAAAAGGAATGAAACTGGGCCATTTGTAGAGAAGTCGATGGATCTAGAGACTGTCGTACAGAGTGAAGTAAGTCAGAAAGAGAAAAACAAATATTGTATATTAATGCCTATATGTGGAACCTAGAACAATGGTACAGATGACCTGGTTTGCAGGGCAGAAATAGAGACACAGAGGTAGAGAACAAACGTATGGACACGAAGTGAGGGAAGCCATGTGGTGGTGGTGTTGGGATGAGTTGGGATATTGGGAGTGACCTGAATACATGTATGTGCATAAAATAGATAACTAATAATAACCTGCTGTATAATAAATAAATAAAATTAAATTTCAAAATTTTTAAAAATAAAATTTAAAAATACAACAGAAAAAAGTTCTTCCTTTCACACAGATGTATTTATATGAATGAATTATTTCCATGCTTATATCTATAAATACATAAAAGAGGAATAAAATCTAACTTGAACCGAAAAGAAAAACAAAACCTGAACCTAACAGTTATACAGAGGAAAACCCTACCAAGGCACTTGCTCCAGCAGTAAACAATTGTGAAATTGGTCAGAGGTGGGGAATCATCTCCCATACAGCAAGCAGCCCCGCCCCCCCACGCATGGAGCGTCCTCATTGCAAAGCTGGGGGACCGTGCCGAGGCCTCTGTGAGTAAATGTGAGCTGAGCCCCAGGCCAGCTGCTGCTGAACTGTTCCCACCCTTCCCAGGTAAAACACCTGAATATGTACAAGGGCTTGAAAGCCTAGAGGAAGGGCCGTGGTGCCACACCAGTGACAGCACGCAGGCCAACTTGGTGTCTGCAGGCCAGCCAGGATGGTCCTGGCCCCGGGCGCGCTTCTGGAAGCTTTCCATTTCCCTGCCTGAGATACCCGTCCTGTCCTGGGCCCCACTACATTTTTTCCTTCCTCACCTCAGCCAGGAGAGAAATTCCAGTGGAAGTTATGGGTGACACATCCTCTTCTTTACAGGTGGCAGCCTGGCAACTCCTGCAGAAAGTCCAGCAGAGCCCCACTCACACCGGGCCACCAACAAAGCGGTGGACCCTCACACCATCCCTCCAGTACAGCCCCGAGACTGCTGACGGGGCAGAGAGTATGGAGTCAGGCACAGCTGCAGGGGCTATTGCTGCCTGGAGTGCTGTTTCTATTGACCTCAACCCAGGCACACCTGGGGAGGGCTTGCCGGCAGGGTCAGGCTGCCAAGGTCAGCTAATCCTCAGCCCTCAGGGAATCACATGGCAGAAAATGGACCTCGCTAAGACAGACTATTAGCCAAGGAAAAAAAGGACACTATGTCATTTGCAGCACCGTAGATGAGTCTAGAGGTAATCACGTGACTTGTAGTAAGTCAGAAAGTGCAAGACACATATCGTATGATATCACTTAGAGGTGTTACCTAAAAATTGATACCAGGGCAGATATTTCCACGGAGAAGGGCAATCCCAGATTCATTAAACAAACTTATGGTTCACCAATGGAAAGGTGTGAGGATTGGATTCATTACGGTATTGGGGTTAACAGACATATACAAACACAGGTGAAATATATAAACACCAAAGACCTACGGAATACCAAGAGAAGACCACTCAACATTCTGTCATAACGTACATGGGAAAAGGATCCCAGGAAGAACAGACATATGTATATGTGTAAAAGAAACACATCTTGCACACCTACAACAAGCCAAACGTTGTCATCAAACTTGCTGTAATAAAAAATAAAAAATTAAATTAAAAACACGAACAAGAAGTAGTGAGACAAACTTGAGGGGCTTTCTCCTGGCACATTCCATTCTCAATTACAATCTAGAACGCGACTTCCATTGAGGCTCTGCTGCCCTAGTAACCAGATTTGGTAAGGGAGAACTGCTGCCACCTTGTGGCCGTTTCACACAACAGCAGCTTTAATCCCAGCGCTAATGGTCAGTGGATATTCAAAATCGTTACAGGCCTGTAAATGACACCTGCCCTGAAAACAAATCCTGGGGTCATATATCGACCAAAAATTTCAAAAGACGTCCATATTTCAAAACGACAGTTTCAAGAGGCATATTTTACGCACATTAGTGTTCTGCTTCTTTTGCTTTCTTTCTTTCCTTGTTAAAAAAACGGGAATGGAAAAAGGCAACCCTCAGAATGGGCGAAAACGTTCGCAAACGAATCAATGGACAGAGGTTTTATCTCCAATATATATAAACAGCTCATGCAGCTTAATATTAATAAAACAAACAGCCCAATACAAAAATAGGCAGAAGATCTAAATAGACATTTCTTCAAAGAAGACACAGAGATGGCCAAGACGCACATGAAAAGCTGCTCAACATCACTAATTATTAGAGAAATGCAAATCAAAACTACAATGAGGTATGACCTCACACCTGTTAGAATCGGCATCATCAGAAAATCTACAAACCACAAATTCTGGGGAGGGTGTGGACAAAAGGAACCCTCTTCCACTATTGGTGGGAATGTAAATTGATACAGTCACTATGGAGAACAGTATGGAGGTTCCTTTTAAAAACTAAAAAGAGAATTACCCACTGATCCAGCAATCCCACTTCTGGGCATATACCCAGAGAAAACCATTAATCAAAAAGACACATTCACCACAATGTTCATTACAGCACTATTTACAATAGCCAGGTAATGGAAGCAACCTAAATGCCCACAGACAGACGAATGGATAAAGATGCGGTCCATATATAAAATGGAATATTACTCAGCCATAAAAAGGAATGAAACTGGGCCATTTGTAGAGAAGTCGATGGATCTAGAGACTGTCGTACAGAGTGAAGTAAGTCAGAAAGAGTAAAACAAATATTGTATATTAATGCCTATATGTGGAACCTAGAACAATGGTACAGATGACCTGGTTTGCAGGGCAGAAATAGAGACACAGAGGTAGAGAACAAACGTATGGACACGAAGTGAGGGAAGCCATGCGGTGGTGGTGTTGGGATGAGTTGGGATATTGGGATTGACCTGTATACATGTATGTGCATAAAATAGATAACTAATAATAACCTGCTGTATAATAAATAAATAAAATTAAATTTCAAAATTTTTAAAAATAAAATTTAAAAATACAACAGAAAAAAGTTCTTCCTTTCACACAGATGTATTTATATGAATGAATTATTTCCATGCTTATATCTATAAATACATAAAAGAGGAATAAAATCTAACTTGAACCGAAAAGAGAAACAAAACCTGAACCTAACAGTTATACAGAGGAAAACCCTACCAAGGCACTTGCTCCAGCAGTAAACAATTGTGAAATTGGTCAGAGGTGGGGAATCATCTCCCATACAGCAAGCAGCCCCGCCCCCCCACGCATGGAGCGTCCTCATTGCAAAGCTGGGGGACCGTGCCGAGGCCTCTGTGAGTAAATGTGAGCTGAGCCCCAGGCCAGCTGCTGCTGAACTGTTCCCACCCTTCCCAGGTAAAACACCTGAATATGTACAAGGGCTTGAAAGCCTAGAGGAAGGGCCGTGGTGCCACACCAGTGACAGCACGCAGGCCAACTTGGTGTCTGCAGGCCAGCCAGGATGGTCCTGGCCCCGGGCGCTCTTCTGGAAGCTTTCCATTTCCCTGCCTGAGATACCCGTCCTGTCCTGGGCCCCACTACATTTTTTCCTTCCTCACCTCAGCCAGGAGAGAAATTCCAGTGGAAGTTATGGGTGACACATCCTCTTCTTTACAGGTGGCAGCCTGGCAACTCCTGCAGAAAGTCCAGCAGAGCCGCACTCACACCGGGCCACCAACAAAGCGGTGGGCCCTCACACCATCCCTCCAGTACAGCCCCGAGACTGCTGACGGGGCAGAGAGTATGGAGTCAGGCACAGCTGCAGGGGCTATTGCTGCCTGGAGTGCTGTTTCTATTGACCTCAACCCAGGCACACCTGGGGAGGGCTTGCCGGCAGGGTCAGGCTGCCCAGGTCAGCTAATCCTCAGCCCTCAGGGAATCACATGGCAGAAAATGGACCTCGCTAAGACAGACTATTAGCCAAGGAAAAAAAGGACACTATGCCATTTGCAGCACCGTAGATGAGTCTAGAGGTAATCACGTGACTTGTAGTAAGTCAGAAAGTGCAAGACACATATCGTATGATATCACTTAGAGGTGTTACCTAAAAATTGATACCAGGGCAGATATTTCCACGGAGAAGGGCAATCCCAGATTCATTAAACAAACTTATGGTTCACCAATGGAAAGGTGTGAGGATTGGATTCATTACGGTATTGGGGTTAACAGACATATACAAACACAGGTGAAATATATAATCACCAAAGACCTACGGAATACCAAGAGAAGACCACTCAACATTCTGTCATAACGTACATGGGAAAAGGATCCCAGGAAGAACAGACATATGTATATGTGTAAAAGAAACACATCTTGCACACCTACAACAAGCCAAACGTTGTCATAAAACTTGCTGTAATAAAAAAATAAAAAATTAAATTAAAAACACGAACAAGAAGTAGTGAGACAAACTTGAGGGGCTTTCTCCTGGCACATTCCATTCTCAATTGCAATCAAGAACGCGACTTCCATTGAGGCTCTGCTGCCCTAGTAACCAGATTTGGTAAGGGAGAACTGCTGCCACCTTGTGGCCGTTTCACACAACAGCAGCTTTAATCCCAGCGCTAATGGTCAGTGGATATTCAAAATCGTTACAGGCCTGTAAATGACACCTGCCCTGAAAACAAATCCTGGGGTCATATATCGACCAAAAAATTCAAAAGACGTCCATATTTCAAAACGGCAGTTTCAAGAGGCATATTTTACGCACATTAGTGTTCTGCTTCTTTTGCTTTCTTTCTTTCTTTGTTAAAAAAACGGGAATGGAAAAAGGCAACCCTCAGAATGGGCGAAAACGTTCGCAAACGAATCAATGGACAGAGGTTTTATCTCCAATATATATAAACAGCTCATGCAGCTTAATATTAATAAAACAAACAGCCCAATACAAAAATGGGCAGAAGATCTAAATAGACATTTCTTCAAAGAAGACACAGAGATGGCCAAGACGCACATGAAAAGCTGCTCAACATCACTAATTATTAGAGAAATGCAAATCAAAACTACAATGAGGTATGACCTCACACCTGTTAGAATCGGCATCATCAGAAAATCTACAAACCACAAATTCTGGGGAGGGTGTGGACAAAAGGAACCCTCTTCCACTATTGGTGGGAATGTAAATTGATACAGTCACTATGGAGAACAGTATGGAGGTTCCTTTTAAAAACTAAAAAGAGAATTACCAACTGATCCAGCAATCCCACTTCTGGGCATATACCCAGAGAAAACCATTAATCAAAAAGACACATTCACCACAATGTTCATTACAGCACTATTTACAATAGCCAGGTAATGGACGCAACCTAAATGCCCACAGACAGAGGAATGGATAAAGATGTGGTCCATATATAAAATGGAATATTACTCAGCCATAAAAAGGAATGAAACTGGGCCATTTGTAGAGAAGTCGATGGATCTAGAGACTGTCGTACAGAGTGAAGTAAGTCAGAAAGAGAAAAACAAATATTGTATATTAATGCCTATATGTGGAACCTAGAACAATGGTACAGATGACCTGGTTTGCAGGGCAGAAATAGAGACACAGAGGTAGAGAACAAACGTATGGACACGAAGTGAGGGAAGCCATGTGGCGGTGGTGTTGGGATGAGTTGGGATATTGGGAGTGACCTGAATACATGTATGTGCATAAAATAGATAACTAATAATAACCTGCTGTATAATAAATAAATAAAATTAAATTTCAAAATTTTTAAAAATAAAATTTAAAAATACAACAGAAAAAAGTTCTTCCTTTCACACAGATGTATTTATATGAATGAATTATTTCCATGCTTATATCTATAAATACATAAAAGAGGAATAAAATCTAACTTGAACCGAAAAGAAAAACAAAACCTGAACCTAACAGTTATACAGAGGAAAACCCTACCAAGGCACTTGCTCCAGCAGTAAACAATTGTGAAATTGGTCAGAGGTGGGGAATCATCTCCCATACAGCAAGCAGCCCCGCCCCCCCACGCATGGAGCGTCCTCATTGCAAAGCTGGGGGACCGTGCCGAGGCCTCTGTGAGTAAATGTGAGCTGAGCCCCAGGCCAGCTGCTGCTGAACTGTTCCCACCCTTCCCAGGTAAAACACCTGAATATGTACAAGGGCTTGAAAGCCTAGAGGAAGGGCCGTGGTGCCACACCAGTGACAGCACGCAGGCCAACTTGGTGTCTGCAGGCCAGCCAGGATGGTCCTGGCCCCGGGCGCTCTTCTGGAAGCTTTCCATTTCCCTGCCTGAGATACCCGTCCTGTCCTGGGCCCCACTACATTTTTTCCTTCCTCACCTCAGCCAGGAGAGAAATTCCAGTGGAAGTTATGGGTGACACATCCTCTTCTTTACAGGTGGCAGCCTGGCAACTCCTGCAGAAAGTCCAACAGAGCCGCACTCACACCGGGCCACCAACAAAGCGGTGGACCCTCACACCATCCCTCCAGTACAGCCCCGAGACTGCTGACGGGGCAGAGAGTATGGAGTCAGGCACAGCTGCAGGGGCTATTGCTGCCTGGAGTGCTGTTTCTATTGACCTCAACCCAGGCACACCTGGGGAGGGCTTGCCGGCAGGGTCAGGCTGCCCAGGTCAGCTAATCCTCAGCCCTCAGGGAATCACATGGCAGAAAATGGACCTCGCTAAGACAGACTATTAGCCAAGGAAAAAAAGGACACTATGTCATTTGCAGCACCGTAGATGAGTCTAGAGGTAATCACGTGACTTGTAGTAAGTCAGAAAGTGCAAGACACATATCGTATGATATCACTTAGAGGTGTTACCTAAAAATTGATACCAGGGCAGATATTTCCACGGAGAAGGGCAATCCCAGATTCATTAAACAAACTTATGGTTCACCAATGGAAAGGTGTGAGGATTGGATTCATTACGGTATTGGGGTTAACAGACATATACAAACACAGGTGAAATATATAAACACCAAAGACCTACGGAATACCAAGAGAAGACCACTCAACATTCTGTCATAACGTACATGGGAAAAGGATCCCAGGAAGAACAGACATATGTATATGTGTAAAAGAAACACATCTTGCACACCTACAACAAGCCAAACGTTGTCATCAAACTTGCTGTAATAAAAAATAAAAAATTAAATTAAAAACACGAACAAGAAGTAGTGAGACAAACTTGAGGGGCTTTCTCCTGGCACATTCCATTCTCAATTACAATCTAGAACGCGACTTCCATTGAGGCTCTGCTGCCCTAGTAACCAGATTTGGTAAGGGAGAACTGCTGCCACCTTGTGGCCGTTTCACACAACAGCAGCTTTAATCCCAGCGCTAATGGTCAGTGGATATTCAAAATCGTTACAGGCCTGTAAATGACACCTGCCCTGAAAACAAATCCTGGGGTCATATATCGACCAAAAATTTCAAAAGACGTCCATATTTCAAAACGACAGTTTCAAGAGGCATATTTTACGCACATTAGTGTTCTGCTTCTTTTGCTTTCTTTCTTTCCTTGTTAAAAAAACGGGAATGGAAAAAGGCAACCCTCAGAATGGGCGAAAACGTTCGCAAACGAATCAATGGACAGAGGTTTTATCTCCAATATATATAAACAGCTCATGCAGCTTAATATTAATAAAACAAACAGCCCAATACAAAAATAGGCAGAAGATCTAAATAGACATTTCTTCAAAGAAGACACAGAGATGGCCAAGACGCACATGAAAAGCTGCTCAACATCACTAATTATTAGAGAAATGCAAATCAAAACTACAATGAGGTATGACCTCACACCTGTTAGAATCGGCATCATCAGAAAATCTACAAACCACAAATTCTGGGGAGGGTGTGGACAAAAGGAACCCTCTTCCACTATTGGTGGGAATGTAAATTGATACAGTCACTATGGAGAACAGTATGGAGGTTCCTTTTAAAAACTAAAAAGAGAATTACCCACTGATCCAGCAATCCCACTTCTGGGCATATACCCAGAGAAAACCATTAATCAAAAAGACACATTCACCACAATGTTCATTACAGCACTATTTACAATAGCCAGGTAATGGAAGCAACCTAAATGCCCACAGACAGACGAATGGATAAAGATGCGGTCCATATATAAAATGGAATATTACTCAGCCATAAAAAGGAATGAAACTGGGCCATTTGTAGAGAAGTCGATGGATCTAGAGACTGTCGTACAGAGTGAAGTAAGTCAGAAAGAGTAAAACAAATATTGTATATTAATGCCTATATGTGGAACCTAGAACAATGGTACAGATGAACTGGTTTGCAGGGCAGAAATAGAGACACAGAGGTAGAGAACAAACGTATGGACACGAAGTGGGGGAAGCCATGCGGTGGTGGTGTTGGGATGAGTTGGGATATTGGGATTGACCTGTATACATGTATGTGCATAAAATAGATAACTAATAATAACCTGCTGTATAATAAATAAATAAAATTAAATTTCAAAATTTTTAAAAATAAAATTTAAAAATACAACAGAAAAAAGTTCTTCCTTTCACACAGATGTATTTATATGAATGAATTATTTCCATGCTTATATCTATAAATACATAAAAGAGGAATAAAATCTAACTTGAACCGAAAAGAAAAACAAAACCTGAACCTAACAGTTATACAGAGGAAAACCCTACCAAGGCACTTGCTCCAGCAGTAAACAATTGTGAAATTGGTCAGAGGTGGGGAATCATCTCCCATACAGCAAGCAGCCCCGCCCCCCCACGCATGGAGCGTCCTCATTGCAAAGCTGGGGGACCGTGCCGAGGCCTCTGTGAGTAAATGTGAGCTGAGCCCCAGGCCAGCTGCTGCTGAACTGTTCCCACCCTTCCCAGGTAAAACACCTGAATATGTACAAGGGCTTGAAAGCCTAGAGGAAGGGCCGTGGTGCCACACCAGTGACAGCACGCAGGCCAACTTGGTGTCTGCAGGCCAGCCAGGATGGTCCTGGCCCCGGGCGCTCTTCTGGAAGCTTTCCATTTCCCTGCCTGAGATACCCGTCCTGTCCTGGGCCCCACTACATTTTTTCCTTCCTCACCTCAGCCAGGAGAGAAATTCCAGTGGAAGTTATGGGTGACACATCCTCTTCTTTACAGGTGGCAGCCTGGCAACTCCTGCAGAAAGTCCAACAGAGCCGCACTCACACCGGGCCACCAACAAAGCGGTGGACCCTCACACCATCCCTCCAGTACAGCCCCGAGACTGCTGACGGGGCAGAGAGTATGGAGTCAGGCACAGCTGCAGGGGCTATTGCTGCCTGGAGTGCTGTTTCTATTGACCTCAACCCAGGCACACCTGGGGAGGGCTTGCCGGCAGGGTCAGGCTGCCCAGGTCAGCTAATCCTCAGCCCTCAGGGAATCACATGGCAGAAAATGGACCTCGCTAAGACAGACTATTAGCCAAGGAAAAAAAGGACACTATGCCATTTGCAGCACCGTAGATGAGTCTAGAGGTAATCACGTGACTTGTAGTAAGTCAGAAAGTGCAAGACACATATCGTATGATATCACTTAGAGGTGTTACCTAAAAATTGATACCAGGGCAGATATTTCCACGGAGAAGGGCAATCCCAGATTCATTAAACAAACTTATGGTTCACCAATGGAAAGGTGTGAGGATTGGATTCATTACGGTATTGGGGTTAACAGACATATACAAACACAGGTGAAATATATAATCACCAAAGACCTACGGAATACCAAGAGAAGACCACTCAACATTCTGTCATAACGTACATGGGAAAAGGATCCCAGGAAGAACAGACATATGTATATGTGTAAAAGAAACACATCTTGCACACCTACAACAAGCCAAACGTTGTCATCAAACTTGCTGTAATAAAAAATAAAAAATTAAATTAAAAACACGAACAAGAAGTAGTGAGACAAACTTGAGGGGCTTTCTCCTGGCACATTCCATTCTCAATTACAATCTAGAACGCGACTTCCATTGAGGCTCTGCTGCCCTAGTAACCAGATTTGGTAAGGGAGAACTGCTGCCACCTTGTGGCCGTTTCACACAACAGCAGCTTTAATCCCAGCGCTAATGGTCAGTGGATATTCAAAATCGTTACAGGCCTGTAAATGACACCTGCCCTGAAAACAAATCCTGGGGTCATATATCGACCAAAAAATTCAAAAGACGTCCATATTTCAAAACGGCAGTTTCAAGAGGCATATTTTACGCACATTAGTGTTCTGCTTCTTTTGCTTTCTTTCTTTCTTTGTTAAAAAAACGGGAATGGAAAAAGGCAACCCTCAGAATGGGCGAAAACGTTCGCAAACGAATCAATGGACAGAGGTTTTATCTCCAATATGTATAAACGGCTCATGCACCTTAATATTAATAAAACAAACAGCCCAATACAAAAATGGGCAGAAGATCTAAATAGACATTTCTTCAAAGAAGACACAGAGATGGCCAAGACGCACATGAAAACCTGCTCAACATCACTAATTATGAGAGAAATGCAAATCAAAACTACAATGAGGTATGACCTCACACCTGTTAGAATCGGCATCATCAGAAAATCTACAAACCACAAATTCTGGGGAGGGTGTGGACAAAAGGAACCCTCTTCCACTATTGGTGGGAATGTAAATTGATACAGTCACTATGGAGAACAGTATGGAGGTTCCTTTTAAAAACTAAAAAGAGAATTACCAACTGATCCAGCAATCCCACTTCTGGGCATATACCCAGAGAAAACCATTAATCAAAAAGACACATTCACCACAATGTTCATTACAGCACTATTTACAATAGCCAGGTAATGGACGCAACCTAAATGCCCACAGACAGAGGAATGGATAAAGATGTGGTCCATATATAAAATGGAATATTACTCAGCCATAAAAAGGAATGAAACTGGGCCATTTGTAGAGAAGTCGATGGATCTAGAGACTGTCGTACAGAGTGAAGTAAGTCAGAAAGAGAAAAACAAATATTGTATATTAATGCCTATGTGTGGAACCTAGAACAATGGTACAGATGAACTGGTTTGCAGGGCAGAAATAGAGACACAGAGGTAGAGAACAAACGTATGGACACGAAGTGAGGGAAGCCATGTGGTGGTGCTGTTGGGATGAGTTGGGATATTGGGATTGACCTGTATACATGTATGTGCATAAAATAGATAACTAATAATAACCTGCTGTATAATAAATAAATAAAATTAAATTTCAAAATTTTTAAAAATAAAATTTAAAAATACAACAGAAAAAAGTTCTTCCTTTCACACAGATGTATTTATATGAATGAATTATTTCCATGCTTATATCTATAAATACATAAAAGAGGAATAAAATCTAACTTGAACCGAAAAGAAAAACAAAACCTGAACCTAACTGTTATACAGAGGAAAACCCTACCAAGGCACTTGCTCCAGCAGTAAACAATTCTGAAATTGGTCAGAGGTGGGGAATCATCTCCCATACAGCAAGCAGCCCCGCCCCCCCACGCATGGAGCGTCCTCATTGCAAAGCTGGGGGACCGTGCCGAGGCCTCTGTGAGTAAATGTGAGCTGAGCCCCAGGCCAGCTGCTGCTGAACTGTTCCCACCCTTCCCAGGTAAAACACCTGAATATGTACAAGGGCTTGAAAGCCTAGAGGAAGGGCCGTGGTGCCACACCAGTGACAGCACGCAGGCCAACTTGGTGTCTGCAGGCCAGCCAGGATGGTCCTGGCCCCGGGCGCTCTTCTGGAAGCTTTCCATTTCCCTGCCTGAGATACCCGTCCTGTCCTGGGCCCCACTACATTTTTTCCTTCCTCACCTCAGCCAGGAGAGAAATTCCAGTGGAAGTTATGGGTGACACATCCTCTTCTTTACAGGTGGCAGCCTGGCAACTCCTGCAGAAAGTCCAGCAGAGCCCCACTCACACCGGGCCACCAACAAAGCGGTGGACCCTCACACCATCCCTCCAGTACAGCCCCGAGACTGCTGACGGGGCAGAGAGTATGGAGTCAGGCACAGCTGCAGGGGCTATTGCTGCCTGGAGTGCTGTTTCTATTGACCTCAACCCAGGCACACCTGGGGAGGGCTTGCCGGCAGGGTCAGGCTGCCCAGGTCAGCTAATCCTCAGCCCTCAGGGAATCACATGGCAGAAAATGGACCTCGCTAAGACAGACTATTAGCCAAGGAAAAAAGGACACTATGCCATTTGCAGCACCGTAGATGAGTCTAGAGGTAATCACGTGACTTGTAGTAAGTCAGAAAGTGCAAGACACATATCGTATGATATCACTTAGAGGTGTTACCTAAAAATTGATACCAGGGCAGATATTTCCACGGAGAAGGGCAATCCCAGATTCATTAAACAAACTTATGGTTCACCAATGGAAAGGTGTGAGGATTGGATTCATTACGGTATTGGGGTTAACAGACATATACAAACACAGGTGAAATATATAATCACCAAAGACCTACGGAATACCAAGAGAAGACCACTCAACATTCTGTCATAACGTACATGGGAAAAGGATCCCAGGAAGAACAGACATATGTATATGTGTAAAAGAAACACATCTTGCACACCTACAACAAGCCAAACGTTGTCATCAAACTTGCTGTAATAAAAAAATAAAAAATTAAATTAAAAACACGAACAAGAAGTAGTGAGACAAACTTGAGGGGCTTTCTCCTGGCACATTCCATTCTCAATTGCAATCAAGAACGCGACTTCCATTGAGGCTCTGCTGCCCTAGTAACCAGATTTGGTAAGGGAGAACTGCTGCCACCTTGTGGCCGTTTCACACAACAGCAGCTTTAATCCCAGCGCTAATGGTCAGTGGATATTCAAAATCATTACAGGCCTGTAAATGACACCTGCCCTGAAAACAAATCCTGGGGTCATATATCGACCAAAAAATTCAAAAGACGTCCATATTTCAAAACGACAGTTTCAAGAGGCATATTTTACGCACATTAGTGTTCTGCTTCTTTTGCTTTCTTTCTTTCTTTGTTAAAAAAACGGGAATGGAAAAAGGCAACCCTCAGAATGGGCAAAAACGTTCGCAAACGAATCAATGGACAGAGGTTTTATCTCCAATATGTATAAACAGCTCATGCAGCTTAATATTAATAAAAGAAACAGCCCAATACAAAAATGGGCAGAAGATCTAAATAGACATTTCTTCAAAGAAGACACAGAGATGGCCAAGACGCACATGAAAAGCTGCTCAACATCACTAATTATTAGAGAAATGCAAATCAAAACTACAATGAGGTATGACCTCACACCTGTTAGAATCGGCATCATCAGAAAATCTACAAACCACAAATTCTGGGAAGGGTGTGGACAAAAGGAACCCTCTTCCACTATTGGTGGGAATGTAAATTGATACAGTCACTATGGAGAACAGTATGGAGGTTCCTTTTAAAAACTAAAAAGAGAATTACCAACTGATCCAGCAATCCCACTTCTGGGCATATACCCAGAGAAAACCATTAATCAAAAAGACACATTCACCACAATGTTCATTACAGCACTATTTACAATAGCCAGGTAATGGAAGCAACCTAAATGCCCACAGACAGACGAATGGATAAAGATGCGGTCCATATATAAAATGGAATATTACTCAGCCATAAAAAGGAATGAAACTGGGCCATTTGTAGAGAAGTCGATGGATCTAGAGACTGTCGTACAGAGTGAAGTAAGTCAGAAAGAGTAAAACAAATATTGTATATTAATGCCTATATGTGGAACCTAGAACAATGGTACAGATGACCTGGTTTGCAGGGCAGAAATAGAGACAGAGAGGTAGAGAACAAACGTATGGACACGAAGTGAGGGAAGACATGCGGTGGTGGTGTTGGGATGAGTTGGGATATTGGGATTGACCTGTATACATGTATGTGCATAAAATAGATAACTAATAATAACCTGTTGTATAATAAATAAATAAAATTAAATTTCAAAATTTTTAAAAATAAAATTTAAAAATACAACAGAAAAAAGTTCTTCCTTTCACACAGATGTATTTATATGAATGAATTATTTCCATGCTTATATCTATAAATACATAAAAGAGGAATAAAATCTAACTTGAACCGAAAAGAAAAACAAAACCTGAACCTAACAGTTATACAGAGGAAAACCCTACCAAGGCACTTGCTCCAGCAGTAAACAATTCTGAAATTGGTCAGAGGTGGGGAATCATCTCCCATACAGCAAGCAGCCCCGCCCCCCCACGCATGGAGCGTCCTCATTGCAAAGCTGGGGGACCGTGCCGAGGCCTCTGTGAGTAAATGTGAGCTGAGCCCCAGGCCAGCTGCGGCTGAACTGTCCCCACCCTTCCCAGGTAAAACACCTGAATATGTACAAGGGCTTGAAAGCCTAGAGGAAGGGCCGTGGTGCCACACCAGTGACAGCACGCAGGCCAACTTGGTGTCTGCAGGCCAGCCAGGATGGTCCTGGCCCCGGGCGCTCTTCTGGAAGCTTTCCATTTCCCTGCCTGAGATACCCGTCCTGTCCTGGGCCCCACTACATTTTTTCCTTCCTCACCTCAGCCAGGAGAGAAATTCCAGTGGAAGTTATGGGTGACACATCCTCTTCTTTACAGGTGGCAGCCTGGCAACTCCTGCAGAAAGTCCAACAGAGCCCCACTCACACCGGGCCACCAACAAAGCGGTGGACCCTCACACCATCCCTCCAGTACAGCCCCGAGACTGCTGACGGGGCAGAGAGTATGGAGTCAGGCACAGCTGCAGGGGCTATTGCTGCCTGGAGTGCTGTTTCTATTGACCTCAACCCAGGCACACCTGGGGAGGGCTTGCCGGCAGGGTCAGGCTGCCCAGGTCAGCTAATCCTCAGCCCTCAGGGAATCACATGGCAGAAAATGGACCTCGCTAAGACAGACTATTAGCCAAGGAAAAAAGGACACTATGCCATTTGCAGCACCGTAGATGAGTCTAGAGGTAATCACGTGACTTGTAGTAAGTCAGAAAGTGCAAGACACATATCGTATGATATCACTTAGAGGTGTTACCTAAAAATTGATACCAGGGCAGATATTTCCACGGAGAAGGGCAATCCCAGATTCATTAAACAAACTTATGGTTCACCAATGGAAAGGTGTGAGGATTGGATTCATTACGGTATTGGGGTTAACAGACATATACAAACACAGGTGAAATATATAATCACCAAAGACCTACGGAATACCAAGAGAAGACCACTCAACATTCTGTCATAACGTACATGGGAAAAGGATCCCAGGAAGAACAGACATATGTATATGTGTAAAAGAAACACATCTTGCACACCTACAACAAGCCAAACGTTGTCATCAAACTTGCTGTAATAAAAAAATAAAAAATTAAATTAAAAACACGAACAAGAAGTAGTGAGACAAACTTGAGGGGCTTTCTTCTGGCACATTCCATTCTCAATTGCAATCAAGAACGCGACTTCCATTGAGGCTCTGCTGCCCTAGTAACCAGATTTGGTAAGGGAGAACTGCTGCCACCTTGTGGCCGTTCCACACAACAGCAGCTTTAATCCCAGCGCTAATGGTCAGTGGATATTCAAAATCATTACAGGCCTGTAAATGACACCTGCCCTGAAAACAAATCCTGGGGTCATATATCGACCAAAAAATTCAAAAGACGTCCATATTTCAAAACGACAGTTTCAAGAGGCATATTTTACGCACATTAGTGTTCTGCTTCTTTTGCTTTCTTTCTTTCTTTGTTAAAAAAACGGGAATGGAAAAAGGCAACCCTCAGAATGGGCAAAAACGTTCGCAAACGAATCAATGGACAGAGGTTTTATCTCCAATATGTATAAACAGCTCATGCAGCTTAATATTAATAAAAGAAACAGCCCAATACAAAAATGGGCAGAAGATCTAAATAGACATTTCTTCAAAGAAGACACAGAGATGGCCAAGACGCACATGAAAAGCTGCTCAACATCACTAATTATTAGAGAAATGCAAATCAAAACTACAATGAGGTATGACCTCACACCTGTTAGAATCGGCATCATCAGAAAATCTACAAACCACAAATTCTGGGAAGGGTGTGGACAAAAGGAACCCTCTTCCACTATTGGTGGGAATGTAAATTGATACAGTCACTATGGAGAACAGTATGGAGGTTCCTTTTAAAAACTAAAAAGAGAATTACCAACTGATCCAGCAATCCCACTTCTGGGCATATACCCAGAGAAAACCATTAATCAAAAAGACACATTCACCACAATGTTCATTACAGCACTATTTACAATAGCCAGGTAATGGAAGCAACCTAAATGCCCACAGACAGACGAATGGATAAAGATGCGGTCCATATATAAAATGGAATATTACTCAGCCATAAAAAGGAATGAAACTGGGCCATTTGTAGAGAAGTCGATGGATCTAGAGACTGTCGTACAGAGTGAAGTAAGTCAGAAAGAGTAAAACAAATATTGTATATTAATGCCTATATGTGGAACCTAGAACAATGGTACAGATGACCTGGTTTGCAGGGCAGAAATAGAGACACAGAGGTAGAGAACAAACGTATGGACACGAAGTGAGGGAAGACATGCGGTGGTGGTGTTGGGATGAGTTGGGATATTGGGATTGACCTGTATACATGTATGTGCATAAAATAGATAACTAATAATAACCTGTTGTATAATAAATAAATAAAATTAAATTTCAAAATTTTTAAAAATAAAATTTAAAAATACAACAGAAAAAAGTTCTTCCTTTCACACAGATGTATTTATATGAATGAATTATTTCCATGCTTATATCTATAAATACATAAAAGAGGAATAAAATCTAACTTGAACCGAAAAGAAAAACAAAACCTGAACCTAACAGTTATACAGAGGAAAACCCTACCAAGGCACTTGCTCCAGCAGTAAACAATTCTGAAATTGGTCAGAGGTGGGGAATCATCTCCCATACAGCAAGCAGCCCCGCCCCCCCACGCATGGAGCGTCCTCATTGCAAAGCTGGGGGACCGTGCCGAGGCCTCTGTGAGTAAATGTGAGCTGAGCCCCAGGCCAGCTGCGGCTGAACTGTTCCCACCCTTCCCAGGTAAAACACCTGAATATGTACAAGGGCTTGAAAGCCTAGAGGAAGGGCCGTGGTGCCACACCAGTGACAGCACGCAGGCCAACTTGGTGTCTGCAGGCCAGCCAGGATGGTCCTGGCCCCGGGCGCTCTTCTGGAAGCTTTCCATTTCCCTGCCTGAGATACCCGTCCTGTCCTGGGCCCCACTACATTTTTTCCTTCCTCACCTCAGCCAGGAGAGAAATTCCAGTGGAAGTTATGGGTGACACATCCTCTTCTTTACAGGTGGCAGCCTGGCAACTCCTGCAGAAAGTCCAGCAGAGCCCCACTCACACCGGGCCACCAACAAAGCGGTGGACCCTCACACCATCCCTCCAGTACAGCCCCGAGACTGCTGACGGGGCAGAGAGTATGGAGTCAGGCACAGCTGCAGGGGCTATTGCTGCCTGGAGTGCTGTTTCTATTGACCTCAACCCAGGCACACCTGGGGAGGGCTTGCCGGCAGGGTCAGGCTGCCCAGGTCAGCTAATCCTCAGCCCTCAGGGAATCACATGGCAGAAAATGGACCTCGCTAAGACAGACTATTAGCCAAGGAAAAAAAGGACACTATGCCATTTGCAGCACCGTAGATGAGTCTAGAGGTAATCACGTGACTTGTAGTAAGTCAGAAAGTGCAAGACACATATCGTATGATATCACTTAGAGGTGTTACCTAAAAATTGATACCAGGGCAGATATTTCCACGGAGAAGGGCAATCCCAGATTCATTAAACAAACTTATGGTTCACCAATGGAAAGGTGTGAGGATTGGATTCATTACGGTATTGGGGTTAACAGACATATACAAACACAGGTGAAATATATAATCACCAAAGACCTACGGAATACCAAGAGAAGACCACTCAACATTCTGTCATAACGTACATGGGAAAAGGATCCCAGGAAGAACAGACATATGTATATGTGTAAAAGAAACACATCTTGCACACCTACAACAAGCCAAACGTTGTCATCAAACTTGCTGTAATAAAGAATAAAAAATTAAATTAAAAACACGAACAAGAAGTAGTGAGACAAACTTGAGGGGCTTTCTCCTGGCACATTCCATTCTCAATTACAATCTAGAACGCGACTTCCATTGAGGCTCTGCTGCCCTAGTAACCAGATTTGGTAAGGGAGAACTGCTGCCACCTTGTGGCCGTTTCACACAACAGCAGCTTTAATCCCAGCGCTAATGGTCAGTGGATATTCAAAATCGTTACAGGCCTGTAAATGACACCTGCCCTGAAAACAAATCCTGGGGTCATATATCGACCAAAAAATTCAAAAGACGTCCATATTTCAAAACGACAGTTTCAAGAGGCATATTTTACGCACATTAGTGTTCTGCTTCTTTTGCTTTCTTTCTTTCCTTGTTAAAAAAACGGGAATGGAAAAAGGCAACCCTCAGAATGGGCAAAAACGTTCGCAAACGAATCAATGGACAGAGGTTTTATCTCCAATATATATAAACAGCTCATGCAGCTTAATATTAATAAAACAAACAGCCCAATACAAAAATGGGCAGAAGATCTAAATAGACATTTCTTCAAAGAAGACACAGAGATGGCCAAGACGCACATGAAAAGCTGCTCAACATCACTAATTATTAGAGAAATGCAAATCAAAACTACAATGAGGTATGACCTCACACCTGTTAGAATCGGCATCATCAGAAAATCTACAAACCACAAATTCTGGGGAGGGTGTGGACAAAAGGAACCCTCTTCCACTATTGGTGGGAATGTAAATTGATACAGTCACTATGGAGAACAGTATGGAGGTTCCTTTTAAAAATTAAAAGAGAATTACCAACTGATCCAGCAATCCCACTTCTGGGCATATACCCAGAGAAAACCATTAATCAAAAAGACACATTCACCACAATGTTCATTACAGCACTATTTACAATAGCCAGGTAATGGAAGCAACCTAAATGCCCACAGACAGACGAATGGATAAAGATGTGGTCCATATATAAAATGGAATATTACTCAGCCATAAAAAGGAATGAAACTGGGCCATTTGTAGAGAAGTCGATGGATCTAGAGACTGTCGTACAGAGTGAAGTAAGTCAGAAAGAGAAAAACAAATATTGTATATTAATGCCTATATGTGGAACCTAGAACAATGGTACAGATGAACTGGTTTGCAGGGCAGAAATAGAGACACAGAGGTAGAGAACAAACGTATGGACACGAAGTGGGGTAAGCCATGTGGTGGTGGTGTTGGGATGAGTTGGGATATTGGGAGTGACCTGTATACATGTATGTGCATAAAATAGATAACTAATAATAACCTGCTGTATAATAAATAAATAAATTTAAATTTCAAAATTTTTAAAAATAAAATTTAAAAATACAACAGAAAAAAGTTCTTCCTTTCACACAGATGTATTTATATGAATGAATTATTTCCATGCTTATATCTATAAATACATAAAAGGGGAATAAAATCTAACTTGAACCAAAAAGAAAAACAAAACCTGAACCTAACAGTTATACAGAGGAAAACCCTACCAAGGCACTTGCTCCAGTAGTAAACAATTCTGAAATTGGTCAGAGGTGGGGAATCATCTCCCATACAGCAAGCAGCCCCGCCCCCCCACGCATGGAGCGTCCTCATTGCAAAGCTGGGGGACCGTGCCGAGGCCTCTGTGAGTAAATGTGAGCTGAGCCCCAGGCCAGCTGCTGCTGAACTGTTCCCACCCTTCCCAGGTAAAACACCTGAATATGTACAAGGGCTTGAAAGCCTAGAGGAAGGGCCGTGGTGCCACACCAGTGACAGCACGCAGGCCAACTTGGTGTCTGCAGGCCAGCCAGGATGGTCCTGGCCCCGGGCGCTCTTCTGGAAGCTTTCCATTTCCCTGCCTGAGATACCCGTCCTGTCCTGGGCCCCACTACATTTTTTCCTTCCTCTCCTCAGCCAGGAGCGAAATTCCAGTGGAAGTTATGGGTGACACATCCTCTTCTTTACAGGTGGCAGCCTGGCAACTCCTGCAGAAAGTCCAGCAGAGCCCCACTCACACCGGGCCACCAACAAAGCGGTGGACCCTCACACCATCCCTCCAGTACAGCCCCGAGACTGCTGACGGGGCAGAGAGTATGGAGTCAGGCACAGCTGCAGGGGCTATTGCTGCCTGGAGTGCTGTTTCTATTGACCTCAACCCAGGCACACCTGGGGAGGGCTTGCCGGCAGGGTCAGGCTGCCCAGGTCAGCTAATCCTCAGCCCTCAGGGAATCACATGGCAGAAAATGGACCTCGCTAAGACAGACTATTAGCCAAGGAAAAAAAGGACACTATGCCATTTGCAGCACCGTAGATGAGTCTAGAGGTAATCACGTGACTTGTAGTAAGTCAGAAAGTGCAAGACACATATCGTATGATATCACTTAGAGGTGTTACCTAAAAATTGATACCAGGGCAGATATTTCCACGGAGAAGGGCAATCCCAGATTCATTAAACAAACTTATGGTTCACCAATGGAAAGGTGTGAGGATTGGATTCATTACGGTATTGGGGTTAACAGACATATACAAACACAGGTGAAATATATAATCACCAAAGACCTACGGAATACCAAGAGAAGACCACTCAACATTCTGTCATAACGTACATGGGAAAAGGATCCCAGGAAGAACAGACATATGTATATGTGTAAAAGAAACACATCTTGCACACCTACAACAAGCCAAACGTTGTCATCAAACTTGCTGTAATAAAAAAATAAAAAATTAAATTAAAAACACGAACAAGAAGTAGTGAGACAAACTTGAGGGGCTTTCTCCTGGCACATTCCATTCTCAATTACAATCTAGAACGTGACTTCCATTGAGGCTCTGCTGCCCTAGTAACCAGATTTGGTAAGGGAGAACTGCTGCCACCTTGTGGCCGTTTCACACAACAGCAGCTTTAATCCCAGCGCTAATGGTCAGTGGATATTCAAAATCGTTACAGGCCTGTAAATGACACCTGCCCTGAAAACAAATCCTGGGGTCATATATCGACCAAAAATTTCAAAAGACGTCCATATTTCAAAACGACAGTTTCAAGAGGCATATTTTATGCACATTAGTGTTCTGCTTCTTTTGCTTTCTTTCTTTCCTTGTTAAAAAAACGGGAATGGAAAAAGGCAACCCTCAGAATGGGCGAAAACGTTCGCAAACGAATCAATGGACAGAGGTTTTATCTCCAATATATATAAACAGCTCATGCAGCTTAATATTAATAAAACAAACAGCCCAATACAAAAATGGGCAGAAGATCTAAATAGACATTTCTTCAAAGAAGACACAGAGATGGCCAAGACGCACATGAAAAGCTGCTCAACATCACTAATTATTAGAGAAATGCAAATCAAAACTACAATGAGGTATGACCTCACACCTGTTAGAATCGGCATCATCAGAAAATCTACAAACCACAAATTCTGGGGAGGGTGTGGACAAAAGGAACCCTCTTCCACTATTGGTGGGAATGTAAATTGATACAGTCACTATGGAGAACAGTATGGAGGTTCCTTTTAAAAACTAAAAAGAGAATTACCAACTGATCCAGCAATCCCACTTCTGGGCATATACCCAGAGAAAACCATTAATCAAAAAGACACATTCACCACAATGTTCATTACAGCACTATTTACAATAGCCAGGTAATGGAAGCAACCTAAATGCCCACAGACAGACGAATGGATAAAGATGCGGTCCATATATAAAATGGAATATTACTCAGCCATAAAAAGGAATGAAACTGGGCCATTTGTAGAGAAGTCGATGGATCTAGAGACTGTCGTACAGAGTGAAGTAAGTCAGAAAGAGTAAAACAAATATTGTATATTAATGCCTATATGTGGAACCTAGAACAATGGTACAGATGACCTGGTTTGCAGGGCAGAAATAGAGACACAGAGGTAGAGAACAAACGTATGGACACGAAGTGAGGGAAGCCATGTGGTGGTGGTGTTGGGATGAGTTGGGATATTGGGATTGACCTGTATACATGTATGTGCATAAAATAGATAACTAATAATAACCTGCTGTATAATAAATAAATAAAATTAAATTTCAAAATTTTTAAAAATAAAATTTAAAAATACAACAGAAAAAAGTTCTTCCTTTCACACAGATGTATTTATATGAATGAATTATTTCCATGCTTATATCTATAAATACATAAAAGAGGAATAAAATCTAACTTGAACCGAAAAGAAAAACAAAACCTGAACCTAACAGTTATACAGAGGAAAACCCTACCAAGGCACTTGCTCCAGCAGTAAACAATTCTGAAATTGGTCAGAGGTGGGGAATCATCTCCCATACAGCAAGCAGCCCCGCCCCCCACGCATGGAGCGTCCTCATTGCAAAGCTGGGGGACCGTGCCGAGGCCTCTGTGAGTAAATGTGAGCTGAGCCCCAGGCCAGCTGCGGCTGAACTGTTCCCACCCTTCCCAGGTAAAACACCTGAATATGTACAAGGGCTTGAAAGCCTAGAGGAAGGGCCGTGGTGCCACACCAGTGACAGCACGCAGGCCAACTTGGTGTCTGCAGGCCAGCCAGGATGGTCCTGGCCCCGGGCGCTCTTCTGGAAGCTTTCCATTTCCCTGCCTGAGATACCCGTCCTGTCCTGGGCCCCACTACATTTTTTCCTTCCTCACCTCAGCCAGGAGAGAAATTCCAGTGGAAGTTATGGGTGACACATCCTCTTCTTTACAGGTGGCAGCCTGGCAACTCCTGCAGAAAGTCCAGCAGAGCCCCACTCACACCGGGCCACCAACAAAGCGGTGGACCCTCACACCATCCCTCCAGTACAGCCCCGAGACTGCTGACGGGGCAGAGAGTATGGAGTCAGGCACAGCTGCAGGGGCTATTGCTGCCTGGAGTGCTGTTTCTATTGACCTCAACCCAGGCACACCTGGGGAGGGCTTGCCGGCAGGGTCAGGCTGCCCAGGTCAGCTAATCCTCAGCCCTCAGGGAATCACATGGCAGAAAATGGACCTCGCTAAGACAGACTATTAGCCAAGGAAAAAAAGGACACTATGCCATTTGCAGCACCGTAGATGAGTCTAGAGGTAATCACGTGACTTGTAGTAAGTCAGAAAGTGCAAGACACATATCGTATGATATCACTTAGAGGTGTTACCTAAAAATTGATACCAGGGCAGATATTTCCATGGAGAAGGGCAATCCCAGATTCATTAAACAAACTTATGGTTCACCAATGGAAAGGTGTGAGGATTGGATTCATTACGGTATTGGGGTTAACAGACATATACAAACACAGGTGAAATATATAATCACCAAAGACCTACGGAATACCAAGAGAAGACCACTCAACATTCTGTCATAACGTACATGGGAAAAGGATCCCAGGAAGAACAGACATATGTATATGTGTAAAAGAAACACATCTTGCACACCTACAACAAGCCAAACGTTGTCATCAAACTTGCTGTAATAAAAAATAAAAAATTAAATTAAAAACACGAACAAGAAGTAGTGAGACAAACTTGAGGGGCTTTCTCCTGGCACATTCCATTCTCAATTACAATCTAGAACGCGACTTCCATTGAGGCTCTGCTGCCCTAGTAACCAGATTTGGTAAGGGAGAACTGCTGCCACCTTGTGGCCGTTTCACACAACAGCAGCTTTAATCCCAGCACTAATGGTCAGTGGATATTCAAAATCGTTACAGGCCTGTAAATGACACCTGCCCTGAAAACAAATCCTGGGGTCATATATCGACCAAAAAATTCAAAAGACGTCCATATTTCAAAACGACAGTTTCAAGAGGCATATTTTACGCACATTAGTGTTCTGCTTCTTTTGCTTTCTTTCTTTCCTTGTTAAAAAAACGGGAATGGAAAAAGGCAACCCTCAGAATGGGCGAAAACGTTCGCAAACGAATCAATGGACAGAGGTTTTATCTCCAATATATATAAACAGCTCATGCAGCTTAATATTAATAAAACAAACAGCCCAATACAAAAATGGGCAGAAGATCTAAATAGACATTTCTTCAAAGAAGACACAGAGATGGCCAAGACGCACATGAAAAGCTGCTCAACATCACTAATGATTAGAGAAATGCAAATCAAAACTACAATGAGGTATGACCTCACACCTCTTAGAATCGGCATCATCAGAAAATCTACAAACCACAAATTCTGGGGAGGGTGTGGACAAAAGGAACCCTCTTCCACTATTGGTGGGAATGTAAATTGATACAGTCACTATGGAGAACAGTATGGAGGTTCCTTTTAAAAACTAAAAAGAGAATTACCAACTGATCCAGCAATCCCACTTCTGGGCATATACCCAGAGAAAACCATTAATCAAAAAGACACATTCACCACAATGTTCATTACAGCACTATTTACAATAGCCAGGTAATGGAAGCAACCTAAATGCCCACAGACAGACGAATGGATAAAGATGTGGTCCATATATAAAATGGAATATTACTCAGCCATAAAAAGGAATGAAACTGGGCCATTTGTAGAGAAGTCGATGGATCTAGAGACTGTCGTACAGAGTGAAGTAAGTCAGAAAGAGAAAAACAAATATTGTATATTAATGCCTATATGTGGAACCTAGAACAATGGTACAGATGAACTGGTTTGCAGGGCAGAAATAGAGACACAGAGGTAGAGAACAAACGTATGGACACGAAGTGGGGTAAGCCATGTGGTGGTGGTGTTGGGATGAGTTGGGATATTGGGAGTGACCTGTATACATGTATGTGCATAAAATAGATAACTAATAATAACCTGCTGTATAATAAATAAATAAAATAAAATTTCAAAATTTTTAAAAATAAAATTTAAAAATACAACAGAAAAAAGTTCTTCCTTTCACACAGATGTATTTATATGAATGAATTATTTCCATGCTTATATCTATAAATACATAAAAGAGGAATAAAATCTAACTTGAACCAAAAAGAAAAACAAAACCTGAACCTAACAGTTATACAGAGGAAAACCCTACCAAGGCACTTGCTCCAGTAGTAAACAATTCTGAAATTGGTCAGAGGTGGGGAATCATCTCCCATACAGCAAGCAGCCCCGCCCCCCCACGCATGGAGCGTCCTCATTGCAAAGCTGGGGGACCGTGCCGAGGCCTCTGTGAGTAAATGTGAGCTGAGCCCCAGGCCAGCTGCTGCTGAACTCTTCCCACCCTTCCCAGGTAAAACACCTGAATATGTACAAGGGCTTGAAAGCCTAGAGGAAGGGCCGTGGTGCCACACCAGTGACAGCACGCAGGCCAACTTGGTGTCTGCAGGCCAGCCAGGATGGTCCTGGCCCCGGGCGCTCTTCTGGAAGCTTTCCATTTCCCTGCCTGAGATACCCGTCCTGTCCTGGGCCCCACTACATTTTTTCCTTCCTCACCTCAGCCAGGAGAGAAATTCCAGTGGAAGTTATGGGTGACACATCCTCTTCTTTACAGGTGGCAGCCTGGCAACTCCTGCAGAAAGTCCAGCAGAGCCCCACTCACACCGGGCCACCAACAAAGCGGTGGACCCTCACACCATCCCTCCAGTACAGCCCCGAGACTGCTGACGGGGCAGAGAGTATGGAGTCAGGCACAGCTGCAGGGGCTATTGCTGCCTGGAGTGCTGTTTCTATTGACCTCAACCCAGGCACACCTGGGGAGGGCTTGCCGGCAGGGTCAGGCTGCCCAGGTCAGCTAATCCTCAGCCCTCAGGGAATCACATGGCAGAAAATGGACCTCGCTAAGACAGACTATTAGCCAAGGAAAAAAAGGACACTATGCCATTTGCAGCACCGTAGATGAGTCTAGAGGTAATCACGTGACTTGTAGTAAGTCAGAAAGTGCAAGACACATATCGTATGATATCACTTAGAGGTGTTACCTAAAAATTGATACCAGGGCAGATATTTCCACGGAGAAGGGCAATCCCAGATTCATTAAACAAACTTATGGTTCACCAATGGAAAGGTGTGAGGATTGGATTCATTACGGTATTGGGGTTAACAGACATATACAAACACAGGTGAAATATATAATCACCAAAGACCTACGGAATACCAAGAGAAGGCTAGTCAACATTCTGTCATAACGTACATGGGAAAAGGATCCCAGGAAGAACAGACATATGTATATGTGTAAAAGAAACACATCTTGCACACCTACAACAAGCCAAACGTTGTCATCAAACTTGCTGTAATAAAAAAATAAAAAATTAAATTAAAAACACGAACAAGAAGTAGTGAGACAAACTTGAGGGGCTTTCTCCTGGCACATTCCATTCTCAATTACAATCTAGAACGTGACTTCCATTGAGGCTCTGCTGCCCTAGTAACCAGATTTGGTAAGGGAGAACTGCTGCCACCTTGTGGCCGTTTCACACAACAGCAGCTTTAATCCCAGCGCTAATGGTCAGTGGATATTCAAAATCGTTACAGGCCTGTAAATGACACCTGCCCTGAAAACAAATCCTGGGGTCATATATCGACCAAAAATTTCAAAAGACGTCCATATTTCAAAACGACAGTTTCAAGAGGCATATTTTACGCACATTAGTGTTCTGCTTCTTTTGCTTTCTTTCTTTCCTTGTTAAAAAAACGGGAATGGAAAAAGGCAACCCTCAGAATGGGCGAAAACGTTCGCAAACGAATCAATGGACAGAGGTTTTATCTCCAATATATATAAACAGCTCATGCAGCTTAATATTAATAAAACAAACAGCCCAATACAAAAATGGGCAGAAGATCTAAATAGATATTTCTTCAAAGAAGACACAGAGATGGCCAAGACGCACATGAAAAGCTGCTCAACATCACTAATTATTAGAGAAATGCAAATCAAAACTACAATGAGGTATGACCTCACACCTGTTAGAATCGGCATCATCAGAAAATCTACAAACCACAAATTCTGGGGAGGGTGTGGACAAAAGGAACCCTCTTCCACTATTGGTGGGAATGTAAATTGATACAGTCACTATGGAGAACAGTATGGAGGTTCCTTTTAAAAACTAAAAAGAGAATTACCAACTGATCCAGCAATCCCACTTCTGGGCATATACCCAGAGAAAACCATTAATCAAAAAGACACATTCACCACAATGTTCATTACAGCACTATTTACAATAGCCAGGTAATGGAAGCAACCTAAATGCCCACAGACAGACGAATGGATAAAGATGCGGTCCATATATAAAATGGAATATTACTCAGCCATAAAAAGGAATGAAACTGGGCCATTTGTAGAGAAGTCGATGGATCTAGAGACTGTCGTACAGAGTGAAGTAAGTCAGAAAGAGTAAAACAAATATTGTATATTAATGCCTATATGTGGAACCTAGAACAATGGTACAGATGACCTGGTTTGCAGGGCAGAAATAGAGACACAGAGGTAGAGAACAAACGTATGGACACGAAGTGAGGGAAGCCATGTGGTGGTGGTGTTGGGATGAGTTGGGATATTGGGATTGACCTGTATACATGTATGTGCATAAAATAGATAACTAATAATAACCTGCTGTATAATAAATAAATAAAATTAAATTTCAAAATTTTTAAAAATAAAATTTAAAAATACAACAGAAAAAAGTTCTTCCTTTCACACAGATGTATTTATATGAATGAATTATTTCCATGCTTATATCTATAAATACATAAAAGAGGAATAAAATCTAACTTGAACCGAAAAGAAAAACAAAACCTGAACCTAACAGTTATACAGAGGAAAACCCTACCAAGGCACTTGCTCCAGCAGTAAACAATTCTGAAATTGGTCAGAGGTGGGGAATCATCTCCCATACAGCAAGCAGCCCCGCCCCCCCACGCATGGAGCGTCCTCATTGCAAAGCTGGGGGACCGTGCCGAGGCCTCTGTGAGTAAATGTGAGCTGAGCCCCAGGCCAGCTGCTGCTGAACTGTTCCCACCCTTCCCAGGTAAAACACCTGAATATGTACAAGGGCTTGAAAGCCTAGAGGAAGGGCCGTGGTGCCACACCAGTGACAGCACGCAGGCCAACTTGGTGTCTGCAGGCCAGCCAGGATGGTCCTGGCCCCGGGCGCTCTTCTGGAAGCTTTCCATTTCCCTGCCTGAGATACCCGTCCTGTCCTGGGCCCCACTACATTTTTTCCTTCCTCACCTCAGCCAGGAGAGAAATTCCAGTGGAAGTTATGGGTGACACATCCTCTTCTTTACAGGTGGCAGCCTGGCAACTCCTGCAGAAAGTCCAACAGAGCCCCACTCACACCGGGCCACCAACAAAGCGGTGGACCCTCACACCATCCCTCCAGTACAGCCCCGAGACTGCTGACGGGGCAGAGAGTATGGAGTCAGGCACAGCTGCAGGGGCTATTGCTGCCTGGAGTGCTGTTTCTATTGACCTCAACCCAGGCACACCTGGGGAGGGCTTGCCGGCAGGGTCAGGCTGCCCAGGTCAGCTAATCCTCAGCCCTCAGGGAATCACATGGCAGAAAATGGACCTCGCTAAGACAGACTATTAGCCAAGGAAAAAAAGGACACTATGCCATTTGCAGCACCGTAGATGAGTCTAGAGGTAATCACGTGACTTGTAGTAAGTCAGAAAGTGCAAGACACATATCGTATGATATCACTTAGAGGTGTTACCTAAAAATTGATACCAGGGCAGATATTTCCACGGAGAAGGGCAATCCCAGATTCATTAAACAAACTTATGGTTCACCAATGGAAAGGTGTGAGGATTGGATTCATTACGGTATTGGGGTTAACAGACATATACAAACACAGGTGAAATATATAATCACCAAAGACCTACGGAATACCAAGAGAAGGCTAGTCAACATTCTGTCATAACGTACATGGGAAAAGGATCCCAGGAAGAACAGACATATGTATATGTGTAAAAGAAACACATCTTGCACACCTACAACAAGCCAAACGTTGTCATCAAACTTGCTGTAATAAAAAATAAAAAATTAAATTAAAAACACGAACAAGAAGTAGTGAGACAAACTTGAGGGGCTTTCTCCTGGCACATTCCATTCTCAATTACAATCTAGAACGCGACTTCCATTGAGGCTCTGCTGCCCTAGTAACCAGATTTGGTAAGGGAGAACTGCTGCCACCTTGTGGCCGTTTCACACAACAGCAGCTTTAATCCCAGCGCTAATGGTCAGTGGATATTCAAAATCGTTACAGGCCTGTAAATGACACCTGCCCTGAAAACAAATCCTGGGGTCATATATCGACCAAAAAATTCAAAAGACGTCCATATTTCAAAACGACAGTTTCAAGAGGCATATTTTACGCACATTAGTGTTCTGCTTCTTTTGCTTTCTTTCTTTCCTTGTTAAAAAAACGGGAATGGAAAAAGGCAACCCTCAGAATGGGCGAAAACGTTCGCAAACGAATCAATGGACAGAGGTTTTATCTCCAATATATATAAACAGCTCATGCAGCTTAATATTAATAAAACAAACAGCCCAATACAAAAATGGGCAGAAGATCTAAATAGACATTTCTTCAAAGAAGACACAGAGATGGCCAAGACGCACATGAAAAGCTGCTCAACATCACTAATTATTAGAGAAATGCAAATCAAAACTACAATGAGGTATGACCTCACACCTGTTAGAATCGGCATCATCAGAAAATCTACAAACCACAAATTCTGGGGAGGGTGTGGACAAAAGGAACCCTCTTCCACTATTGGTGGGAATGTAAATTGATACAGTCACTATGGAGAACAGGATGGAGGTTCCTTTTAAAAATTAAAAGAGAATTACCAACTGATCCAGCAATCCCACTTCTGGGCATATACCCAGAGAAAACCATTAATCAAAAAGACACATTCACCACAATGTTCATTACAGCACTATTTACAATAGCCAGGTAATGGAAGCAAACTAAATGCCCACAGACAGACGAATGGATAAAGATGTGCTCCATATATAAAATGGAATATTACTCAGCCATAAAAAGGAATGAAACTGGGCCATTTGTAGAGAAGTCGATGGATCTAGAGACTGTCGTACAGAGTGAAGTAAGTCAGAAAGAGAAAAACAAATATTGTATATTAATGCCTATATGTGGAACCTAGAACAATGGTACAGATGAACTGGTTTGCAGGGCAGAAATAGAGACACAGAGGTAGAGAACAAACGTATGGACACGAAGTGGGGTAAGCCATGTGGTGGTGGTGTTGGGATGAGTTGGGATATTGGGAGTGACCTGTATACATGTATGTGCATAAAATAGATAACTAATAATAACCTGCTGTATAATAAATAAATAAAATTAAATTTCAAAATTTTTAAAAATAAAATTTAAAAATACAACAGAAAAAAGTTCTTCCTTTCACACAGATGTATTTATATGAATGAATTATTTCCATGCTTATATCTATAAATACATAAAAGAGGAATAAAATCTAACTTGAACCAAAAAGAAAAACAAAACCTGAACCTAACAGTTATACAGAGGAAAACCCTACCAAGGCACTTGCTCCAGTAGTAAACAATTCTGAAATTGGTCAGAGGTGGGGAATCATCTCCCATACAGCAAGCAGCCCCGCCCCCCCACGCATGGAGCGTCCTCATTGCAAAGCTGGGGGACCGTGCCGAGGCCTCTGTGAGTAAATGTGAGCTGAGCCCCAGGCCAGCTGCTGCTGAACTCTTCCCACCCTTCCCAGGTAAAACACCTGAATATGTACAAGGGCTTGAAAGCCTAGAGGAAGGGCCGTGGTGCCACACCAGTGACAGCACGCAGGCCAACTTGGTGTCTGCAGGCCAGCCAGGATGGTCCTGGCCCCGGGCGCTCTTCTGGAAGCTTTCCATTTCCCTGCCTGAGATACCCGTCCTGTCCTGGGCCCCACTACATTTTTTCCTTCCTCACCTCAGCCAGGAGAGAAATTCCAGTGGAAGTTATGGGTGACACATCCTCTTCTTTACAGGTGGCAGCCTGGCAACTCCTGCAGAAAGTCCAACAGAGCCCCACTCACACCGGGCCACCAACAAAGCGGTGGACCCTCACACCATCCCTCCAGTACAGCCCCGAGACTGCTGACGGGGCAGAGAGTATGGAGTCAGGCACAGCTGCAGGGGCTATTGCTGCCTGGAGTGCTGTTTCTATTGACCTCAACCCAGGCACACCTGGGGAGGGCTTGCCGGCAGGGTCAGGCTGCCCAGGTCAGCTAATCCTCAGCCCTCAGGGAATCACATGGCAGAAAATGGACCTCGCTAAGACAGACTATTAGCCAAGGAAAAAAAGGACACTATGCCATTTGCAGCACCGTAGATGAGTCTAGAGGTAATCACGTGACTTGTAGTAAGTCAGAAAGTGCAAGACACATATCGTATGATATCACTTAGAGGTGTTACCTAAAAATTGATACCAGGGCAGATATTTCCACGGAGAAGGGCAATCCCAGATTCATTAAACAAACTTATGGTTCACCAATGGAAAGGTGTGAGGATTGGATTCATTACGGTATTGGGGTTAACAGACATATACAAACACAGGTGAAATATATAATCACCAAAGACCTACGGAATACCAAGAGAAGGCTAGTCAACATTCTGTCATAACGTACATGGGAAAAGGATCCCAGGAAGAACAGACATATGTATATGTGTAAAAGAAACACATCTTGCACACCTACAACAAGCCAAACGTTGTCATCAAACTTGCTGTAATAAAAAAATAAAAAATTAAATTAAAAACACGAACAAGAAGTAGTGAGACAAACTTGAGGGGCTTTCTCCTGGCACATTCCATTCTCAATTACAATCTAGAACGTGACTTCCATTGAGGCTCTGCTGCCCTAGTAACCAGATTTGGTAAGGGAGAACTGCTGCCACCTTGTGGCCGTTTCACACAACAGCAGCTTTAATCCCAGCGCTAATGGTCAGTGGATATTCAAAATCGTTACAGGCCTGTAAATGACACCTGCCCTGAAAACAAATCCTGGGGTCATATATCGACCAAAAATTTCAAAAGACGTCCATATTTCAAAACGACAGTTTCAAGAGGCATATTTTACGCACATTAGTGTTCTGCTTCTTTTGCTTTCTTTCTTTCCTTGTTAAAAAAACGGGAATGGAAAAAGGCAACCCTCAGAATGGGCGAAAACGTTCGCAAACGAATCAATGGACAGAGGTTTTATCTCCAATATATATAAACAGCTCATGCAGCTTAATATTAATAAAACAAACAGCCCAATACAAAAATGGGCAGAAGATCTAAATAGACATTTCTTCAAAGAAGACACAGAGATGGCCAAGACGCACATGAAAAGCTGCTCAACATCACTAATTATTAGAGAAATGCAAATCAAAACTACAATGAGGTATGACCTCACACCTGTTAGAATCGGCATCATCAGAAAATCTACAAACCACAAATTCTGGGGAGGGTGTGGACAAAAGGAACCCTCTTCCACTATTGGTGGGAATGTAAATTGATACAGTCACTATGGAGAACAGTATGGAGGTTCCTTTTAAAAACTAAAAAGAGAATTACCAACTGATCCAGCAATCCCACTTCTGGGCATATACCCAGAGAAAACCATTAATCAAAAAGACACATTCACCACAATGTTCATTACAGCACTATTTACAATAGCCAGGTAATGGAAGCAACCTAAATGCCCACAGACAGACGAATGGATAAAGATGCGGTCCATATATAAAATGGAATATTACTCAGCCATAAAAAGGAATGAAACTGGGCCATTTGTAGAGAAGTCGATGGATCTAGAGACTGTCGTACAGAGTGAAGTAAGTCAGAAAGAGTAAAACAAATATTGTATATTAATGCCTATATGTGGAACCTAGAACAATGGTACAGATGACCTGGTTTGCAGGGCAGAAATAGAGACACAGAGGTAGAGAACAAACGTATGGACACGAAGTGAGGGAAGCCATGTGGTGGTGGTGTTGGGATGAGTTGGGATATTGGGATTGACCTGTATACATGTATGTGCATAAAATAGATAACTAATAATAACCTGCTGTATAATAAATAAATAAAATTAAATTTCAAAATTTTTAAAAATAATATTTAAAAATACAACAGAAAAAAGTTCTTCCTTTCACACAGATGTATTTATATGAATGAATTATTTCCATGCTTATATCTATAAATACATAAAAGAGGAATAAAATCTAACTTGAACCGAAAAGAAAAACAAAACCTGAACCTAACAGTTATACAGAGGAAAACCCTACCAAGGCACTTGCTCCAGCAGTAAACAATTCTGAAATTGGTCAGAGGTGGGGAATCATCTCCCATACAGCAAGCAGCCCCGCCCCCCCACGCATGGAGCGTCCTCATTGCAAAGCTGGGGGACCGTGCCGAGGCCTCTGTGAGTAAATGTGAGCTGAGCCCCAGGCCAGCTGCTGCTGAACTGTTCCCACCCTTCCCAGGTAAAACACCTGAATATGTACAAGGGCTTGAAAGCCTAGAGGAAGGGCCGTGGTGCCACACCAGTGACAGCACGCAGGCCAACTTGGTGTCTGCAGGCCAGCCAGGATGGTCCTGGCCCCGGGCGCTCTTCTGGAAGCTTTCCATTTCCCTGCCTGAGATACCCGTCCTGTCCTGGGCCCCACTACATTTTTTCCTTCCTCACCTCAGCCAGGAAAGAAATTCCAGTGGAAGTTATGGGTGACACATCCTCTTCTTTACAGGTGGCAGCCTGGCAACTCCTGCAGAAAGTCCAACAGAGCCCCACTCACACCGGGCCACCAACAAAGCGGTGGACCCTCACACCATCCCTCCAGTACAGCCCCGAGACTGCTGACGGGGCAGAGAGTATGGAGTCAGGCACAGCTGCAGGGGCTATTGCTGCCTGGAGTGCTGTTTCTATTGACCTCAACCCAGGCACACCTGGGGAGGGCTTGCCGGCAGGGTCAGGCTGCCCAGGTCAGCTAATCCTCAGCCCTCAGGGAATCACATGGCAGAAAATGGACCTCGCTAAGACAGACTATTAGCCAAGGAAAAAAAGGACACTATGCCATTTGCAGCACCGTAGATGAGTCTAGAGGTAATCACGTGACTTGTAGTAAGTCAGAAAGTGCAAGACACATATCGTATGATATCACTTAGAGGTGTTACCTAAAAATTGATACCAGGGCAGATATTTCCACGGAGAAGGGCAATCCCAGATTCATTAAACAAACTTATGGTTCACCAATGGAAAGGTGTGAGGATTGGATTCATTACGGTATTGGGGTTAACAGACATATACAAACACAGGTGAAATATATAATCACCAAAGACCTACGGAATACCAAGAGAAGACTACTCAACATTCTGTCATAACGTACATGGGAAAAGGATCCCAGGAAGAACAGACATATGTATATGTGTAAAAGAAACACATCTTGCACACCTACAACAAGCCAAACGTTGTCATCAAACTTGCTGTAATAAAAAATAAAAAATTAAATTAAAAACACGAACAAGAAGTAGTGAGACAAACTTGAGGGGCTTTCTCCTGGCACATTCCATTCTCAATTACAATCTAGAACGCGACTTCCATTGAGGCTCTGCTGCCCTAGTAACCAGATTTGGTAAGGGAGAACTGCTGCCACCTTGTGGCCGTTTCACACAACAGCAGCTTTAATCCCAGCGCTAATGGTCAGTGGATATTCAAAATCGTTACAGGCCTGTAAATGACACCTGCCCTGAAAACAAATCCTGGGGTCATATATCGACCAAAAAATTCAAAAGACGTCCATATTTCAAAACGACAGTTTCAAGAGGCATATTTTACGCACATTAGTGTTCTGCTTCTTTTGCTTTCTTTCTTTCCTTGTTAAAAAAACGGGAATGGAAAAAGGCAACCCTCAGAATGGGCGAAAACGTTCGCAAACGAATCAATGGACAGAGGTTTTATCTCCAATATATATAAACAGCTCATGCAGCTTAATATTAATAAAACAAACAGCCCAATACAAAAATGGGCAGAAGATCTAAATAGACATTTCTTCAAAGAAGACACAGAGATGGCCAAGACGCACATGAAAAGCTGCTCAACATCACTAATTATTAGAGAAATGCAAATCAAAACTACAATGAGGTATGACCTCACACCTGTTAGAATCGGCATCATCAGAAAATCTACAAACCACAAATTCTGGGGAGGGTGTGGACAAAAGGAACCCTCTTCCACTATTGGTGGGAATGTAAATTGATACAGTCACTATGGAGAACAGGATGGAGGTTCCTTTTAAAAATTAAAAGAGAATTACCAACTGATCCAGCAATCCCACTTCTGGGCATATACCCAGAGAAAACCATTAATCAAAAAGACACATTCACCACAATGTTCATTACAGCACTATTTACAATAGCCAGGTAATGGAAGCAACCTAAATGCCCACAGACAGACGAATGGATAAAGATGTGGTCCATATATAAAATGGAATATTACTCAGCCATAAAAAGGAATGAAACTGGGCCATTTGTAGAGAAGTCGATGGATCTAGAGACTGTCGTACAGAGTGAAGTAAGTCAGAAAGAGAAAAACAAATATTGTATATTAATGCCTATATGTGGAACCTAGAACAATGGTACAGATGAACTGGTTTGCAGGGCAGAAATAGAGACACAGAGGTAGAGAACAAACGTATGGACACGAAGTGGGGTAAGCCATGTGGTGGTGGTGTTGGGATGAGTTGGGATATTGGGAGTGACCTGTATACATGTATGTGCATAAAATAGATAACTAATAATAACCTGCTGTATAATAAATAAATAAAATTAAATTTCAAAATTTTTAAAAATAAAATTTAAAAATACAACAGAAAAAAGTTCTTCCTTTCACACAGATGTATTTATATGAATGAATTATTTCCATGCTTATATCTATAAATACATAAAAGAGGAATAAAATCTAACTTGAACCAAAAAGAAAAACAAAACCTGAACCTAACAGTTATACAGAGGAAAACCCTACCAAGGCACTTGCTCCAGTAGTAAACAATTCTGAAATTGGTCAGAGGTGGGGAATCATCTCCCATACAGCAAGCAGCCCCGCCCCCCCACGCATGGAGCGTCCTCATTGCAAAGCTGGGGGACCGTGCCGAGGCCTCTGTGAGTAAATGTGAGCTGAGCCCCAGGCCAGCTGCTGCTGAACTCTTCCCACCCTTCCCAGGTAAAACACCTGAATATGTACAAGGGCTTGAAAGCCTAGAGGAAGGGCCGTGGTGCCACACCAGTGACAGCACGCAGGCCAACTTGGTGTCTGCAGGCCAGCCAGGATGGTCCTGGCCCAGGGCGCTCTTCTGGAAGCTTTCCATTTCCCTGCCTGAGATACCCGTCCTGTCCTGGGCCCCACTACATTTTTTCCTTCCTCACCTCAGCCAGGAGAGAAATTCCAGTGGAAGTTATGGGTGACACATCCTCTTCTTTACAGGTGGCAGCCTGGCAACTCCTGCAGAAAGTCCAGCAGAGCCCCACTCACACCGGGCCACCAACAAAGCGGTGGACCCTCACACCATCCCTCCAGTACAGCCCCGAGACTGCTGACGGGGCAGAGAGTATGGAGTCAGGCACAGCTGCAGGGGCTATTGCTGCCTGGAGTGCTGTTTCTATTGACCTCAACCCAGGCACACCTGGGGAGGGCTTGCCGGCAGGGTCAGGCTGCCCAGGTCAGCTAATCCTCAGCCCTCAGGGAATCACATGGCAGAAAATGGACCTCGCTAAGACAGACTATTAGCCAAGGAAAAAAAGGACACTATGCCATTTGCAGCACCGTAGATGAGTCTAGAGGTAATCACGTGACTTGTAGTAAGTCAGAAAGTGCAAGACACATATCGTATGATATCACTTAGAGGTGTTACCTAAAAATTGATACCAGGGCAGATATTTCCACGGAGAAGGGCAATCCCAGATTCATTAAACAAACTTATGGTTCACCAATGGAAAGGTGTGAGGATTGGATTCATTATGGTATTGGGGTTAACAGACATATACAAACACAGGTGAAATATATAATCACCAAAGACCTACGGAATACCAAGAGAAGGCTAGTCAACATTCTGTCATAACGTACATGGGAAAAGGATCCCAGGAAGAACAGACATATGTATATGTGTAAAAGAAACACATCTTGCACACCTACAACAAGCCAAACGTTGTCATCAAACTTGCTGTAATAAAAAAATAAAAAATTAAATTAAAAACACGAACAAGAAGTAGTGAGACAAACTTGAGGGGCTTTCTCCTGGCACATTCCATTCTCAATTACAATCTAGAACGTGACTTCCATTGAGGCTCTGCTGCCCTAGTAACCAGATTTGGTAAGGGAGAACTGCTGCCACCTTGTGGCCGTTTCACACAACAGCAGCTTTAATCCCAGCGCTAATGGTCAGTGGATATTCAAAATCGTTACAGGCCTGTAAATGACACCTGCCCTGAAAACAAATCCTGGGGTCATATATAGACCAAAAATTTCAAAAGACGTCCATATTTCAAAACGACAGTTTCAAGAGGCATATTTTACGCACATTAGTGTTCTGCTTCTTTTGCTTTCTTTCTTTCCTTGTTAAAAAAACGGGAATGGAAAAAGGCAACCCTCAGAATGGGCGAAAACGTTCGCAAACGAATCAATGGACAGAGGTTTTATCTCCAATATATATAAACAGCTCATGCAGCTTAATATTAATAAAACAAACAGCCCAATACAAAAATGGGCAGAAGATCTAAATAGACATTTCTTCAAAGAAGACACAGAGATGGCCAAGACGCACATGAAAAGCTGCTCAACATCACTAATTATTAGAGAAATGCAAATCAAAACTACAATGAGGTATGACCTCACACCTGTTAGAATCGGCATCATCAGAAAATCTACAAACCACAAATTCTGGGGAGGGTGTGGACAAAAGGAACCCTCTTCCACTATTGGTGGGAATGTAAATTGATACAGTCACTATGGAGAACAGTATGGAGGTTCCTTTTAAAAACTAAAAAGAGAATTACCAACTGATCCAGCAATCCCACTTCTGGGCATATACCCAGAGAAAACCATTAATCAAAAAGACACATTCACCACAATGTTCATTACAGCAGTATTTACAATAGCCAGGTAATGGAAGCAACCTAAATGCCCACAGACAGACGAATGGATAAAGATGCGGTCCATATATAAAATGGAATATTACTCAGCCATAAAAAGGAATGAAACTGGGCCATTTGTAGAGAAGTCGATGGATCTAGAGACTGTCGTACAGAGTGAAGTAAGTCAGAAAGAGTAAAACAAATATTGTATATTAATGCCTATATGTGGAACCTAGAACAATGGTACAGATGACCTGGTTTGCAGGGCAGAAATAGAGACACAGAGGTAGAGAACAAACGTATGGACACGAAGTGAGGGAAGCCATGTGGTGGTGGTGTTGGGATGAGTTGGGATATTGGGATTGACCTGTATACATGTATGTGCATAAAATAGATAACTAATAATAACCTGCTGTATAATAAATAAATAAAATTAAATTTCAAAATTTTTAAAAATAAAATTTAAAAATACAACAGAAAAAAGTTCTTCCTTTCACACAGATGTATTTATATGAATGAATTATTTCCATGCTTATATCTATAAATACATAAAAGAGGAATAAAATCTAACTTGAACCGAAAAGAAAAACAAAACCTGAACCTAACAGTTATACAGAGGAAAACCCTACCAAGGCACTTGCTCCAGCAGTAAACAATTCTGAAATTGGTCAGAGGTGGGGAATCATCTCCCATACAGCAAGCAGCCCCGCCCCCCCACGCATGGAGCGTCCTCATTGCAAAGCTGGGGGACCGTGCCGAGGCCTCTGTGAGTAAATGTGAGCTGAGCCCCAGGCCAGCTGCTGCTGAACTGTTCCCACCCTTCCCAGGTAAAACACCTGAATATGTACAAGGGCTTGAAAGCCTAGAGGAAGGGCCGTGGTGCCACACCAGTGACAGCACGCAGGCCAACTTGGTGTCTGCAGGCCAGCCAGGATGGTCCTGGCCCCGGGCGCTCTTCTGGAAGCTTTCCATTTCCCTGCCTGAGATACCCGTCCTGTCCTGGGCCCCACTACATTTTTTCCTTCCTCACCTCAGCCAGGAGAGAAATTCCAGTGGAAGTTATGGGTGACACATCCTCTTCTTTACAGGTGGCAGCCTGGCAACTCCTGCAGAAAGTCCAACAGAGCCCCACTCACACCGGGCCACCAACAAAGCGGTGGACCCTCACACCATCCCTCCAGTACAGCCCCGAGACTGCTGACGGGGCAGAGAGTATGGAGTCAGGCACAGCTGCAGGGGCTATTGCTGCCTGGAGTGCTGTTTCTATTGACCTCAACCCAGGCACACCTGGGGAGGGCTTGCCGGCAGGGTCAGGCTGCCCAGGTCAGCTAATCCTCAGCCCTCAGGGAATCACATGGCAGAAAATGGACCTCGCTAAGACAGACTATTAGCCAAGGAAAAAAAGGACACTATGCCATTTGCAGCACCGTAGATGAGTCTAGAGGTAATCACGTGACTTGTAGTAAGTCAGAAAGTGCAAGACACATATCGTATGATATCACTTAGAGGTGTTACCTAAAAATTGATACCAGGGCAGATATTTCCACGGAGAAGGGCAATCCCAGATTCATTAAACAAACTTATGGTTCACCAATGGAAAGGTGTGAGGATTGGATTCATTACGGTATTGGGGTTAACAGACATATACAAACACAGGTGAAATATATAATCACCAAAGACCTACGGAATACCAAGAGAAGACTACTCAACATTCTGTCATAACGTACATGGGAAAAGGATCCCAGGAAGAACAGACATATGTATATGTGTAAAAGAAACACATCTTGCACACCTACAACAAGCCAAACGTTGTCATCAAACTTGCTGTAATAAAAAATAAAAAATTAAATTAAAAACACGAACAAGAAGTAGTGAGACAAACTTGAGGGGCTTTCTCCTGGCACATTCCATTCTCAATTACAATCTAGAACGCGACTTCCATTGAGGCTCTGCTGCCCTAGTAACCAGATTTGGTAAGGGAGAACTGCTGCCACCTTGTGGCCGTTTCACACAACAGCAGCTTTAATCCCAGCGCTAATGGTCAGTGGATATTCAAAATCGTTACAGGCCTGTAAATGACACCTGCCCTGAAAACAAATCCTGGGGTCATATATCGACCAAAAAATTCAAAAGACGTCCATATTTCAAAACGACAGTTTCAAGAGGCATATTTTACGCACATTAGTGTTCTGCTTCTTTTGCTTTCTTTCTTTCCTTGTTAAAAAAACGGGAATGGAAAAAGGCAACCCTCAGAATGGGCGAAAACGTTCGCAAACGAATCAATGGACAGAGGTTTTATCTCCAATATATATAAACAGCTCATGCAGCTTAATATTAATAAAACAAACAGCCCAATACAAAAATGGGCAGAAGATCTAAATAGACATTTCTTCAAAGAAGACACAGAGATGGCCAAGACGCACATGAAAAGCTGCTCAACATCACTAATTATTAGAGAAATGCAAATCAAAACTACAATGAGGTATGACCTCACACCTGTTAGAATCGGCATCATCAGAAAATCTACAAACCACAAATTCTGGGGAGGGTGTGGACAAAAGGAACCCTCTTCCACTATTGGTGGGAATGTAAATTGATACAGTCACTATGGAGAACAGGATGGAGGTTCCTTTTAAAAATTAAAAGAGAATTACCAACTGATCCAGCAATCCCACTTCTGGGCATATACCCAGAGAAAACCATTAATCAAAAAGACACATTCACCACAATGTTCATTACAGCACTATTTACAATAGCCAGGTAATGGAAGCAACCTAAATGCCCACAGACAGACGAATGGATAAAGATGTGATCCATATATAAAATGGAATATTACTCAGCCATAAAAAGGAATGAAACTGGGCCATTTGTAGAGAAGTCGATGGATCTAGAGACTGTCGTACAGAGTGAAGTAAGTCAGAAAGAGAAAAACAAATATTGTATATTAATGCCTATATGTGGAACCTAGAACAATGGTACAGATGAACTGGTTTGCAGGGCAGAAATAGAGACACAGAGGTAGAGAACAAACGTATGGACACGAAGTGGGGTAAGCCATGTGGTGGTGGTGTTGGGATGAGTTGGGATATTGGGAGTGACCTGTATACATGTATGTGCATAAAATAGATAACTAATAATAACCTGCTGTATAATAAATAAATAAAATTAAATTTCAAAATTTTTAAAAATAAAATTTAAAAATACAACAGAAAAAAGTTCTTCCTTTCACACAGATGTATTTATATGAATGAATTATTTCCATGCTTATATCTATAAATACATAAAAGAGGAATAAAATCTAACTTGAACCAAAAAGAAAAACAAAACCTGAACCTAACAGTTATACAGAGGAAAACCCTACCAAGGCACTTGCTCCAGCAGTAAACAATTCTGAAATTGGTCAGAGGTGGGGAATCATCTCCCATACAGCAAGCAGCCCCGCCCCCCCACGCATGGAGCGTCCTCATTGCAAAGCTGGGGGACCGTGCCGAGGCCTCTGTGAGTAAATGTGAGCTGAGCCCCAGGCCAGCTGCTGCTGAACTGTTCCCACCCTTCCCAGGTAAAACACCTGAATATGTACAAGGGCTTGAAAGCCTAGAGGAAGGGCCGTGGTGCCACACCAGTGACAGCACGCAGGCCAACTTGGTGTCTGCAGGCCAGCCAGGATGGTCCTGGCCCCGGGCGCTCTTCTGGAAGCTTTCCATTTCCCTGCCTGAGATACCCGTCCTGTCCTGGGCCCCACTACATTTTTTCCTTCCTCACCTCAGCCAGGAGAGAAATTCCAGTGGAAGTTATGGGTGACACATCCTCTTCTTTACAGGTGGCAGCCTGGCAACTCCTGCAGAAAGTCCAGCAGAGCCCCACTCACACTGGGCCACCAAAAAAGCGGTGGACCCTCACACCATCCCTCCAGTACAGCCCCGAGACTGCTGACGGGGCAGAGAGTATGGAGTCAGGCACAGCTGCAGGGGCTATTGCTGCCTGGAGTGCTGTTTCTATTGACCTCAACCCAGGCACACCTGGGGAGGGCTTGCCGGCAGGGTCAGGCTGCCCAGGTCAGCTAATCCTCAGCCCTCAGGGAATCACATGGCAGAAAATGGACCTCGCTAAGACAGACTATTAGCCAAGGAAAAAAAGGACACTATGCCATTTGCAGCACCGTAGATGAGTCTAGAGGTAATCACGTGACTTGTAGTAAGTCAGAAAGTGCAAGACACATATCGTATGATATCACTTAGAGGTGTTACCTAAAAATTGATACCAGGGCAGATATTTCCACGGAGAAGGGCAATCCCAGATTCATTAAACAAACTTATGGTTCACCAATGGAAAGGTGTGAGGATTGGATTCATTATGGTATTGGGGTTAACAGACATATACAAACACAGGTGAAATATATAATCACCAAAGACCTACGGAATACCAAGAGAAGGCTAGTCAACATTCTGTCATAACGTACATGGGAAAAGGATCCCAGGAAGAACAGACATATGTATATGTGTAAAAGAAACACATCTTGCACACCTACAACAAGCCAAACGTTGTCATCAAACTTGCTGTAATAAAAAAATAAAAAATTAAATTAAAAACACGAACAAGAAGTAGTGAGACAAACTTGAGGGGCTTTCTCCTGGCACATTCCATTCTCAATTACAATCTAGAACGTGACTTCCATTGAGGCTCTGCTGCCCTAGTAACCAGATTTGGTAAGGGAGAACTGCTGCCACCTTGTGGCCGTTTCACACAACAGCAGCTTTAATCCCAGCGCTAATGGTCAGTGGATATTCAAAATCGTTACAGGCCTGTAAATGACACCTGCCCTGAAAACAAATCCTGGGGTCATATATCGACCAAAAATTTCAAAAGACGTCCATATTTCAAAACGACAGTTTCAAGAGGCATATTTTACGCACATTAGTGTTCTGCTTCTTTTGCTTTCTTTCTTTCCTTGTTAAAAAAACGGGAATGGAAAAAGGCAACCCTCAGAATGGGCGAAAACGTTCACAAACGAATCAATGGACAGAGGTTTTATCTCCAATATATATAAACAGCTCATGCAGCTTAATATTAATAAAACAAACAGCCCAATACAAAAATGGGCAGAAGATCTAAATAGACATTTCTTCAAAGAAGACACAGAGATGGCCAAGACGCACATGAAAAGCTGCTCAACATCACTAATTATTAGAGAAATGCAAATCAAAACTACAATGAGGTATGACCTCACACCTGTTAGAATCGGCATCATCAGAAAATCTACAAACCACAAATTCTGGGGAGGGTGTGGACAAAAGGAACCCTCTTCCACTATTGGTGGGAATGTAAATTGATACAGTCACTATGGAGAACAGTATGGAGGTTCCTTTTAAAAACTAAAAAGAGAATTACCAACTGATCCAGCAATCCCACTTCTGGGCATATACCCAGAGAAAACCATTAATCAAAAAGACACATTCACCACAATGTTCATTACAGCACTATTTACAATAGCCAGGTAATGGAAGCAACCTAAATGCCCACAGACAGACGAATGGATAAACATGCGGTCCATATATAAAATGGAATATTACTCAGCCATAAAAAGGAATGAAACTGGGCCATTTGTAGAGAAGTCGATGGATCTAGAGACTGTCGTACAGAGTGAAGTAAGTCAGAAAGAGTAAAACAAATATTGTATATTAATGCCTATATGTGGAACCTAGAACAATGGTACAGATGACCTGGTTTGCAGGGCAGAAATAGAGACACAGAGGTAGAGAACAAACGTATGGACACGAAGTGAGGGAAGCCATGTGGTGGTGGTGTTGGGATGAGTTGGGATATTGGGATTGACCTGTATACATGTATGTGCATAAAATAGATAACTAATAATAACCTGCTGTATAATAAATAAATAAAATTAAATTTCAAAATTTTTAAAAATAAAATTTAAAAATACAACAGAAAAAAGTTCTTCCTTTCACACAGATGTATTTATATGAATGAATTATTTCCATGCTTATATCTATAAATACATAAAAGAGGAATAAAATCTAACTTGAACCGAAAAGAAAAACAAAACCTGAACCTAACAGTTATACAGAGGAAAACCCTACCAAGGCACTTGCTCCAGCAGTAAACAATTGTGAAATTGGTCAGAGGTGGGGAATCATCTCCCATACAGCAAGCAGCCCCGCCCCCCCACGCATGGAGCGTCCTCATTGCAAAGCTGGGGGACCGTGCCGAGGCCTCTGTGAGTAAATGTGAGCTGAGCCCCAGGCCAGCTGCTGCTGAACTGTTCCCACCCTTCCCAGGTAAAACACCTGAATATGTACAAGGGCTTGAAAGCCTAGAGGAAGGGCCGTGGTGCCACACCAGTGACAGCACGCAGGCCAACTTGGTGTCTGCAGGCCAGCCAGGATGGTCCTGGCCCCGGGCGCTCTTCTGGAAGCTTTCCATTTCCCTGCCTGAGATACCCGTCCTGTCCTGGGCCCCACTACATTTTTTCCTTCCTCACCTCAGCCAGGAGAGAAATTCCAGTGGAAGTTATGGGTGACACATCCTCTTCTTTACAGGTGGCAGCCTGGCAACTCCTGCAGAAAGTCCAGCAGAGCCCCACTCACACCGGGCCACCAACAAAGCGGTGGACCCTCACACCATCCCTCCAGTACAGCCCCGAGACTGCTGACGGGGCAGAGAGTATGGAGTCAGGCACAGCTGCAGGGGCTATTGCTGCCTGGAGTGCTGTTTCTATTGACCTCAACCCAGGCACACCTGGGGAGGGCTTGCCGGCAGGGTCAGGCTGCCCAGGTCAGCTAATCCTCAGCCCTCAGGGAATCACATGGCAGAAAATGGACCTCGCTAAGACAGACTATGAGCCAAGGAAAAAAAGGACACTATGCCATTTGCAGCACCGTAGATGAGTCTAGAGGTAATCACGTGACTTGTAGTAAGTCAGAAAGTGCAAGACACATATCGTATGATATCACTTAGAGGTGTTACCTAAAAATTGATACCAGGGCAGATATTTCCACGGAGAAGGGCAATCCCAGATTCATTAAACAAACTTATGGTTCACCAATGGAAAGGTGTGAGGATTGGATTCATTACGGTATTGGGGTTAACAGACATATACAAACACAGGTGAAATATATAATCACCAAAGACCTACGGAATACCAAGAGAAGACTACTCAACATTCTGTCATAACGTACATGGGAAAAGGATCCCAGGAAGAACAGACATATGTATATGTGTAAAAGAAACACATCTTGCACACCTACAACAAGCCAAACGTTGTCATCAAACTTGCTGTAATAAAAAATAAAAAATTAAATTAAAAACACGAACAAGAAGTAGTGAGACAAACTTGAGGGGCTTTCTCCTGGCACATTCCATTCTCAATTACAATCTAGAACGCGACTTCCATTGAGGCTCTGCTGCCCTAGTAACCAGATTTGGTAAGGGAGAACTGCTGCCACCTTGTGGCCGTTTCACACAACAGCAGCTTTAATCCCAGCGCTAATGGTCAGTGGATATTCAAAATCGTTACAGGCCTGTAAATGACACCTGCCCTGAAAACAAATCCTGGGGTCATATATCGACCAAAAAATTCAAAAGACGTCCATATTTCAAAACGACAGTTTCAAGAGGCATATTTTACGCACATTAGTGTTCTGCTTCTTTTGCTTTCTTTCTTTCTTTGTTAAAAAAACGGGAATGGAAAAAGGCAACCCTCAGAATGGGCGAAAACGTTCGCAAACGAATCAATGGACAGAGGTTTTATCTCCAATATATATAAACAGCTCATGCAGCTTAATATTAATAAAACAAACAGCCCAATACAAAAATGGGCAGAAGATCTAAATAGACATTTCTTCAAAGAAGACACAGAGATGGCCAAGACGCACATGAAAAGCTGCTCAACATCACTAATTATTAGAGAAATGCAAATCAAAACTACAATGAGGTATGACCTCACACCCGTTAGAATCGGCATCATCAGAAAATCTACAAACCACAAATTCTGGGGAGGGTGTGGACAAAAGGAACCCTCTTCCACTATTGGTGGGAATGTAAATTGATACAGTCACTATGGAGAACAGTATGGAGGTTCCTTTTAAAAACTAAAAAGAGAATTACCAACTGATCCAGCAATCCCACTTCTGGGCATATACCCAGAGAAAACCATTAATCAAAAAGACACATTCACCACAATGTTCATTACAGCACTATTTACAATAGCCAGGTAATGGAAGCAACCTAAATGCCCACAGACAGACGAATGGATAAAGATGTGGTCCATATATAAAATGGAATATTACTCAGCCATAAAAAGGAATGAAACTGGGCCATTTGTAGAGAAGTCGATGGATCTAGAGACTGTCGTACAGAGTGAAGTAAGTCAGAAAGAGAAAAACAAATATTGTATATTAATGCCTATATGTGGAACCTAGAACAATGGTACAGATGAACTGGTTTGCAGGGCAGAAATAGAGACACAGAGGTAGAGAACAAACGTATGGACACGAAGTGGGGGAAGCCATGCGGTGGTGGTGTTGGGATGAGTTGGGATATTGGGATTGACCTGTATACATGTATGTGCATAAAATAGATAACTAATAATAACCTGCTGTATAATAAATAAATAAAATTAAATTTCAAAATTTTTAAAAATAAAATTTAAAAATACAACAGAAAAAAGTTCTTCCTTTCACACAGATGTATTTATATGAATGAATTATTTCCATGCTTATATCTATAAATACATAAAAGAGGAATAAAATCTAACTTGAACCGAAAAGAAAAACAAAACCTGAACCTAACAGTTATACAGAGGAAAACCCTACCAAGGCACTTGCTCCAGCAGTAAACAATTCTGAAATTGGTCAGAGGTGGGGAATCATCTCCCATACAGCAAGCAGCCCCGCCCCCCCACGCATGGAGCGTCCTCATTGCAAAGCTGGGGGACCGTGCCGAGGCCTCTGTGAGTAAATGTGAGCTGAGCCCCAGGCCAGCTGCTGCTGAACTGTTCCCACCCTTCCCAGGTAAAACACCTGAATATGTACAAGGGCTTGAAAGCCTAGAGGAAGGGCCGTGGTGCCACACCAGTGACAGCACGCAGGCCAACTTGGTGTCTGCAGGCCAGCCAGGATGGTCCTGGCCCCGGGCGCTCTTCTGGAAGCTTTCCATTTCCCTGCCTGAGATACCCGTCCTGTCCTGGGCCCCACTACATTTTTTCCTTCCTCACATCAGCCAGGAGAGAAATTCCAGTGGAAGTTATGGGTGACACATCCTCTTCTTTACAGGTGGCAGCCTGGCAACTCCTGCAGAAAGTCCAGCAGAGCCCCACTCACACCGGGCCACCAACAAAGCGGTGGACCCTCACACCATCCCTCCAGTACAGCCCCGAGACTGCTGACGGGGCAGAGAGTATGGAGTCAGGCACAGCTGCAGGGGCTATTGCTGCCTGGAGTGCTGTTTCTATTGACCTCAACCCAGGCACACCTGGGGAGGGCTTGCCGGCAGGGTCAGGCTGCCCAGGTCAGCTAATCCTCAGCCCTCAGGGAATCACATGGCAGAAAATGGACCTCGCTAAGACAGACTATGAGCCAAGGAAAAATAAGGACACTATGCCATTTGCAGCACCGTAGATGAGTCTAGAGGTAATCACGTGACTTGTAGTAAGTCAGAAAGTGCAAGACACATATCGTATGATATCACTTAGAGGTGTTACCTAAAAATTGATACCAGGGCAGATATTTCCATGGAGAAGGGCAATCCCAGATTCATTAAACAAACTTATGGTTCACCAATGGAAAGGTGTGAGGATTGGATTCATTACGGTATTGGGGTTAACAGACATATACAAACACAGGTGAAATATATAATCACCAAAGACCTACGGAATACCAAGAGAAGACTACTCAACATTCTGTCATAACGTACATGGGAAAAGGATCCCAGGAAGAACAGACATATGTATATGTGTAAAAGAAACACATCTTGCACACCTACAACAAGCCAAACGTTGTCATCAAACTTGCTGTAATAAAAAATAAAAAATTAAATTAAAAACACGAACAAGAAGTAGTGAGACAAACTTGAGGGGCTTTCTCCTGGCACATTCCATTCTCAATTACAATCTAGAACGCGACTTCCATTGAGGCTCTGCTGCCCTAGTAACCAGATTTGGTAAGGGAGAACTGCTGCCACCTTGTGGCCGTTTCACACAACAGCAGCTTTAATCCCAGCGCTAATGGTCAGTGGATATTCAAAATCGTTACAGGCCTGTAAATGACACCTGCCCTGAAAACAAATCCTGGGGTCATATATCGACCAAAAAATTCAAAAGACGTCCATATTTCAAAACGACAGTTTCAAGAGGCATATTTTACGCACATTAGTGTTCTGCTTCTTTTGCTTTCTTTCTTTCTTTGTTAAAAAAACGGGAATGGAAAAAGGCAACCCTCAGAATGGGCGAAAACGTTCGCAAACGAATCAATGGACAGAGGTTTTATCTCCAATATATATAAACAGCTCATGCAGCTTAATATTAATAAAACAAACAGCCCAATACAAAAATGGGCAGAAGATCTAAATAGACATTTCTTCAAAGAAGACACAGAGATGGCCAAGACGCACATGAAAAGCTGCTCAACATCACTAATTATTAGAGAAATGCAAATCAAAACTACAATGAGGTATGACCTCACACCTGTTAGAATCGGCATCATCAGAAAATCTACAAACCACAAATTCTGGGGAGGGTGTGGACAAAAGGAACCCTCTTCCACTATTGGTGGGAATGTAAATTGATACAGTCACTATGGAGAACAGTATGGAGGTTCCTTTTAAAAACTAAAAAGAGAATTACCAACTGATCCAGCAATCCCACTTCTGGGCATATACCCAGAGAAAACCATTAATCAAAAAGACACATTCACCACAATGTTCATTACAGCACTATTTACAATAGCCAGGTAATGGAAGCAACCTAAATGCCCACAGACAGACGAATGGATAAAGATGTGGTCCATATATAAAATGGAATATTACTCAGCCATAAAAAGGAATGAAACTGGGCCATTTGTAGAGAAGTCGATGGATCTAGAGACTGTCATACAGAGTGAAGTAAGTCAGAAAGAGAAAAACAAATATTGTATATTAATGCCTATATGTGGAACCTAGAACAATGGTACAGATGAACTGGTTTGCAGGGCAGAAATAGAGACACAGAGGTAGAGAACAAACGTATGGACACGAAGTGGGGGAAGCCATGCGGTGGTGGTGTTGGGATGAGTTGGGATATTGGGATTGACCTGTATACATGTATGTGCATAAAATAGATAACTAATAATAACCTGTTGTATAATAAATAAATAAAATTAAATTTCAAAATTTTTAAAAATAAAATTTAAAAATACAACAGAAAAAAGTTCTTCCTTTCACACAGATGTATTTATATGAATGAATTATTTCCATGCTTATATCTATAAATACATAAAAGAGGAATAAAATCTAACTTGAACCGAAAAGAAAAACAAAACCTGAACCTAACAGTTATACAGAGGAAAACCCTACCAAGGCACTTGCTCCAGCAGTAAACAATTGTGAAATTGGTCAGAGGTGGGGAATCATCTCCCATACAGCAAGCAGCCCCGCCCCCCCACGCATGGAGCGTCCTCATTGCAAAGCTGGGGGACCGTGCCGAGGCCTCTGTGAGTAAATGTGAGCTGAGCCCCAGGCCAGCTGCTGCTGAACTGTTCCCACCCTTCCCAGGTAAAACACCTGAATATGTACAAGGGCTTGAAAGCCTAGAGGAAGGGCCGTGGTGCCACACCAGTGACAGCACGCAGGCCAACTTGGTGTCTGCAGGCCAGCCAGGATGGTCCTGGCCCCGGGCGCTCTTCTGGAAGCTTTCCATTTCCCTGCCTGAGATACCCGTCCTGTCCTGGGCCCCACTACATTTTTTCCTTCCTCACCTCAGCCAGGAGAGAAATTCCAGTGGAAGTTATGGGTGACACATCCTCTTCTTTACAGGTGGCAGCCTGGCAACTCCTGCAGAAAGTCCAGCAGAGCCCCACTCACACCGGGCCACCAACAAAGCGGTGGACCCTCACACCATCCCTCCAGTACAGCCCCGAGACTGCTGACGGGGCAGAGAGTATGGAGTCAGGCACAGCTGCAGGGGCTATTGCTGCCTGGAGTGCTGTTTCTATTGACCTCAACCCAGGCACACCTGGGGAGGGCTTGCCGGCAGGGTCAGGCTGCCCAGGTCAGCTAATCCTCAGCCCTCAGGGAATCACATGGCAGAAAATGGACCTCGCTAAGACAGACTATGAGCCAAGGAAAAAAAGGACACTATGCCATTTGCAGCACCGTAGATGAGTCTAGAGGTAATCACGTGACTTGTAGTAAGTCAGAAAGTGCAAGACACATATCGTATGATATCACTTAGAGGTGTTACCTAAAAATTGATACCAGGGCAGATATTTCCACGGAGAAGGGCAATCCCAGATTCATTAAACAAACTTATGGTTCACCAATGGAAAGGTGTGAGGATTGGATTCATTACGGTATTGGGGTTAACAGACATATACAAACACAGGTGAAATATATAATCACCAAAGACCTACGGAATACCAAGAGAAGACTACTCAACATTCTGTCATAACGTACATGGGAAAAGGATCCCAGGAAGAACAGACATATGTATATGTGTAAAAGAAACACATCTTGCACACCTACAACAAGCCAAACGTTGTCATCAAACTTGCTGTAATAAAAAATAAAAAATTAAATTAAAAACACGAACAAGAAGTAGTGAGACAAACTTGAGGGGCTTTCTCCTGGCACATTCCATTCTCAATTACAATCTAGAACGCGACTTCCATTGAGGCTCTGCTGCCCTAGTAACCAGATTTGGTAAGGGAGAACTGCTGCCACCTTGTGGCCGTTTCACACAACAGCAGCTTTAATCCCAGCGCTAATGGTCAGTGGATATTCAAAATCGTTACAGGCCTGTAAATGACACCTGCCCTGAAAACAAATCCTGGGGTCATATATCGACCAAAAAATTCAAAAGACGTCCATATTTCAAAACGACAGTTTCAAGAGGCATATTTTACGCACATTAGTGTTCTGCTTCTTTTGCTTTCTTTCTTTCTTTGTTAAAAAAACGGGAATGGAAAAAGGCAACCCTCAGAATGGGCGAAAACGTTCGCAAACGAATCAATGGACAGAGGTTTTATCTCCAATATATATAAACAGCTCATGCAGCTTAATATTAATAAAACAAACAGCCCAATACAAAAATGGGCAGAAGATCTAAATAGACATTTCTTCAAAGAAGACACAGAGATGGCCAAGACGCACATGAAAAGCTGCTCAACATCACTAATTATTAGAGAAATGCAAATCAAAACTACAATGAGGTATGACCTCACACCCGTTAGAATCGGCATCATCAGAAAATCTACAAACCACAAATTCTGGGGAGGGTGTGGACAAAAGGAACCCTCTTCCACTATTGGTGGGAATGTAAATTGATACAGTCACTATGGAGAACAGTATGGAGGTTCCTTTTAAAAACTAAAAAGAGAATTACCAACTGATCCAGCAATCCCACTTCTGGGCATATACCCAGAGAAAACCATTAATCAAAAAGACACATTCACCACAATGTTCATTACAGCACTATTTACAATAGCCAGGTAATGGAAGCAACCTAAATGCCCACAGACAGACGAATGGATAAAGATGTGGTCCATATATAAAATGGAATATTACTCAGCCATAAAAAGGAATGAAACTGGGCCATTTGTAGAGAAGTCGATGGATCTAGAGACTGTCGTACAGAGTGAAGTAAGTCAGAAAGAGAAAAACAAATATTGTATATTAATGCCTATATGTGGAACCTAGAACAATGGTACAGATGAACTGGTTTGCAGGGCAGAAATAGAGACACAGAGGTAGAGAACAAACGTATGGACACGAAGTGGGGGAAGCCATGCGGTGGTGGTGTTGGGATGAGTTGGGATATTGGGATTGACCTGTATACATGTATGTGCATAAAATAGATAACTAATAATAACCTGCTGTATAATAAATAAATAAAATTAAATTTCAAAATTTTTAAAAATAAAATTTAAAAATACAACAGAAAAAAGTTCTTCCTTTCACACAGATGTATTTATATGAATGAATTATTTCCATGCTTATATCTATAAATACATAAAAGAGGAATAAAATCTAACTTGAACCGAAAAGAAAAACAAAACCTGAACCTAACAGTTATACAGAGGAAAACCCTACCAAGGCACTTGCTCCAGCAGTAAACAATTCTGAAATTGGTCAGAGGTGGGGAATCATCTCCCATACAGCAAGCAGCCCCGCCCCCCCACGCATGGAGCGTCCTCATTGCAAAGCTGGGGGACCGTGCCGAGGCCTCTGTGAGTAAATGTGAGCTGAGCCCCAGGCCAGCTGCTGCTGAACTGTTCCCACCCTTCCCAGGTAAAACACCTGAATATGTACAAGGGCTTGAAAGCCTAGAGGAAGGGCCGTGGTGCCACACCAGTGACAGCACGCAGGCCAACTTGGTGTCTGCAGGCCAGCCAGGATGGTCCTGGCCCCGGGCGCTCTTCTGGAAGCTTTCCATTTCCCTGCCTGAGATACCCGTCCTGTCCTGGGCCCCACTACATTTTTTCCTTCCTCACATCAGCCAGGAGAGAAATTCCAGTGGAAGTTATGGGTGACACATCCTCTTCTTTACAGGTGGCAGCCTGGCAACTCCTGCAGAAAGTCCAGCAGAGCCCCACTCACACCGGGCCACCAACAAAGCGGTGGACCCTCACACCATCCCTCCAGTACAGCCCCGAGACTGCTGACGGGGCAGAGAGTATGGAGTCAGGCACAGCTGCAGGGGCTATTGCTGCCTGGAGTGCTGTTTCTATTGACCTCAACCCAGGCACACCTGGGGAGGGCTTGCCGGCAGGGTCAGGCTGCCCAGGTCAGCTAATCCTCAGCCCTCAGGGAATCACATGGCAGAAAATGGACCTCGCTAAGACAGACTATGAGCCAAGGAAAAATAAGGACACTATGCCATTTGCAGCACCGTAGATGAGTCTAGAGGTAATCACGTGACTTGTAGTAAGTCAGAAAGTGCAAGACACATATCGTATGATATCACTTAGAGGTGTTACCTAAAAATTGATACCAGGGCAGATATTTCCATGGAGAAGGGCAATCCCAGATTCATTAAACAAACTTATGGTTCACCAATGGAAAGGTGTGAGGATTGGATTCATTACGGTATTGGGGTTAACAGACATATACAAACACAGGTGAAATATATAATCACCAAAGACCTACGGAATACCAAGAGAAGACTACTCAACATTCTGTCATAACGTACATGGGAAAAGGATCCCAGGAAGAACAGACATATGTATATGTGTAAAAGAAACACATCTTGCACACCTACAACAAGCCAAACGTTGTCATCAAACTTGCTGTAATAAAAAATAAAAAATTAAATTAAAAACACGAACAAGAAGTAGTGAGACAAACTTGAGGGGCTTTCTCCTGGCACATTCCATTCTCAATTACAATCTAGAACGCGACTTCCATTGAGGCTCTGCTGCCCTAGTAACCAGATTTGGTAAGGGAGAACTGCTGCCACCTTGTGGCCGTTTCACACAACAGCAGCTTTAATCCCAGCGCTAATGGTCAGTGGATATTCAAAATCGTTACAGGCCTGTAAATGACACCTGCCCTGAAAACAAATCCTGGGGTCATATATCGACCAAAAAATTCAAAAGACGTCCATATTTCAAAACGACAGTTTCAAGAGGCATATTTTACGCACATTAGTGTTCTGCTTCTTTTGCTTTCTTTCTTTCTTTGTTAAAAAAACGGGAATGGAAAAAGGCAACCCTCAGAATGGGCGAAAACGTTCGCAAACGAATCAATGGACAGAGGTTTTATCTCCAATATATATAAACAGCTCATGCAGCTTAATATTAATAAAACAAACAGCCCAATACAAAAATGGGCAGAAGATCTAAATAGACATTTCTTCAAAGAAGACACAGAGATGGCCAAGACGCACATGAAAAGCTGCTCAACATCACTAATTATTAGAGAAATGCAAATCAAAACTACAATGAGGTATGACCTCACACCTGTTAGAATCGGCATCATCAGAAAATCTACAAACCACAAATTCTGGGGAGGGTGTGGACAAAAGGAACCCTCTTCCACTATTGGTGGGAATGTAAATTGATACAGTCACTATGGAGAACAGTATGGAGGTTCCTTTTAAAAACTAAAAAGAGAATTACCAACTGATCCAGCAATCCCACTTCTGGGCATATACCCAGAGAAAACCATTAATCAAAAAGACACATTCACCACAATGTTCATTACAGCACTATTTACAATAGCCAGGTAATGGAAGCAACCTAAATGCCCACAGACAGACGAATGGATAAAGATGTGGTCCATATATAAAATGGAATATTACTCAGCCATAAAAAGGAATGAAACTGGGCCATTTGTAGAGAAGTCGATGGATCTAGAGACTGTCATACAGAGTGAAGTAAGTCAGAAAGAGAAAAACAAATATTGTATATTAATGCCTATATGTGGAACCTAGAACAATGGTACAGATGAACTGGTTTGCAGGGCAGAAATAGAGACACAGAGGTAGAGAACAAACGTATGGACACGAAGTGGGGGAAGCCATGCGGTGGTGGTGTTGGGATGAGTTGGGATATTGGGATTGACCTGTATACATGTATGTGCATAAAATAGATAACTAATAATAACCTGTTGTATAATAAATAAATAAAATTAAATTTCAAAATTTTTAAAAATAAAATTTAAAAATACAACAGAAAAAAGTTCTTCCTTTCACACAGATGTATTTATATGAATGAATTATTTCCATGCTTATATCTATAAATACATAAAAGAGGAATAAAATCTAACTTGAACCGAAAAGAAAAACAAAACCTGAACCTAACAGTTATACAGAGGAAAACCCTACCAAGGCACTTGCTCCAGCAGTAAACAATTGTGAAATTGGTCAGAGGTGGGGAATCATCTCCCATACAGCAAGCAGCCCCGCCCCCCCACGCATGGAGCGTCCTCATTGCAAAGCTGGGGGACCGTGCCGAGGCCTCTGTGAGTAAATGTGAGCTGAGCCCCAGGCCAGCTGCTGCTGAACTGTTCCCACCCTTCCCAGGTAAAACACCTGAATATGTACAAGGGCTTGAAAGCCTAGAGGAAGGGCCGTGGTGCCACACCAGTGACAGCACGCAGGCCAACTTGGTGTCTGCAGGCCAGCCAGGATGGTCCTGGCCCCGGGCGCTCTTCTGGAAGCTTTCCATTTCCCTGCCTGAGATACCCGTCCTGTCCTGGGCCCCACTACATTTTTTCCTTCCTCACCTCAGCCAGGAGAGAAATTCCAGTGGAAGTTATGGGTGACACATCCTCTTCTTTACAGGTGGCAGCCTGGCAACTCCTGCAGAAAGTCCAGCAGAGCCCCACTCACACCGGGCCACCAACAAAGCGGTGGACCCTCACACCATCCCTCCAGTACAGCCCCGAGACTGCTGACGGGGCAGAGAGTATGGAGTCAGGCACAGCTGCAGGGGCTATTGCTGCCTGGAGTGCTGTTTCTATTGACCTCAACCCAGGCACACCTGGGGAGGGCTTGCCGGCAGGGTCAGGCTGCCCAGGTCAGCTAATCCTCAGCCCTCAGGGAATCACATGGCAGAAAATGGACCTCGCTAAGACAGACTATGAGCCAAGGAAAAAAAGGACACTATGCCATTTGCAGCACCGTAGATGAGTCTAGAGGTAATCACGTGACTTGTAGTAAGTCAGAAAGTGCAAGACACATATCGTATGATATCACTTAGAGGTGTTACCTAAAAATTGATACCAGGGCAGATATTTCCACGGAGAAGGGCAATCCCAGATTCATTAAACAAACTTATGGTTCACCAATGGAAAGGTGTGAGGATTGGATTCATTACGGTATTGGGGTTAACAGACATATACAAACACAGGTGAAATATATAATCACCAAAGACCTACGGAATACCAAGAGAAGACTACTCAACATTCTGTCATAACGTACATGGGAAAAGGATCCCAGGAAGAACAGACATATGTATATGTGTAAAAGAAACACATCTTGCACACCTACAACAAGCCAAACGTTGTCATCAAACTTGCTGTAATAAAAAATAAAAAATTAAATTAAAAACACGAACAAGAAGTAGTGAGACAAACTTGAGGGGCTTTCTCCTGGCACATTCCATTCTCAATTACAATCTAGAACGCGACTTCCATTGAGGCTCTGCTGCCCTAGTAACCAGATTTGGTAAGGGAGAACTGCTGCCACCTTGTGGCCGTTTCACACAACAGCAGCTTTAATCCCAGCGCTAATGGTCAGTGGATATTCAAAATCGTTACAGGCCTGTAAATGACACCTGCCCTGAAAACAAATCCTGGGGTCATATATCGACCAAAAAATTCAAAAGACGTCCATATTTCAAAACGACAGTTTCAAGAGGCATATTTTACGCACATTAGTGTTCTGCTTCTTTTGCTTTCTTTCTTTCTTTGTTAAAAAAACGGGAATGGAAAAAGGCAACCCTCAGAATGGGCGAAAACGTTCGCAAACGAATCAATGGACAGAGGTTTTATCTCCAATATATATAAACAGCTCATGCAGCTTAATATTAATAAAACAAACAGCCCAATACAAAAATGGGCAGAAGATCTAAATAGACATTTCTTCAAAGAAGACACAGAGATGGCCAAGACGCACATGAAAAGCTGCTCAACATCACTAATTATTAGAGAAATGCAAATCAAAACTACAATGAGGTATGACCTCACACCCGTTAGAATCGGCATCATCAGAAAATCTACAAACCACAAATTCTGGGGAGGGTGTGGACAAAAGGAACCCTCTTCCACTATTGGTGGGAATGTAAATTGATACAGTCACTATGGAGAACAGTATGGAGGTTCCTTTTAAAAACTAAAAAGAGAATTACCAACTGATCCAGCAATCCCACTTCTGGGCATATACCCAGAGAAAACCATTAATCAAAAAGACACATTCACCACAATGTTCATTACAGCACTATTTACAATAGCCAGGTAATGGAAGCAACCTAAATGCCCACAGACAGACGAATGGATAAAGATGTGGTCCATATATAAAATGGAATATTACTCAGCCATAAAAAGGAATGAAACTGGGCCATTTGTAGAGAAGTCGATGGATCTAGAGACTGTCGTACAGAGTGAAGTAAGTCAGAAAGAGAAAAACAAATATTGTATATTAATGCCTATATGTGGAACCTAGAACAATGGTACAGATGAACTGGTTTGCAGGGCAGAAATAGAGACACAGAGGTAGAGAACAAACGTATGGACACGAAGTGGGGGAAGCCATGCGGTGGTGGTGTTGGGATGAGTTGGGATATTGGGATTGACCTGTATACATGTATGTGCATAAAATAGATAACTAATAATAACCTGCTGTATAATAAATAAATAAAATTAAATTTCAAAATTTTTAAAAATAAAATTTAAAAATACAACAGAAAAAAGTTCTTCCTTTCACACAGATGTATTTATATGAATGAATTATTTCCATGCTTATATCTATAAATACATAAAAGAGGAATAAAATCTAACTTGAACCGAAAAGAAAAACAAAACCTGAACCTAACAGTTATACAGAGGAAAACCCTACCAAGGCACTTGCTCCAGCAGTAAACAATTCTGAAATTGGTCAGAGGTGGGGAATCATCTCCCATACAGCAAGCAGCCCCGCCCCCCCACGCATGGAGCGTCCTCATTGCAAAGCTGGGGGACCGTGCCGAGGCCTCTGTGAGTAAATGTGAGCTGAGCCCCAGGCCAGCTGCTGCTGAACTGTTCCCACCCTTCCCAGGTAAAACACCTGAATATGTACAAGGGCTTGAAAGCCTAGAGGAAGGGCCGTGGTGCCACACCAGTGACAGCACGCAGGCCAACTTGGTGTCTGCAGGCCAGCCAGGATGGTCCTGGCCCCGGGCGCTCTTCTGGAAGCTTTCCATTTCCCTGCCTGAGATACCCGTCCTGTCCTGGGCCCCACTACATTTTTTCCTTCCTCACCTCAGCCAGGAGAGAAATTCCAGTGGAAGTTATGGGTGACACATCCTCTTCTTTACAGGTGGCAGCCTGGCAACTCCTGCAGAAAGTCCAGCAGAGCCCCACTCACACCGGGCCACCAACAAAGCGGTGGACCCTCACACCATCCCTCCAGTACAGCCCCGAGACTGCTGACGGGGCAGAGAGTATGGAGTCAGGCACAGCTGCAGGGGCTATTGCTGCCTGGAGTGCTGTTTCTATTGACCTCAACCCAGGCACACCTGGGGAGGGCTTGCCGGCAGGGTCAGGCTGCCCAGGTCAGCTAATCCTCAGCCCTCAGGGAATCACATGGCAGAAAATGGACCTCGCTAAGACAGACTATGAGCCAAGGAAAAAAAGGACACTATGCCATTTGCAGCACCGTAGATGAGTCTAGAGGTAATCACGTGACTTGTAGTAAGTCAGAAAGTGCAAGACACATATCGTATGATATCACTTAGAGGTGTTACCTAAAAATTGATACCAGGGCAGATATTTCCATGGAGAAGGGCAATCCCAGATTCATTAAACAAACTTATGGTTCACCAATGGAAAGGTGTGAGGATTGGATTCATTACGGTATTGGGGTTAACAGACATATACAAACACAGGTGAAATATATAATCACCAAACACCTACGGAATACCAAGAGAAGACTACTCAACATTCTGTCATAACGTACATGGGAAAAGGATCCCAGGAAGAACAGACATATGTATATGTGTAAAAGAAACACATCTTGCACACCTACAACAAGCCAAACGTTGTCATCAAACTTGCTGTAATAAAAAATAAAAAATTAAATTAAAAACACGAACAAGAAGTAGTGAGACAAACTTGAGGGGCTTTCTCCTGGCACATTCCATTCTCAATTACAATCTAGAACGCGACTTCCATTGAGGCTCTGCTGCCCTAGTAACCAGATTTGGTAAGGGAGAACTGCTGCCACCTTGTGGCCGTTTCACACAACAGCAGCTTTAATCCCAGCGCTAATGGTCAGTGGATATTCAAAATCGTTACAGGCCTGTAAATGACACCTGCCCTGAAAACAAATCCTGGGGTCATATATCGACCAAAAAATTCAAAAGACGTCCATATTTCAAAACGACAGTTTCAAGAGGCATATTTTACGCACATTAGTGTTCTGCTTCTTTTGCTTTCTTTCTTTCTTTGTTAAAAAAACGGGAATGGAAAAAGGCAACCCTCAGAATGGGCGAAAACGTTCGCAAACGAATCAATGGACAGAGGTTTTATCTCCAATATATATAAACAGCTCATGCAGCTTAATATTAATAAAACAAACAGCCCAATACAAAAATGGGCAGAAGATCTAAATAGACATTTCTTCAAAGAAGACACAGAGATGGCCAAGACGCACATGAAAAGCTGCTCAACATCACTAATTATTAGAGAAATGCAAATCAAAACTACAATGAGGTATGACCTCACACCTGTTAGAATCGGCATCATCAGAAAATCTACAAACCACAAATTCTGGGGAGGGTGTGGACAAAAGGAACCCTCTTCCACTATTGGTGGGAATGTAAATTGATACAGTCACTATGGAGAACAGTATGGAGGTTCCTTTTAAAAACTAAAAAGAGAATTACCAACTGATCCAGCAATCCCACTTCTGGGCATATACCCAGAGAAAACCATTAATCAAAAAGACACATTCACCACAATGTTCATTACAGCACTATTTACAATAGCCAGGTAATGGAAGCAACCTAAATGCCCACAGACAGACGAATGGATAAAGATGTGGTCCATATATAAAATGGAATATTACTCAGCCATAAAAAGGAATGAAACTGGGCCATTTGTAGAGAAGTCGATGGATCTAGAGACTGTCATACAGAGTGAAGTAAGTCAGAAAGAGAAAAACAAATATTGTATATTAATGCCTATATGTGGAACCTAGAACAATGGTACAGATGAACTGGTTTGCAGGGCAGAAATAGAGACACAGAGGTAGAGAACAAACGTATGGACACGAAGTTGGGGAAGCCATGCGGTGGTGGTGTTGGGATGAGTTGGGATATTGGGATTGACCTGTATACATGTATGTGCATAAAATAGATAACTAATAATAACCTGCTGTATAATAAATAAATAAAATTAAATTTCAAAATTTTTAAAAATAAAATTTAAAAATACAACAGAAAAAAGTTCTTCCTTTCACACAGATGTATTTATATGAATGAATTATTTCCATGCTTATATCTATAAATACATAAAAGAGGAATAAAATCTAACTTGAACCGAAAAGAAAAACAAAACCTGAACCTAACAGTTATACAGAGGAAAACCCTACCAAGGCACTTGCTCCAGCAGTAAACAATTGTGAAATTGGTCAGAGGTGGGGAATCATCTCCCATACAGCAAGCAGCCCCGCCCCCCCACGCATGGAGCGTCCTCATTGCAAAGCTGGGGGACCGTGCCGAGGCCTCTGTGAGTAAATGTGAGCTGAGCCCCAGGCCAGCTGCTGCTGAACTGTTCCCACCCTTCCCAGGTAAAACACCTGAATATGTACAAGGGCTTGAAAGCCTAGAGGAAGGGCCGTGGTGCCACACCAGTGACAGCACGCAGGCCAACTTGGTGTCTGCAGGCCAGCCAGGATGGTCCTGGCCCCGGGCGCTCTTCTGGAAGCTTTCCATTTCCCTGCCTGAGATACCCGTCCTGTCCTGGGCCCCACTACATTTTTTCCTTCCTCACCTCAGCCAGGAGAGAAATTCCAGTGGAAGTTATGGGTGACACATCCTCTTCTTTACAGGTGGCAGCCTGGCAACTCCTGCAGAAAGTCCAGCAGAGCCCCACTCACACCGGGCCACCAACAAAGCGGTGGACCCTCACACCATCCCTCCAGTACAGCCCCGAGACTGCTGACGGGGCAGAGAGTATGGAGTCAGGCACAGCTGCAGGGGCTATTGCTGCCTGGAGTGCTGTTTCTATTGACCTCAACCCAGGCACACCTGGGGAGGGCTTGCCGGCAGGGTCAGGCTGCCCAGGTCAGCTAATCCTCAGCCCTCAGGGAATCACATGGCAGAAAATGGACCTCGCTAAGACAGACTATGAGCCAAGGAAAAAAAGGACACTATGCCATTTGCAGCACCGTAGATGAGTCTAGAGGTAATCACGTGACTTGTAGTAAGTCAGAAAGTGCAAGACACATATCGTATGATATCACTTATAGGTGTTACCTAAAAATTGATACCAGGGCAGATATTTCCACGGAGAAGGGCAATCCCAGATTCATTAAACAAACTTATGGTTCACCAATGGAAAGGTGTGAGGATTGGATTCATTACGGTATTGGGGTTAACAGACATATACAAACACAGGTGAAATATATAATCACCAAAGACCTACGGAATACCAAGAGAAGACTACTCAACATTCTGTCATAACGTACATGGGAAAAGGATCCCAGGAAGAACAGACATATGTATATGTGTAAAAGAAACACATCTTGCACACCTACAACAAGCCAAACGTTGTCATCAAACTTGCTGTAATAAAAAATAAAAAATTAAATTAAAAACACGAACAAGAAGTAGTGAGACAAACTTGAGGGGCTTTCTCCTGGCACATTCCATTCTCAATTACAATCTAGAACGCGACTTCCATTGAGGCTCTGCTGCCCTAGTAACCAGATTTGGTAAGGGAGAACTGCTGCCACCTTGTGGCCGTTTCACACAACAGCAGCTTTAATCCCAGCGCTAATGGTCAGTGGATATTCAAAATCGTTACAGGCCTGTAAATGACACCTGCCCTGAAAACAAATCCTGGGGTCATATATCGACCAAAAAATTCAAAAGACGTCCATATTTCAAAACGACAGTTTCAAGAGGCATATTTTACGCACATTAGTGTTCTGCTTCTTTTGCTTTCTTTCTTTCTTTGTTAAAAAAACGGGAATGGAAAAAGGCAACCCTCAGAATGGGCGAAAACGTTCGCAAACGAATCAATGGACAGAGGTTTTATCTCCAATATATATAAACAGCTCATGCAGCTTAATATTAATAAAACAAACAGCCCAATACAAAAATGGGCAGAAGATCTAAATAGACATTTCTTCAAAGAAGACACAGAGATGGCCAAGACGCACATGAAAAGCTGCTCAACATCACTAATTATTAGAGAAATGCAAATCAAAACTACAATGAGGTATGACCTCACACCTGTTAGAATCGGCATCATCAGAAAATCTACAAACCACAAATTCTGGGGAGGGTGTGGACAAAAGGAACCCTCTTCCACTATTGGTGGGAATGTAAATTGATACAGTCACTATGGAGAACAGTATGGAGGTTCCTTTTAAAAACTAAAAAGAGAATTACCAACTGATCCAGCAATCCCACTTCTGGGCATATACCCAGAGAAACCCATTAATCAAAAAGACACATTCACCACAATGTTCATTACAGCACTATTTACAATAGCCAGGTAATGGAAGCAACCTAAATGCCCACAGACAGACGAATGGATAAAGATGTGGTCCATATATAAAATGGAATATTACTCAGCCATAAAAAGGAATGAAACTGGGCCATTTGTAGAGAAGTCGATGGATCTAGAGACTGTCATACAGAGTGAAGTAAGTCAGAAAGAGAAAAACAAATATTGTATATTAATGCCTATATGTGGAACCTAGAACAATGGTACAGATGAACTGGTTTGCAGGGCAGAAATAGAGACACAGAGGTAGAGAACAAACGTATGGACACGAAGTGGGGGAAGCCATGCGGTGGTGGTGTTGGGATGAGTTGGGATATTGGGATTGACCTGTATACATGTATGTGCATAAAATAGATAACTAATAATAACCTGTTGTATAATAAATAAAATTAAATTTCAAAATTTTTAAAAATAAAATTTAAAAATACAACAGAAAAAAGTTCTTCCTTTCACACAGATGTATTTATATGAATGAATTATTTCCATGCTTATATCTATAAATACATAAAAGAGGAATAAAATCTAACTTGAACCGAAAAGAAAAACAAAACCTGAACCTAACAGTTATACAGAGGAAAACCCTACCAAGGCACTTGCTCCAGCAGTAAACAATTGTGAAATTGGTCAGAGGTGGGGAATCATCTCCCATACAGCAAGCAGCCCCGCCCCCCCACGCATGGAGCGTCCTCATTGCAAAGCTGGGGGACCGTGCCGAGGCCTCTGTGAGTAAATGTGAGCTGAGCCCCAGGCCAGCTGCTGCTGAACTGTTCCCACCCTTCCCAGGTAAAACACCTGAATATGTACAAGGGCTTGAAAGCCTAGAGGAAGGGCCGTGGTGCCACACCAGTGACAGCACGCAGGCCAACTTGGTGTCTGCAGGCCAGCCAGGATGGTCCTGGCCCCGGGCGCTCTTCTGGAAGCTTTCCATTTCCCTGCCTGAGATACCCGTCCTGTCCTGGGCCCCACTACATTTTTTCCTTCCTCACCTCAGCCAGGAGAGAAATTCCAGTGGAAGTTATGGGTGACACATCCTCTTCTTTACAGGTGGCAGCCTGGCAACTCCTGCAGAAAGTCCAGCAGAGCCCCACTCACACCGGGCCACCAACAAAGCGGTGGACCCTCACACCATCCCTCCAGTACAGCCCCGAGACTGCTGACGGGGCAGAGAGTATGGAGTCAGGCACAGCTGCAGGGGCTATTGCTGCCTGGAGTGCTGTTTCTATTGACCTCAACCCAGGCACACCTGGGGAGGGCTTGCCGGCAGGGTCAGGCTGCCCAGGTCAGCTAATCCTCAGCCCTCAGGGAATCACATGGCAGAAAATGGACCTCGCTAAGACAGACTATGAGCCAAGGAAAAAAAGGACACTATGCCATTTGCAGCACCGTAGGTGAGTCTAGAGGTAATCACGTGACTTGTAGTAAGTCAGAAAGTGCAAGACACATATCGTATGATATCACTTAGAGGTGTTACCTAAAAATTGATACCAGGGCAGATATTTCCACGGAGAAGGGCAATCCCAGATTCATTAAACAAACTTATGGTTCACCAATGGAAAGGTGTGAGGATTGGATTCATTACGGTATTGGGGTTAACAGACATATACAAACACAGGTGAAATATATAATCACCAAAGACCTACGGAATACCAAGAGAAGACTACTCAACATTCTGTCATAACGTACATGGGAAAAGGATCCCAGGAAGAACAGACATATGTATATGTGTAAAAGAAACACATCTTGCACACCTACAACAAGCCAAACGTTGTCATCAAACTTGCTGTAATAAAAAATAAAAAATTAAATTAAAAACACGAACAAGAAGTAGTGAGACAAACTTGAGGGGCTTTCTCCTGGCACATTCCATTCTCAATTACAATCTAGAACGCGACTTCCATTGAGGCTCTGCTGCCCTAGTAACCAGATTTGGTAAGGGAGAACTGCTGCCACCTTGTGGCCGTTTCACACAACAGCAGCTTTAATCCCAGCGCTAATGGTCAGTGGATATTCAAAATCGTTACAGGCCTGTAAATGACACCTGCCCTGAAAACAAATCCTGGGGTCATATATCGACCAAAAAATTCAAAAGACGTCCATATTTCAAAACGACAGTTTCAAGAGGCATATTTTACGCACATTAGTGTTCTGCTTCTTTTGCTTTCTTTCTTTCTTTGTTAAAAAAACGGGAATGGAAAAAGGCAACCCTCAGAATGGGCGAAAACGTTCGCAAACGAATCAATGGACAGAGGTTTTATCTCCAATATATATAAACAGCTCATGCAGCTTAATATTAATAAAACAAACAGCCCAATACAAAAATGGGCAGAAGATCTAAATAGACATTTCTTCAAAGAAGACACAGAGATGGCCAAGACGCACATGAAAAGCTGCTCAACATCACTAATTATTAGAGAAATGCAAATCAAAACTACAATGAGGTATGACCTCACACCTGTTAGAATCGGCATCATCAGAAAATCTACAAACCACAAATTCTGGGGAGGGTGTGGACAAAAGGAACCCTCTTCCACTATTGGTGGGAATGTAAATTGATACAGTCACTATGGAGAACAGTATGGAGGTTCCTTTTAAAAACTAAAAAGAGAATTACCAACTGATCCAGCAATCCCACTTCTGGGCATATACCCAGAGAAAACCATTAATCAAAAAGACACATTCACCACAATGTTCATTACAGCACTATTTACAATAGCCAGGTAATGGAAGCAACCTAAATGCCCACAGACAGACGAATGGATAAAGATGTGGTCCATATATAAAATGGAATATTACTCAGCCATAAAAAGGAATGAAACTGGGCCATTTGTAGAGAAGTCGATGGATCTAGAGACTGTCATACAGAGTGAAGTAAGTCAGAAAGAGAAAAACAAATATTGTATATTAATGCCTATATGTGGAACCTAGAACAATGGTACAGATGAACTGGTTTGCAGGGCAGAAATAGAGACACAGAGGTAGAGAACAAACGTATGGACACGAAGTGGGGGAAGCCATGCGGTGGTGGTGTTGGGATGAGTTGGGATATTGGGATTGACCTGTATACATGTATGTGCATAAAATAGATAACTAATAATAACCTGCTGTATAATAAATAAATAAAATTAAATTTCAAAATTTTTAAAAATAAAATTTAAAAATACAACAGAAAAAAGTTCTTCCTTTCACACAGATGTATTTATATGAATGAATTATTTCCATGCTTATATCTATAAATACATAAAAGAGGAATAAAATCTAACTTGAACCGAAAAGAAAAACAAAACCTGAACCTAACAGTTATACAGAGGAAAACCCTACCAAGGCACTTGCTCCAGCAGTAAACAATTCTGAAATTGGTCAGAGGTGGGGAATCATCTCCCATACAGCAAGCAGCCCCGCCCCCCCACGCATGGAGCGTCCTCATTGCAAAGCTGGGGGACCGTGCCGAGGCCTCTGTGAGTAAATGTGAGCTGAGCCCCAGGCCAGCTGCTGCTGAACTGTTCCCACCCTTCCCAGGTAAAACACCTGAATATGTACAAGGGCTTGAAAGCCTAGAGGAAGGGCCGTGGTGCCACACCAGTGACAGCACGCAGGCCAACTTGGTGTCTGCAGGCCAGCCAGGATGGTCCTGGCCCCGGGCGCTCTTCTGGAAGCTTTCCATTTCCCTGCCTGAGATACCCGTCCTGTCCTGGGCCCCACTACATTTTTTCCTTCCTCACCTCAGCCAGGAGAGAAATTCCAGTGGAAGTTATGGGTGACACATCCTCTTCTTTACAGGTGGCAGCCTGGCAACTCCTGCAGAAAGTCCAGCAGAGCCCCACTCACACCGGGCCACCAACAAAGCGGTGGACCCTCACACCATCCCTCCAGTACAGCCCCGAGACTGCTGACGGGGCAGAGAGTATGGAGTCAGGCACAGCTGCAGGGGCTATTGCTGCCTGGAGTGCTGTTTCTATTGACCTCAACCCAGGCACACCTGGGGAGGGCTTGCCGGCAGGGTCAGGCTGCCCAGGTCAGCTAATCCTCAGCCCTCAGGGAATCACATGGCAGAAAATGGACCTCGCTAAGACAGACTATGAGCCAAGGAAAAAAAGGACACTATGCCATTTGCAGCACCGTAGATGAGTCTAGAGGTAATCACGTGACTTGTAGTAAGTCAGAAAGTGCAAGACACATATCGTATGATATCACTTAGAGGTGTTACCTAAAAATTGATACCAGGGCAGATATTTCCACGGAGAAGGGCAATCCCAGATTCATTAAACAAACTTATGGTTCACCAATGGAAAGGTGTGAGGATTGGATTCATTACGGTATTGGGGTTAACAGACATATACAAACACAGGTGAAATATATAATCACCAAAGACCTACGGAATACCAAGAGAAGACTACTCAACATTCTGTCATAACGTACATGGGAAAAGGATCCCAGGAAGAACAGACATATGTATATGTGTAAAAGAAACACATCTTGCACACCTACAACAAGCCAAACGTTGTCATCAAACTTGCTGTAATAAAAAATAAAAAATTAAATTAAAAACACGAACAAGAAGTAGTGAGACAAACTTGAGGGGCTTTCTCCTGGCACATTCCATTCTCAATTACAATCTAGAACGCGACTTCCATTGAGGCTCTGCTGCCCTAGTAACCAGATTTGGTAAGGGAGAACTGCTGCCACCTTGTGGCCGTTTCACACAACAGCAGCTTTAATCCCAGCGCTAATGGTCAGTGGATATTCAAAATCGTTACAGGCCTGTAAATGACACCTGCCCTGAAAACAAATCCTGGGGTCATATATCGACCAAAAAATTCAAAAGACGTCCATATTTCAAAACGACAGTTTCAAGAGGCATATTTTACGCACATTAGTGTTCTGCTTCTTTTGCTTTCTTTCTTTCTTTGTTAAAAAAACGGGAATGGAAAAAGGCAACCCTCAGAATGGGCGAAAACGTTCGCAAACGAATCAATGGACAGAGGTTTTATCTCCAATATATATAAACAGCTCATGCAGCTTAATATTAATAAAACAAACAGCCCAATACAAAAATGGGCAGAAGATCTAAATAGACATTTCTTCAAAGAAGACACAGAGATGGCCAAGACGCACATGAAAAGCTGCTCAACATCACTAATTATTAGAGAAATGCAAATCAAAACTACAATGAGGTATGACCTCACACCTGTTAGAATCGGCATCATCAGAAAATCTACAAACCACAAATTCTGGGGAGGGTGTGGACAAAAGGAACCCTCTTCCACTATTGGTGGGAATGTAAATTGATACAGTCACTATGGAGAACAGTATGGAGGTTCCTTTTAAAAACTAAAAAGAGAATTACCAACTGATCCAGCAATCCCACTTCTGGGCATATACCCAGAGAAACCCATTAATCAAAAAGACACATTCACCACAATGTTCATTACAGCACTATTTACAATAGCCAGGTAATGGAAGCAACCTAAATGCCCACAGACAGACGAATGGATAAAGATGTGGTCCATATATAAAATGGAATATTACTCAGCCATAAAAAGGAATGAAACTGGGCCATTTGTAGAGAAGTCGATGGATCTAGAGACTGTCATACAGAGTGAAGTAAGTCAGAAAGAGAAAAACAAATATTGTATATTAATGCCTATATGTGGAACCTAGAACAATGGTACAGATGAACTGGTTTGCAGGGCAGAAATAGAGACACAGAGGTAGAGAACAAACGTATGGACACGAAGTGGGGGAAGCCATGCGGTGGTGGTGTTGGGATGAGTTGGGATATTGGGATTGACCTGTATACATGTATGTGCATAAAATAGATAACTAATAATAACCTGTTGTATAATAAATAAATAAAATTAAATTTCAAAATTTTTAAAAATAAAATTTAAAAATACAACAGAAAAAAGTTCTTCCTTTCACACAGATGTATTTATATGAATGAATTATTTCCATGCTTATATCTATAAATACATAAAAGAGGAATAAAATCTAACTTGAACCGAAAAGAAAAACAAAACCTGAACCTAACAGTTATACAGAGGAAAACCCTACCAAGGCACTTGCTCCAGCAGTAAACAATTCTGAAATTGGTCAGAGGTGGGGAATCATCTCCCATACAGCAAGCAGCCCCGCCCCCCCACGCATGGAGCGTCCTCATTGCAAAGCTGGGGGACCGTGCCGAGGCCTCTGTGAGTAAATGTGAGCTGAGCCCCAGGCCAGCTGCTGCTGAACTGTTCCCACCCTTCCCAGGTAAAACACCTGAATATGTACAAGGGCTTGAAAGCCTAGAGGAAGGGCCGTGGTGCCACACCAGTGACAGCACGCAGGCCAACTTGGTGTCTGCAGGCCAGCCAGGATGGTCCTGGCCCCGGGCGCTCTTCTGGAAGCTTTCCATTTCCCTGCCTGAGATACCCGTCCTGTCCTGGGCCCCACTACATTTTTTCCTTCCTCACCTCAGCCAGGAGAGAAATTCCAGTGGAAGTTATGGGTGACACATCCTCTTCTTTACAGGTGGCAGCCTGGCAACTCCTGCAGAAAGTCCAGCAGAGACCCACTCACACCGGGCCACCAACAAAGCGGTGGACCCTCACACCATCCCTCCAGTACAGCCCCGAGACTGCTGACGGGGCAGAGAGTATGGAGTCAGGCACAGCTGCAGGGGCTATTGCTGCCTGGAGTGCTGTTTCTATTGACCTCAACCCAGGCACACCTGGGGAGGGCTTGCCGGCAGGGTCAGGCTGCCCAGGTCAGCTAATCCTCAGCCCTCAGGGAATCACATGGCAGAAAATGGACCTCGCTAAGACAGACTATTAGCCAAGGAAAAAAAGGACACTATGCCATTTGCAGCACCGTAGGTGAGTCTAGAGGTAATCACGTGACTTGTAGTAAGTCAGAAAGTGCAAGACACATATCGTATGATATCACTTAGAGGTGTTACCTAAAAATTGATACCAGGGCAGATATTTCCACGGAGAAGGGCAATCCCAGATTCATTAAACAAACTTATGGTTCACCAATGGAAAGGTGTGAGGATTGGATTCATTACGGTATTGGGGTTAACAGACATATACAAACACAGGTGAAATATATAATCACCAAAGACCTACGGAATACCAAGAGAAGACTACTCAACATTCTGTCATAACGTACATGGGAAAAGGATCCCAGGAAGAACAGACATATGTATATGTGTAAAAGAAACACATCTTGCACACCTACAACAAGCCAAACGTTGTCATCAAACTTGCTGTAATAAAAAATAAAAAATTAAATTAAAAACACGAACAAGAAGTAGTGAGACAAACTTGAGGGGCTTTCTCCTGGCACATTCCATTCTCAATTACAATCTAGAACGCGACTTCCATTGAGGCTCTGCTGCCCTAGTAACCAGATTTGGTAAGGGAGAACTGCTGCCACCTTGTGGCCGTTTCACACAACAGCAGCTTTAATCCCAGCGCTAATGGTCAGTGGATATTCAAAATCGTTACAGGCCTGTAAATGACACCTGCCCTGAAAACAAATCCTGGGGTCATATATCGACCAAAAAATTCAAAAGACGTCCATATTTCAAAACGACAGTTTCAAGAGGCATATTTTACGCACATTAGTGTTCTGCTTCTTTTGCTTTCTTTCTTTCTTTGTTAAAAAAACGGGAATGGAAAAAGGCAACCCTCAGAATGGGCGAAAACGTTCGCAAACGAATCAATGGACAGAGGTTTTATCTCCAATATATATAAACAGCTCATGCAGCTTAATATTAATAAAACAAACAGCCCAATACAAAAATGGGCAGAAGATCTAAATAGACATTTCTTCAAAGAAGACACAGAGATGGCCAAGACGCACATGAAAAGCTGCTCAACATCACTAATTATTAGAGAAATGCAAATCAAAACTACAATGAGGTATGATCTCACACCTGTTAGAATCGGCATCATCAGAAAATCTACAAACCACAAATTCTGGGGAGGGTGTGGACAAAAGGAACCCTCTTCCACTATTGGTGGGAATGTAAATTGATACAGTCACTATGGAGAACAGTATGGAGGTTCCTTTTAAAAACTAAAAAGAGAATTACCAACTGATCCAGCAATCCCACTTCTGGGCATATACCCAGAGAAAACCATTAATCAAAAAGACACATTCACCACAATGTTCATTACAGCACTATTTACAATAGCCAGGTAATGGAAGCAACCTAAATGCCCACAGACAGACGAATGGATAAAGATGTGGTCCATATATAAAATGGAATATTACTCAGCCATAAAAAGGAATGAAACTGGGCCATTTGTAGAGAAGTCGATGGATCTAGAGACTGTCATACAGAGTGAAGTAAGTCAGAAAGAGAAAAACAAATATTGTATATTAATGCCTATATGTGGAACCTAGAACAATGGTACAGATGAACTGGTTTGCAGGGCAGAAATAGAGACACAGAGGTAGAGAACAAACGTATGGACACGAAGTGGGGGAAGCCATGCGGTGGTGGTGTTGGGATGAGTTGGGATATTGGGATTGACCTGTATACATGTATGTGCATAAAATAGATAACTAATAATAACCTGCTGTATAATAAATAAATAAAATTAAATTTCAAAATTTTTAAAAATAAAATTTAAAAATACAACAGAAAAAAGTTCTTCCTTTCACACAGATGTATTTATATGAATGAATTATTTCCATGCTTATATCTATAAATACATAAAAGAGGAATAAAATCTAACTTGAACCGAAAAGAAAAACAAAACCTGAACCTAACAGTTATACAGAGGAAAACCCTACCAAGGCACTTGCTCCAGCAGTAAACAATTCTGAAATTGGTCAGAGGTGGGGAATCATCTCCCATACAGCAAGCAGCCCCGCCCCCCCACGCATGGAGCGTCCTCATTGCAAAGCTGGGGGACCGTGCCGAGGCCTCTGTGAGTAAATGTGAGCTGAGCCCCAGGCCAGCTGCTGCTGAACTGTTCCCACCCTTCCCAGGTAAAACACCTGAATATGTACAAGGGCTTGAAAGCCTAGAGGAAGGGCCGTGGTGCCACACCAGTGACAGCACGCAGGCCAACTTGGTGTCTGCAGGCCAGCCAGGATGGTCCTGGCCCCGGGCGCTCTTCTGGAAGCTTTCCATTTCCCTGCCTGAGATACCCGTCCTGTCCTGGGCCCCACTACATTTTTTCCTTCCTCACCTCAGCCAGGAGAGAAATTCCAGTGGAAGTTATGGGTGACACATCCTCTTCTTTACAGGTGGCAGCCTGGCAACTCCTGCAGAAAGTCCAGCAGAGCCCCACTCACACCGGGCCACCAACAAAGCGGTGGACCCTCACACCATCCCTCCAGTACAGCCCCGAGACTGCTGACGGGGCAGAGAGTATGGAGTCAGGCACAGCTGCAGGGGCTATTGCTGCCTGGAGTGCTGTTTCTATTGACCTCAACCCAGGCACACCTGGGGAGGGCTTGCCGGCAGGGTCAGGCTGCCCAGGTCAGCTAATCCTCAGCCCTCAGGGAATCACATGGCAGAAAATGGACCTCGCTAAGACAGACTATGAGCCAAGGAAAAAAAGGACACTATGCCATTTGCAGCACCGTAGATGAGTCTAGAGGTAATCACGTGACTTGTAGTAAGTCAGAAAGTGCAAGACACATATCGTATGATATCACTTAGAGGTGTTACCTAAAAATTGATACCAGGGCAGATATTTCCACGGAGAAGGGCAATCCCAGATTCATTAAACAAACTTATGGTTCACCAATGGAAAGGTGTGAGGATTGGATTCATTACGGTATTGGGGTTAACAGACATATACAAACACAGGTGAAATATATAATCACCAAAGACCTACGGAATACCAAGAGAAGACTACTCAACATTCTGTCATAACGTACATGGGAAAAGGATCCCAGGAAGAACAGACATATGTATATGTGTAAAAGAAACACATCTTGCACACCTACAACAAGCCAAACGTTGTCATCAAACTTGCTGTAATAAAAAATAAAAAATTAAATTAAAAACACGAACAAGAAGTAGTGAGACAAACTTGAGGGGCTTTCTCCTGGCACATTCCATTCTCAATTACAATCTAGAACGCGACTTCCATTGAGGCTCTGCTGCCCTAGTAACCAGATTTGGTAAGGGAGAACTGCTGCCACCTTGTGGCCGTTTCACACAACAGCAGCTTTAATCCCAGCGCTAATGGTCAGTGGATATTCAAAATCGTTACAGGCCTGTAAATGACACCTGCCCTGAAAACAAATCCTGGGGTCATATATCGACCAAAAAATTCAAAAGACGTCCATATTTCAAAACGACAGTTTCAAGAGGCATATTTTACGCACATTAGTGTTCTGCTTCTTTTGCTTTCTTTCTTTCTTTGTTAAAAAAACGGGAATGGAAAAAGGCAACCCTCAGAATGGGCGAAAACGTTCGCAAACGAATCAATGGACAGAGGTTTTATCTCCAATATATATAAACAGCTCATGCAGCTTAATATTAATAAAACAAACAGCCCAATACAAAAATGGGCAGAAGATCTAAATAGACATTTCTTCAAAGAAGACACAGAGATGGCCAAGACGCACATGAAAAGCTGCTCAACATCACTAATTATTAGAGAAATGCAAATCAAAACTACAATGAGGTATGACCTCACACCTGTTAGAATCGGCATCATCAGAAAATCTACAAACCACAAATTCTGGGGAGGGTGTGGACAAAAGGAACCCTCTTCCACTATTGGTGGGAATGTAAATTGATACAGTCACTATGGAGAACAGTATGGAGGTTCCTTTTAAAAACTAAAAAGAGAATTACCAACTGATCCAGCAATCCCACTTCTGGGCATATACCCAGAGAAAACCATTAATCAAAAAGACACATTCACCACAATGTTCATTACAGCACTATTTACAATAGCCAGGTAATGGAAGCAACCTAAATGCCCACAGACAGACGAATGGATAAAGATGTGGTCCATATATAAAATGGAATATTACTCAGCCATAAAAAGGAATGAAACTGGGCCATTTGTAGAGAAGTCGATGGATCTAGAGACTGTCATACAGAGTGAAGTAAGTCAGAAAGAGAAAAACAAATATTGTATATTAATGCCTATATGTGGAACCTAGAACAATGGTACAGATGAACTGGTTTGCAGGGCAGAAATAGAGACACAGAGGTAGAGAACAAACGTATGGACACGAAGTGGGGGAAGCCATGCGGTGGTGGTGTTGGGATGAGTTGGGATATTGGGATTGACCTGTATACATGTATGTGCATAAAATAGATAACTAATAATAACCTGTTGTATAATAAATAAATAAAATTAAATTTCAAAATTTTTAAAAATAAAATTTAAAAATACAACAGAAAAAAGTTCTTCCTTTCACACAGATGTATTTATATGAATGAATTATTTCCATGCTTATATCTATAAATACATAAAAGAGGAATAAAATCTAACTTGAACCGAAAAGAAAAACAAAACCTGAACCTAACAGTTATACAGAGGAAAACCCTACCAAGGCACTTGCTCCAGCAGTAAACAATTCTGAAATTGGTCAGAGGTGGGGAATCATCTCCCATACAGCAAGCAGCCCCGCCCCCCCACGCATGGAGCGTCCTCATTGCAAAGCTGGGGGACCGTGCCGAGGCCTCTGTGAGTAAATGTGAGCTGAGCCCCAGGCCAGCTGCTGCTGAACTGTTCCCACCCTTCCCAGGTAAAACACCTGAATATGTACAAGGGCTTGAAAGCCTAGAGGAAGGGCCGTGGTGCCACACCAGTGACAGCACGCAGGCCAACTTGGTGTCTGCAGGCCAGCCAGGATGGTCCTGGCCCCGGGCGCTCTTCTGGAAGCTTTCCATTTCCCTGCCTGAGATACCCGTCCTGTCCTGGGCCCCACTACATTTTTTCCTTCCTCACCTCAGCCAGGAGAGAAATTCCAGTGGAAGTTATGGGTGACACATCCTCTTCTTTACAGGTGGCAGCCTGGCAACTCCTGCAGAAAGTCCAGCAGAGACCCACTCACACCGGGCCACCAACAAAGCGGTGGACCCTCACACCATCCCTCCAGTACAGCCCCGAGACTGCTGACGGGGCAGAGAGTATGGAGTCAGGCACAGCTGCAGGGGCTATTGCTGCCTGGAGTGCTGTTTCTATTGACCTCAACCCAGGCACACCTGGGGAGGGCTTGCCGGCAGGGTCAGGCTGCCCAGGTCAGCTAATCCTCAGCCCTCAGGGAATCACATGGCAGAAAATGGACCTCGCTAAGACAGACTATTAGCCAAGGAAAAAAAGGACACTATGCCATTTGCAGCACCGTAGGTGAGTCTAGAGGTAATCACGTGACTTGTAGTAAGTCAGAAAGTGCAAGACACATATCGTATGATATCACTTAGAGGTGTTACCTAAAAATTGATACCAGGGCAGATATTTCCACGGAGAAGGGCAATCCCAGATTCATTAAACAAACTTATGGTTCACCAATGGAAAGGTGTGAGGATTGGATTCATTACGGTATTGGGGTTAACAGACATATACAAACACAGGTGAAATATATAATCACCAAAGACCTACGGAATACCAAGAGAAGACTACTCAACATTCTGTCATAACGTACATGGGAAAAGGATCCCAGGAAGAACAGACATATGTATATGTGTAAAAGAAACACATCTTGCACACCTACAACAAGCCAAACGTTGTCATCAAACTTGCTGTAATAAAAAATAAAAAATTAAATTAAAAACACGAACAAGAAGTAGTGAGACAAACTTGAGGGGCTTTCTCCTGGCACATTCCATTCTCAATTACAATCTAGAACGCGACTTCCATTGAGGCTCTGCTGCCCTAGTAACCAGATTTGGTAAGGGAGAACTGCTGCCACCTTGTGGCCGTTTCACACAACAGCAGCTTTAATCCCAGCGCTAATGGTCAGTGGATATTCAAAATCGTTACAGGCCTGTAAATGACACCTGCCCTGAAAACAAATCCTGGGGTCATATATCGACCAAAAAATTCAAAAGACGTCCATATTTCAAAACGACAGTTTCAAGAGGCATATTTTACGCACATTAGTGTTCTGCTTCTTTTGCTTTCTTTCTTTCTTTGTTAAAAAAACGGGAATGGAAAAAGGCAACCCTCAGAATGGGCGAAAACGTTCGCAAACGAATCAATGGACAGAGGTTTTATCTCCAATATATATAAACAGCTCATGCAGCTTAATATTAATAAAACAAACAGCCCAATACAAAAATGGGCAGAAGATCTAAATAGACATTTCTTCAAAGAAGACACAGAGATGGCCAAGACGCACATGAAAAGCTGCTCAACATCACTAATTATTAGAGAAATGCAAATCAAAACTACAATGAGGTATGATCTCACACCTGTTAGAATCGGCATCATCAGAAAATCTACAAACCACAAATTCTGGGGAGGGTGTGGACAAAAGGAACCCTCTTCCACTATTGGTGGGAATGTAAATTGATACAGTCACTATGGAGAACAGTATGGAGGTTCCTTTTAAAAACTAAAAAGAGAATTACCAACTGATCCAGCAATCCCACTTCTGGGCATATACCCAGAGAAAACCATTAATCAAAAAGACACATTCACCACAATGTTCATTACAGCACTATTTACAATAGCCAGGTAATGGAAGCAACCTAAATGCCCACAGACAGACGAATGGATAAAGATGTGGTCCATATATAAAATGGAATATTACTCAGCCATAAAAAGGAATGAAACTGGGCCATTTGTAGAGAAGTCGATGGATCTAGAGACTGTCATACAGAGTGAAGTAAGTCAGAAAGAGAAAAACAAATATTGTATATTAATGCCTATATGTGGAACCTAGAACAATGGTACAGATGAACTGGTTTGCAGGGCAGAAATAGAGACACAGAGGTAGAGAACAAACGTATGGACACGAAGTGGGGGAAGCCATGCGGTGGTGGTGTTGGGATGAGTTGGGATATTGGGATTGACCTGTATACATGTATGTGCATAAAATAGATAACTAATAATAACCTGTTGTATAATAAATAAATAAAATTAAATTTCAAAATTTTTAAAAATAAAATTTAAAAATACAACAGAAAAAAGTTCTTCCTTTCACACAGATGTATTTATATGAATGAATTATTTCCATGCTTATATCTATAAATACATAAAAGAGGAATAAAATCTAACTTGAACCGAAAAGAAAAACAAAACCTGAACCTAACAGTTATACAGAGGAAAACCCTACCAAGGCACTTGCTCCAGCAGTAAACAATTCTGAAATTGGTCAGAGGTGGGGAATCATCTCCCATACAGCAAGCAGCCCCGCCCCCCCACGCATGGAGCGTCCTCATTGCAAAGCTGGGGGACCGTGCCGAGGCCTCTGTGAGTAAATGTGAGCTGAGCCCCAGGCCAGCTGCTGCTGAACTGTTCCCACCCTTCCCAGGTAAAACACCTGAATATGTACAAGGGCTTGAAAGCCTAGAGGAAGGGCCGTGGTGCCACACCAGTGACAGCACGCAGGCCAACTTGGTGTCTGCAGGCCAGCCAGGATGGTCCTGGCCCCGGGCGCTCTTCTGGAAGCTTTCCATTTCCCTACCTGAGATACCCGTCCTGTCCTGGGCCCCACTACATTTTTTCCTTCCTCACCTCAGCCAGGAGAGAAATTCCAGTGGAAGTTATGGGTGACACATCCTCTTCTTTACAGGTGTCAGCCTGGCAACTCCTGCAGAAAGTCCAGCAGAGACCCACTCACACCGGGCCACCAACAAAGCGGTGGACCCTCACACCATCCCTCCAGTACAGCCCCGAGACTGCTGACGGGGCAGAGAGTATGGAGTCAGGCACAGCTGCAGGGGCTATTGCTGCCTGGAGTGCTGTTTCTATTGACCTCAACCCAGGCACACCTGGGGAGGGCTTGCCGGCAGGGTCAGGCTGCCCAGGTCAGCTAATCCTCAGCCCTCAGGGAATCACATGGCAGAAAATGGACCTCGCTAAGACAGACTATGAGCCAAGGAAAAAAAGGACACTATGCCATTTGCAGCACCGTAGATGAGTCTAGAGGTAATCACGTGACTTGTAGTAAGTCAGAAAGTGCAAGACACATATCGTATGATATCACTTAGAGGTGTTACCTAAAAATTGATACCAGGGCAGATATTTCCACGGAGAAGGGCAATCCCAGATTCATTAAACAAACTTATGGTTCACCAATGGAAAGGTGTGAGGATTGGATTCATTACGGTATTGGGGTTAACAGACATATACAAACACAGGTGAAATATATAATCACCAAAGACCTACGGAATACCAAGAGAAGACTACTCAACATTCTGTCATAACGTACATGGGAAAAGGATCCCAGGAAGAACAGACATATGTATATGTGTAAAAGAAACACATCTTGCACACCTACAACAAGCCAAACGTTGTCATCAAACTTGCTGTAATAAAAAATAAAAAATTAAATTAAAAACACGAACAAGAAGTAGTGAGACAAACTTGAGGGGCTTTCTCCTGGCACATTCCATTCTCAATTACAATCTAGAACGCGACTTCCATTGAGGCTCTGCTGCCCTAGTAACCAGATTTGGTAAGGGAGAACTGCTGCCACCTTGTGGCCGTTTCACACAACAGCAGCTTTAATCCCAGCGCTAATGGTCAGTGGATATTCAAAATCGTTACAGGCCTGTAAATGACACCTGCCCTGAAAACAAATCCTGGGGTCATATATCGACCAAAAAATTCAAAAGACGTCCATATTTCAAAACGACAGTTTCAAGAGGCATATTTTACGCACATTAGTGTTCTGCTTCTTTTGCTTTCTTTCTTTCTTTGTTAAAAAAACGGGAATGGAAAAAGGCAACCCTCAGAATGGGCGAAAACGTTCGCAAACGAATCAATGGACAGAGGTTTTATCTCCAATATATATAAACAGCTCATGCAGCTTAATATTAATAAAACAAACAGCCCAATACAAAAATGGGCAGAAGATCTAAATAGACATTTCTTCAAAGAAGACACAGAGATGGCCAAGACGCACATGAAAAGCTGCTCAACATCACTAATTATTAGAGAAATGCAAATCAAAACTACAATGAGGTATGACCTCACACCTGTTAGAATCGGCATCATCAGAAAATCTACAAACCACAAATTCTGGGGAGGGTGTGGACAAAAGGAACCCTCTTCCACTATTGGTGGGAATGTAAATTGATACAGTCACTATGGAGAACAGTATGGAGGTTCCTTTTAAAAACTAAAAAGAGAATTACCAACTGATCCAGCAATCCCACTTCTGGGCATATACCCAGAGAAAACCATTAATCAAAAAGACACATTCACCACAATGTTCATTACAGCACTATTTACAATAGCCAGGTAATGGAAGCAACCTAAATGCCCACAGACAGACGAATGGATAAAGATGTGGTCCATATATAAAATGGAATATTACTCAGCCATAAAAAGGAATGAAACTGGGCCATTTGTAGAGAAGTCGATGGATCTAGAGACTGTCATACAGAGTGAAGTAAGTCAGAAAGAGAAAAACAAATATTGTATATTAATGCCTATATGTGGAACCTAGAACAATGGTACAGATGAACTGGTTTGCAGGGCAGAAATAGAGACACAGAGGTAGAGAACAAACGTATGGACACGAAGTGGGGGAAGCCATGCGGTGGTGGTGTTGGGATGAGTTGGGATATTGGGATTGACCTGTATACATGTATGTGCATAAAATAGATAACTAATAATAACCTGCTGTATAATAAATAAATAAAATTAAATTTCAAAATTTTTAAAAATAAAATTTAAAAATACAACAGAAAAAAGTTCTTCCTTTCACACAGATGTATTTATATGAATGAATTATTTCCATGCTTATATCTATAAATACATAAAAGAGGAATAAAATCTAACTTGAACCGAAAAGAAAAACAAAACCTGAACCTAACAGTTATACAGAGGAAAACCCTACCAAGGCACTTGCTCCAGCAGTAAACAATTCTGAAATTGGTCAGAGGTGGGGAATCATCTCCCATACAGCAAGCAGCCCCGCCCCCCCACGCATGGAGCGTCCTCATTGCAAAGCTGGGGGACCGTGCCGAGGCCTCTGTGAGTAAATGTGAGCTGAGCCCCAGGCCAGCTGCTGCTGAACTGTTCCCACCCTTCCCAGGTAAAACACCTGAATATGTACAAGGGCTTGAAAGCCTAGAGGAAGGGCCGTGGTGCCACACCAGTGACAGCACGCAGGCCAACTTGGTGTCTGCAGGCCAGCCAGGATGGTCCTGGCCCCGGGCGCTCTTCTGGAAGCTTTCCATTTCCCTGCCTGAGATACCCGTCCTGTCCTGGGCCCCACTACATTTTTTCCTTCCTCACCTCAGCCAGGAGAGAAATTCCAGTGGAAGTTATGGGTGACACATCCTCTTCTTTACAGGTGGCAGCCTGGCAACTCCTGCAGAAAGTCCAGCAGAGCCCCACTCACACCGGGCCACCAACAAAGCGGTGGACCCTCACACCATCCCTCCAGTACAGCCCCGAGACTGCTGACGGGGCAGAGAGTATGGAGTCAGGCACAGCTGCAGGGGCTATTGCTGCCTGGAGTGCTGTTTCTATTGACCTCAACCCAGGCACACCTGGGGAGGGCTTGCCGGCAGGGTCAGGCTGCCCAGGTCAGCTAATCCTCAGCCCTCAGGGAATCACATGGCAGAAAATGGACCTCGCTAAGACAGACTATGAGCCAAGGAAAAAAAGGACACTATGCCATTTGCAGCACCGTAGATGAGTCTAGAGGTAATCACGTGACTTGTAGTAAGTCAGAAAGTGCAAGACACATATCGTATGATATCACTTAGAGGTGTTACCTAAAAATTGATACCAGGGCAGATATTTCCACGGAGAAGGGCAATCCCAGATTCATTAAACAAACTTATGGTTCACCAATGGAAAGGTGTGAGGATTGGATTCATTACGGTATTGGGGTTAACAGACATATACAAACACAGGTGAAATATATAATCACCAAAGACCTACGGAATACCAAGAGAAGACTACTCAACATTCTGTCATAACGTACATGGGAAAAGGATCCCAGGAAGAACAGACATATGTATATGTGTAAAAGAAACACATCTTGCACACCTACAACAAGCCAAACGTTGTCATCAAACTTGCTGTAATAAAAAATAAAAAATTAAATTAAAAACACGAACAAGAAGTAGTGAGACAAACTTGAGGGGCTTTCTCCTGGCACATTCCATTCTCAATTACAATCTAGAACGCGACTTCCATTGAGGCTCTGCTGCCCTAGTAACCAGATTTGGTAAGGGAGAACTGCTGCCACCTTGTGGCCGTTTCACACAACAGCAGCTTTAATCCCAGCGCTAATGGTCAGTGGATATTCAAAATCGTTACAGGCCTGTAAATGACACCTGCCCTGAAAACAAATCCTGGGGTCATATATCGACCAAAAAATTCAAAAGACGTCCATATTTCAAAACGACAGTTTCAAGAGGCATATTTTACGCACATTAGTGTTCTGCTTCTTTTGCTTTCTTTCTTTCTTTGTTAAAAAAACGGGAATGGAAAAAGGCAACCCTCAGAATGGGCGAAAACGTTCGCAAACGAATCAATGGACAGAGGTTTTATCTCCAATATATATAAACAGCTCATGCAGCTTAATATTAATAAAACAAACAGCCCAATACAAAAATGGGCAGAAGATCTAAATAGACATTTCTTCAAAGAAGACACAGAGATGGCCAAGACGCACATGAAAAGCTGCTCAACATCACTAATTATTAGAGAAATGCAAATCAAAACTACAATGAGGTATGACCTCACACCTGTTAGAATCGGCATCATCAGAAAATCTACAAACCACAAATTCTGGGGAGGGTGTGGACAAAAGGAACCCTCTTCCACTATTGGTGGGAATGTAAATTGATACAGTCACTATGGAGAACAGTATGGAGGTTCCTTTTAAAAACTAAAAAGAGAATTACCAACTGATCCAGCAATCCCACTTCTGGGCATATACCCAGAGAAAACCATTAATCAAAAAGACACATTCACCACAATGTTCATTACAGCACTATTTACAATAGCCAGGTAATGGAAGCAACCTAAATGCCCACAGACAGACGAATGGATAAAGATGTGGTCCATATATAAAATGGAATATTACTCAGCCATAAAAAGGAATGAAACTGGGCCATTTGTAGAGAAGTCGATGGATCTAGAGACTGTCATACAGAGTGAAGTAAGTCAGAAAGAGAAAAACAAATATTGTATATTAATGCCTATATGTGGAACCTAGAACAATGATACAGATGAACTGGTTTGCAGGGCAGAAATAGAGACACAGAGGTAGAGAACAAACGTATGGACACGAAGTGGGGGAAGCCATGCGGTGGTGGTGTTGGGATGAGTTGGGATATTGGGATTGACCTGTATACATGTATGTGCATAAAATAGATAACTAATAATAACCTGCTGTATAATAAATAAATAAAATTAAATTTCAAAATTTTTAAAAATAAAATTTAAAAATACAACAGAAAAAAGTTCTTCCTTTCACACAGATGTATTTATATGAATGAATTATTTCCATGCTTATATCTATAAATACATAAAAGAGGAATAAAATCTAACTTGAACCGAAAAGAAAAACAAAACCTGAACCTAACAGTTATACAGAGGAAAACCCTACCAAGGCACTTGCTCCAGCAGTAAACAATTCTGAAATTGGTCAGAGGTGGGGAATCATCTCCCATACAGCAAGCAGCCCCGCCCCCCCACGCATGGAGCGTCCTCATTGCAAAGCTGGGGGACCGTGCCGAGGCCTCTGTGAGTAAATGTGAGCTGAGCCCCAGGCCAGCTGCTGCTGAACTGTTCCCACCCTTCCCAGGTAAAACACCTGAATATGTACAAGGGCTTGAAAGCCTAGAGGAAGGGCCGTGGTGCCACACCAGTGACAGCACGCAGGCCAACTTGGTGTCTGCAGGCCAGCCAGGATGGTCCTGGCCCCGGGCGCTCTTCTGGAAGCTTTCCATTTCCCTACCTGAGATACCCGTCCTGTCCTGGGCCCCACTACATTTTTTCCTTCCTCACCTCAGCCAGGAGAGAAATTCCAGTGGAAGTTATGGGTGACACATCCTCTTCTTTACAGGTGGCAGCCTGGCAACTCCTGCAGAAAGTCCAGCAGAGCCCCACTCACACCGGGCCACCAACAAAGCGGTGGACCCTCACACCATCCCTCCAGTACAGCCCCGAGACTGCTGACGGGGCAGAGAGTATGGAGTCAGGCACAGCTGCAGGGGCTATTGATGCCTGGAGTGCTGTTTCTATTGACCTCAACCCAGGCACACCTGGGGAGGGCTTGCCGGCAGGGTCAGGCTGCCCAGGTCAGCTAATCCTCAGCCCTCAGGGAATCACATGGCAGAAAATGGACCTCGCTAAGACAGACTATGAGCCAAGGAAAAAAAGGACACTATGCCATTTGCAGCACCGTAGATGAGTCTAGAGGTAATCACGTGACTTGTAGTAAGTCAGAAAGTGCAAGACACATATCGTATGATATCACTTAGAGGTGTTACCTAAAAATTGATACCAGGGCAGATATTTCCACGGAGAAGGGCAATCCCAGATTCATTAAACAAACTTATGGTTCACCAATGGAAAGGTGTGAGGATTGGATTCATTACGGTATTGGGGTTAACAGACATATACAAACACAGGTGAAATATATAATCACCAAAGACCTACGGAATACCAAGAGAAGACTACTCAACATTCTGTCATAACGTACATGGGAAAAGGATCCCAGGAAGAACAGACATATGTATATGTGTAAAAGAAACACATCTTGCACACCTACAACAAGCCAAACGTTGTCATCAAACTTGCTGTAATAAAAAATAAAAAATTAAATTAAAAACACGAACAAGAAGTAGTGAGACAAACTTGAGGGGCTTTCTCCTGGCACATTCCATTCTCAATTACAATCTAGAACGCGACTTCCATTGAGGCTCTGCTGCCCTAGTAACCAGATTTGGTAAGGGAGAACTGCTGCCACCTTGTGGCCGTTTCACACAACAGCAGCTTTAATCCCAGCGCTAATGGTCAGTGGATATTCAAAATCGTTACAGGCCTGTAAATGACACCTGCCCTGAAAACAAATCCTGGGGTCATATATCGACCAAAAAATTCAAAAGACGTCCATATTTCAAAACGACAGTTTCAAGAGGCATATTTTACGCACATTAGTGTTCTGCTTCTTTTGCTTTCTTTCTTTCTTTGTTAAAAAAACGGGAATGGAAAAAGGCAACCCTCAGAATGGGCGAAAACGTTCGCAAACGAATCAATGGACAGAGGTTTTATCTCCAATATATATAAACAGCTCATGCAGCTTAATATTAATAAAACAAACAGCCCAATACAAAAATGGGCAGAAGATCTAAATAGACATTTCTTCAAAGAAGACACAGAGATGGCCAAGACGCACATGAAAAGCTGCTCAACATCACTAATTATTAGAGAAATGCAAATCAAAACTACAATGAGGTATGACCTCACACCTGTTAGAATCGGCATCATCAGAAAATCTACAAACCACAAATTCTGGGGAGGGTGTGGACAAAAGGAACCCTCTTCCACTATTGGTGGGAATGTAAATTGATACAGTCACTATGGAGAACAGTATGGAGGTTCCTTTTAAAAACTAAAAAGAGAATTACCAACTGATCCAGCAATCCCACTTCTGGGCATATACCCAGAGAAAACCATTAATCAAAAAGACACATTCACCACAATGTTCATTACAGCACTATTTACAATAGCCAGGTAATGGAAGCAACCTAAATGCCCACAGACAGACGAATGGATAAAGATGTGGTCCATATATAAAATGGAATATTACTCAGCCATAAAAAGGAATGAAACTGGGCCATTTGTAGAGAAGTCGATGGATCTAGAGACTGTCATACAGAGTGAAGTAAGTCAGATAGAGAAAAACAAATATTGTATATTAATGCCTATATGTGGAACCTAGAACAATGGTACAGATGAACTGGTTTGCAGGGCAGAAATAGAGACACAGAGGTAGAGAACAAACGTATGGACACGAAGTGGGGGAAGCCATGCGGTGGTGGTGTTGGGATGAGTTGGGATATTGGGATTGACCTGTATACATGTATGTGCATAAAATAGATAACTAATAATAACCTGTTGTATAATAAATAAATAAAATTAAATTTCAAAATTTTTAAAAATAAAATTTAAAAATACAACAGAAAAAAGTTCTTCCTTTCACACAGATGTATTTATATGAATGAATTATTTCCATGCTTATATCTATAAATACATAAAAGAGGAATAAAATCTAACTTGAACCGAAAAGAAAAACAAAACCTGAACCTAACAGTTATACAGAGGAAAACCCTACCAAGGCACTTGCTCCAGCAGTAAACAATTCTGAAATTGGTCAGAGGTGGGGAATCATCTCCCATACAGCAAGCAGCCCCGCCCCCCCACGCATGGAGCGTCCTCATTGCAAAGCTGGGGGACCGTGCCGAGGCCTCTGTGAGTAAATGTGAGCTGAGCCCCAGGCCAGCTGCTGCTGAACTGTTCCCACCCTTCCCAGGTAAAACACCTGAATATGTACAAGGGCTTGAAAGCCTAGAGGAAGGGCCGTGGTGCCACACCAGTGACAGCACGCAGGCCAACTTGGTGTCTGCAGGCCAGCCAGGATGGTCCTGGCCCCGGGCACTCTTCTGGAAGCTTTCCATTTCCCTGCCTGAGATACCCGTCCTGTCCTGGGCCCCACTACATTTTTTCCTTCCTCACCTCAGCCAGGAGAGAAATTCCAGTGGAAGTTATGGGTGACACATCCTCTTCTTTACAGGTGGCAGCCTGGCAACTCCTGCAGAAAGTCCAGCAGAGCCCCACTCACACCGGGCCACCAACAAAGCGGTGGACCCTCACACCATCCCTCCAGTACAGCCCCGAGACTGCTGACGGGGCAGAGAGTATGGAGTCAGGCACAGCTGCAGGGGCTATTGATGCCTGGAGTGCTGTTTCTATTGACCTCAACCCAGGCACACCTGGGGAGGGCTTGCCGGCAGGGTCAGGCTGCCCAGGTCAGCTAATCCTCAGCCCTCAGGGAATCACATGGCAGAAAATGGACCTCGCTAAGACAGACTATGAGCCAAGGAAAAAAAGGACACTATGCCATTTGCAGCACCGTAGATGAGTCTAGAGGTAATCACGTGACTTGTAGTAAGTCAGAAAGTGCAAGACACATATCGTATGATATCACTTAGAGGTGTTACCTAAAAATTGATACCAGGGCAGATATTTCCACGGAGAAGGGCAATCCCAGATTCATTAAACAAACTTATGGTTCACCAATGGAAAGGTGTGAGGATTGGATTCATTACGGTATTGGGGTTAACAGACATATACAAACACAGGTGAAATATATAATCACCAAAGACCTACGGAATACCAAGAGAAGACTACTCAACATTCTGTCATAACGTACATGGGAAAAGGATCCCAGGAAGAACAGACATATGTATATGTGTAAAAGAAACACATCTTGCACACCTACAACAAGCCAAACGTTGTCATCAAACTTGCTGTAATAAAAAATAAAAAATTAAATTAAAAACACGAACAAGAAGTAGTGAGACAAACTTGAGGGGCTTTCTCCTGGCACATTCCATTCTCAATTGCAATCTAGAACGCGACTTCCATTGAGGCTCTGCTGCCCTAGTAACCAGATTTGGTAAGGGAGAACTGCTGCCACCTTGTGGCCGTTCCACACAACAGCAGCTTTAATCCCAGCGCTAATGGTCAGTGGATATTCAAAATCGTTACAGGCCTGTAAATGACACCTGCCCTGAAAACAAATCCTGGGGTCATATATCGACCAAAAAATTCAAAAGACGTCCATATTTCAAAACGACAGTTTCAAGAGGCATATTTTACGCACATTAGTGTTCTGCTTCTTTTGCTTTCTTTCTTTCTTTGTTAAAAAAACGGGAATGGAAAAAGGCAACCCTCAGAATGGGTGAAAACGTTCGCAAACGAATCAATGGACAGAGGTTTTATCTCCAATATATATAAACAGCTCATGCAGCTTAATATTAATAAAACAAACAGCCCAATACAAAAATGGGCAGAAGATCTAAATAGACATTTCTTCAAAGAACACACAGAGATGGCCAGGACGCACATGAAAAGCTGCTCAACATCACTAATTATTAGAGAAATGCAAATCAAAACTACAATGAGGTATGACCTCACACCTGTTAGAATCGGCATCATCAGAAAATCTACAAACCACAAATTCTGGGGAGGGTGTGGACAAAAGGAACCCTCTTCCACTATTGGTGGGAATGTAAACTGATACAGTCACTATGGAGAACAGTATGGAGGTTCCTTTTAAAAACTAAAAAGAGAATTACCAACTGATCCAGCAATCCCACTTCTGGGCATATACCCAGAGAAAACCATTAATCAAAAAGACACATTCACCACAATGTTCATTACAGCACTATTTACAATAGCCAGGTAATGGAAGCAACCTAAATGCCCACAGACAGACGAATGGATAAAGATGTGGTCCATATATAAAATGGAATATTACTCAGCCATAAAAAGGAATGAAACTGGGCCATTTGTAGAGAAGTCGATGGATCTAGAGACTGTCGTACAGAGTGAAGTAAGTCAGAAAGAGAAAAACAAATATTGTATATTAATGCCTATATGTGGAACCTAGAACAATGGTACAGATGAACTGGTTTGCAGGGCAGAAATAGAGACACAGAGGTAGAGAACAAACGTATGGACACGAAGCGGGGGAATCCATGCGGTGGTAGTGTTGGGATGAGTTGGGATATTGGGATTGACCTGTATACATGTATGTGCATAAAATAGATAACTAATAATAACCTGCTGTATAATAAATAAATAAAATTAAATTTCAAAATTTTTAAAAATAAAATTTAAAAATACAACAGAAAAAAGTTCTTCCTTTCACACAGATGTATTTATATGAATGAATTATTTCCATGCTTATATCTATAAATACATAAAAGAGGAATAAAATCTAACTTGAACCGAAAAGAAAAACAAAACCTGAACCTAACAGTTATACAGAGGAAAACCCTACCAAGGCACTTGCTCCAGCAGTAAACAATTCTGAAATTGGTCAGAGGTGGGGAATCATCTCCCATACAGCAAGCAGCCCCGCCCCCCCACGCATGGAGCGTCCTCATTGCAAAGCTGGGGGACCGTGCCGAGGTCTCTGTGAGTAAATGTGAGCTGAGCCCCAGGCCAGCTGCTGCTGAACTGTTCCCACCCTTCCCAGGTAAAACACCTGAATATGTACAAGGGCTTGAAAGCCTAGAGGAAGGGCCGTGGTGCCACACCAGTGACAGCACGCAGGCCAACTTGGTGTCTGCAGGCCAGCCAGGATGGTCCTGGCCCCGGGCGCTCTTCTGGAAGCTTTCCATTTCCCTGCCTGAGATACCCGTCCTGTCCTGGGCCCCACTACATTTTTTCCTTCCTCACCTCAGCCAGGAGAGAAATTCCAGTGGAAGTTATGGGTGACACATCCTCTTCTTTACAGGTGTCAGCCTGGCAACTCCTGCAGAAAGTCCAGCAGAGCCCCACTCACACCGGGCCACCAACAAAGCGGTGGACCCTCACACCATCCCTCCAGTACAGCCCCGAGACTGCTGACGGGGCAGAGAGTATGGAGTCAGGCACAGCTGCAGGGGCTATTGCTGCCTGGAGTGCTGTTTCTATTGACCTCAACCCAGGCACACCTGGGGAGGGCTTGCCGGCAGGGTCAGGCTGCCCAGGTCAGCTAATCCTCAGCCCTCAGGGAATCACATGGCAGAAAATGGACCTCGCTAAGACAGACTATGAGCCAAGGAAAAAAAGGACACTATGCCATTTGCAGCACCGTAGATGAGTCTAGAGGTAATCACGTGACTTGTAGTAAGTCAGAAAGTGCAAGACACATATCGTATGATATCACTTATAGGTGTTACCTAAAAATTGATACCAGGGCAGATATTTCCACGGAGAAGGGCAATCCCAGATTCATTAAACAAACTTATGGTTCACCAATGGAAAGGTGTGAGGATTGGATTCATTACGGTATTGGGGTTAACAGACATATACAAACACAGGTGAAATATATAATCACCAAAGACCTACGGAATACCAAGAGAAGACTACTCAACATTCTGTCATAACGTACATGGGAAAAGGATCCCAGGAAGAACAGACATATGTATATGTGTAAAAGAAACACATCTTGCACACCTACAACAAGACAAACGTTGTCATCAAACTTGCTGTAATAAAAAAATAAAAAATTAAATTAAAAACACGAACAAGAAGTAGTGAGACAAATTTGAGGGGCTTTCTCCTGGCACATTCCATTCTCAATTGCAAACTAGAACGCGACTTCCATTGAGGCTCTGCTGCCCTAGTAACCAGATTTGGTAAGGGAGAACTGCTGCCACCTTGTGGCCGTTCCACACAACAGCAGCTTTAATCCCAGCGCTAATGGTCAGTGGATATTCAAAATCGTTACAGGCCTGTAAATGACACCTGCCCTGAAAACAAATCCTGGGGTCATATATCGACCAAAATATTCAAAAGACGTCCATATTTCAAAACGACAGTTTCAAGAGGCATATTTTACGCACATTAGTGTTCTGCTTCTTTTGCTTTCTTTCTTTCTTTGTTAAAAAAACGGGAATGGAAAAAGGCAACCCTCAGAATGGGTGAAAACGTTCGCAAACGAATCAATGGACAGAGGTTTTATCTCCAATATATATAAACAGCTCATGCAGCTTAATATTAATAAAACAAACAGCCCAATACAAAAATGGGCAGAAGATCTAAATAGACATTTCTTCAAAGAAGACACAGAGATGGCCAAGACGCACATGAAAAGCTGCTCAACATCACTAATTATTAGAGAAATGCAAATCAAAACTACAATGAGGTATGACCTCACACCTGTTAGAATCGGCATCATCAGAAAATCTACAAACCACAAATTCTGGGGAGGGTGTGGACAAAAGGAACCCTCTTCCACTATTGGTGGGAATGTAAATTGATACAGTCACTATGGAGAACAGTATGGAGGTTCCTTTTAAAAACTAAAAAGAGAATTACCAACTGATCCAGCAATCCCACTTCTGGGCATATACCCAGAGAAAACCATTAATCAAAAAGACACATTCACCACAATGTTCATTACAGCACTATTTACAATAGCCAGGTAATGGAAGCAACCTAAATGCCCACAGACAGACGAATGGATAAAGATGCGGTCCATATATAAAATGGAATATTACTCAGCCATAAAAAGGAATGAAACTGGGCCATTTGTAGAGAAGTCGATGGATCTAGAGACTGTCGTACAGAGTGAAGTAAGTCAGAAAGAGAAAAACAAATATTGTATATTAATGCCTATATGTGGAACCTAGAACAATGGTACAGATGAACTGGTTTGCAGGGCAGAAATAGAGACACAGAGGTAGAGAACAAACGTATGGACACGAAGTGGGGGAAGCCATGCGGTGGTGGTGTTGGGATGAGTTGGGATATTGGGATTGACCTGTATACATGTATGTGCATAAAATAGATAACTAATAATAACCTGTTGTATAATAAATAAATAAAATTAAATTTCAAAATTTTTAAAAATAAAATTTAAAAATACAACAGAAAAAAGTTCTTCCTTTCACACAGATGTATTTATATGAATGAATTATTTCCATGCTTATATCTATAAATACATAAAAGAGGAATAAAATCTAACTTGAACCGAAAAGAAAAACAAAACCTGAACCTAACAGTTATACAGAGGAAAACCCTACCAAGGCACTTGCTCCAGCAGTAAACAATTCTGAAATTGGTCAGAGGTGGGGAATCATCTCCCATACAGCAAGCAGCCCCGCCCCCCCACGCATGGAGCGTCCTCATTGCAAAGCTGGGGGACCGTGCCGAGGCCTCTGTGAGTAAATGTGAGCTGAGCCCCAGGCCAGCTGCTGCTGAACTGTTCCCACCCTTCCCAGGTAAAACACCTGAATATGTACAAGGGCTTGAAAGCCTAGAGGAAGGGCCGTGGTGCCACACCAGTGACAGCACGCAGGCCAACTTGGTGTCTGCAGGCCAGCCAGGATGGTCCTGGCCCCGGGCGCTCTTCTGGAAGCTTTCCATTTCCCTGCCTGAGATACCCGTCCTGTCCTGGGCCCCACTACATTTTTTCCTTCCTCACCTCAGCCAGGAGAGAAATTCCAGTGGAAGTTATGGGTGACACATCCTCTTCTTTACAGGTGGCAGCCTGGCAACTCCTGCAGAAAGTCCAGCAGAGCCCCACTCACACCGGGCCACCAACAAAGCGGTGGACCCTCACACCATCCCTCCAGTACAGCCCCGAGACTGCTGACGGGGCAGAGAGTATGGAGTCAGGCACAGCTGCAGGGGCTATTGCTGCCTGGAGTGCTGTTTCTATTGACCTCAACCCAGGCACACCTGGGGAGGGCTTGCCGGCAGGGTCAGGCTGCCCAGGTCAGCTAATCCTCAGCCCTCAGGGAATCACATGGCAGAAAATGGACCTCGCTAAGACAGACTATGAGCCAAGGAAAAAAAGGACACTATGCCATTTGCAGCACCGTAGATGAGTCTAGAGGTAATCACGTGACTTGTAGTAAGTCAGAAAGTGCAAGACACATATCGTATGATATCACTTAGAGGTGTTACCTAAAAATTGATACCAGGGCAGATATTTCCACGGAGAAGGGCAATCCCAGATTCATTAAACAAACTTATGGTTCACCAATGGAAAGGTGTGAGGATTGGATTCATTACGGTATTGGGGTTAACAGACATATACAAACACAGGTGAAATATATAATCACCAAAGACCTACGGAATACCAAGAGAAGACTACTCAACATTCTGTCATAACGTACATGGGAAAAGGATCCCAGGAAGAACAGACATATGTATATGTGTAAAAGAAACACATCTTGCACACCTACAACAAGACAAACGTTGTCATCAAACTTGCTGTAATAAAAAAATAAAAAATTAAATTAAAAACACGAACAAGAAGTAGTGAGACAAATTTGAGGGGCTTTCTCCTGGCACATTCCATTCTCAATTGCAATCTAGAACGCGACTTCCATTGAGGCTCTGCTGCCCTAGTAACCAGATTTGGTAAGGGAGAACTGCTGCCACCTTGTGGCCGTTCCACACAACAGCAGCTTTAATCCCAGCGCTAATGGTCAGTGGATATTCAAAATCGTTACAGGCCTGTAAATGACACCTGCCCTGAAAACAAATCCTGGGGTCATATATCGACCAAAATATTCAAAAGACGTCCATATTTCAAAACGACAGTTTCAAGAGGCATATTTTACGCACATTAGTGTTCTGCTTCTTTTGCTTTCTTTCTTTCTTTGTTAAAAAAACGGGAATGGAAAAAGGCAACCCTCAGAATGGGTGAAAACGTTCGCAAACGAATCAATGGACAGAGGTTTTATCTCCAATATATATAAACAGCTCATGCAGCTTAATATTAATAAAACAAACAGCCCAATACAAAAATGGGCAGAAGATCTAAATAGACATTTCTTCAAAGAAGACACAGAGATGGCCAAGACGCACATGAAAAGCTGCTCAACATCACTAATTATTAGAGAAATGCAAATCAAAACTACAATGAGGTATGACCTCACACCTGTTAGAATCGGCATCATCAGAAAATCTACAAACCACAAATTCTGGGGAGGGTGTGGACAAAAGGAACCCTCTTCCACTATTGGTGGGAATGTAAATTGATACAGTCACTATGGAGAACAGTATGGAGGTTCCTTTTAAAAACTAAAAAGAGAATTACCAACTGATCCAGCAATCCCACTTCTGGGCATATACCCAGAGAAAACCATTAATCAAAAAGACACATTCACCACAATGTTCATTACAGCACTATTTACAATAGCCAGGTAATGGAAGCAACCTAAATGCCCACAGACAGACGAATGGATAAAGATGCGGTCCATATATAAAATGGAATATTACTCAGCCATAAAAAGGAATGAAACTGGGCCATTTGTAGAGAAGTCGATGCATCTAGAGACTGTCGTACAGAGTGAAGTAAGTCAGAAAGAGAAAAACAAATATTGTATATTAATGCCTATATGTGGAACCTAGAACAATGGTACAGATGAACTGGTTTGCAGGGCAGAAATAGAGACACAGAGGTAGAGAACAAACGTATGGACACGAAGTGGGGGAAGCCATGCGGTGGTGGTGTTGGGATGAGTTGGGATATTGGGATTGACCTGTATACATGTATGTGCATAAAATAGATAACTAATAATAACCTGTTGTATAATAAATAAATAAAATTAAATTTCAAAATTTTTAAAAATAAAATTTAAAAATACAACAGAAAAAAGTTCTTCCTTTCACACAGATGTATTTATATGAATGAATTATTTCCATGCTTATATCTATAAATACATAAAAGAGGAATAAAATCTAACTTGAACCGAAAAGAAAAACAAAACCTGAACCTAACAGTTATACAGAGGAAAACCCTACCAAGGCACTTGCTCCAGCAGTAAACAATTCTGAAATTGGTCAGAGGTGGGGAATCATCTCCCATACAGCAAGCAGCCCCGCCCCCCCACGCATGGAGCGTCCTCATTGCAAAGCTGGGGGACCGTGCCGAGGCCTCTGTGAGTAAATGTGAGCTGAGCCCCAGGCCAGCTGCTGCTGAACTGTTCCCACCCTTCCCAGGTAAAACACCTGAATATGTACAAGGGCTTGAAAGCCTAGAGGAAGGGCCGTGGTGCCACACCAGTGACAGCACGCAGGCCAACTTGGTGTCTGCAGGCCAGCCAGGATGGTCCTGGCCCCGGGCGCTCTTCTGGAAGCTTTCCATTTCCCTGCCTGAGATACCCGTCCTGTCCTGGGCCCCACTACATTTTTTCCTTCCTCACCTCAGCCAGGAGAGAAATTCCAGTGGAAGTTATGGGTGACACATCCTCTTCTTTACAGGTGGCAGCCTGGCAACTCCTGCAGAAAGTCCAGCAGAGCCCCACTCACACCGGGCCACCAACAAAGCGGTGGACCCTCACACCATCCCTCCAGTACAGCCCCGAGACTGCTGACGGGGCAGAGAGTATGGAGTCAGGCACAGCTGCAGGGGCTATTGCTGCCTGGAGTGCTGTTTCTATTGACCTCAACCCAGGCACACCTGGGGAGGGCTTGCCGGCAGGGTCAGGCTGCCCAGGTCAGCTAATCCTCAGCCCTCAGGGAATCACATGGCAGAAAATGGACCTCGCTAAGACAGACTATTAGCCAAGGAAAAAAAGGACACTATGCCATTTGCAGCACCGTAGATGAGTCTAGAGGTAATCACTTGACTTGTAGTAAGTCAGAAAGTGCAAGACACATATCGTATGATATCACTTATAGGTGTTACCTAAAAATTGATACCAGGGCAGATATTTCCACGGAGAAGGGCAATCCCAGATTCATTAAACAAACTTATGGTTCACCAATGGAAAGGTGTGAGGATTGGATTCATTACGGTATTGGGGTTAACAGACATATACAAACACAGGTGAAATATATAATCACCAAAGACCTACGGAATACCAAGAGAAGACTACTCAACATTCTGTCATAACGTACATGGGAAAAGGATCCCAGGAAGAACAGACATATGTATATGTGTAAAAGAAACATATCTTGCACAGCTACAACAAGCCAAACGTTGTCATCAAACTTGCTGTAATAAAAAATAAAAAATTAAATTAAAAACATGAACAAGAAGTAGTGAGACAAACTTGAGGGGCTTTCTCCTGGCACATTCCATTCTCAATTACAATCTAGAATGCGACTTCCATTGAGGCTCTGCTGCCCTAGTAACCAGATTTGGTAAGGGAGAACTGCTGCCACCTTGTGGCCGTTTCACACAACAGCAGCTTTAATCCCAGCGCTAATGGTCAGTGGATATTCAAAATCATTACAGGCCTGTAAATGACACCTGCCCTGAAAACAAATCCTGGGGTCATATATCGACCAAAAAATTCAAAAGACGTCCATATTTCAAAACGACAGTTTCAAGAGGCATATTTTACGCACATTAGTGTTCTGCTTCTTTTGCTTTCTTTCTTTCTTTGTTAAAAAAACGGGAATGGAAAAAGGCAACCCTCAGAATGGGCGAAAACGTTCGCAAACGGATCAATGGACAGAGGTTTTATCTCCAATATATATAAACAGCTCATGCAGCTTAATATTAATAAAAGAAACAGCCCAATACAAAAATGGGCAGAAGATCTAAATAGACATTTCTTCAAAGAAGACACAGAGATGGCCAAGACGCACATGAAAAGCTGCTCAACATCACTAATTATTAGAGAAATGCAAATCAAAACTACAATGAGGTATGACCTCACACCTGTTAGAATCGGCATCATCAGAAAATCTACAAACCACAAATTCTGGGGAGGGTGTGGACAAAAGGAACCCTCTTCCACTATTGGTGGGAATGTAAATTGATACAGTCACTATGGAGAACAGTATGGAGGTTCCTTTTAAAAACTAAAAAGAGAATTACCAACTGATCCAGCAATCCCACTTCTGGGCATATACCCAGAGAAAACCATTAATCAAAAAGACACATTCACCACAATGTTCATTACAGCACTATTTACAATAGCCAGGTAATGGAAGCAACCTAAATGCCCACAGACAGATGAATGGATAAAGATGCGGTCCATATATAAAATGGAATACTACTCAGCCATAAAATGGAATGAAACTGGGCCATTTGTAGAGAAGTCGATGGATCTAGAGACTGTCGTACAGAGTGAAGTAAGTCAGAAAGAGTAAAACAAATATTGTATATTAATGCCTATATGTGGAACCTAGAACAATGGTACAGATGAACTGGTTTGCAGGGCAGAAATAGAGACACAGAGGTAGAGAACAAACGTATGGACACGAAGTGGGGGAAGCCATGCGGTGGTGGTGTTGGGATGAGTTGGGATATTGGGATTGACCTGTATACATGTATGTGCATAAAATAGATAACTAATAATAACCTGCTGTATAATAAATAAATAAAATTAAATTTCAAAATTTTTAAAAATAAAATTTAAAAATAAAACAGAAAAAAGTTCTTCCTTTCACACAGATGTATTTATATGAATGAATTATTTCCATGCTTATATCTATAAATACATAAAAGAGGAATAAAATCTAACTTGAACCGAAAAGAAAAACAAAACCTGAACCTAACAGTTATACAGAGGAAAACCCTACCAAGGCACTTGCTCCAGCAGTAAACAATTCTGAAATTGGTCAGAGGTGGGGAATCATCTCCCATACAGCAAGCAGCCCCGCCCCCCCACGCATGGAGCGTCCTCATTGCAAAGCTGGGGGACCGTGCCGAGGCCTCTGTGAGTAAATGTGAGCTGAGCCCCAGGCCAGCTGCTGCTGAACTGTTCCCACCCTTCCCAGGTAAAACACCTGAATATGTACAAGGGCTTGAAAGCCTAGAGGAAGGGCCGTGGTGCCACACCAGTGACAGCACGCAGGCCAACTTGGTGTCTGCAGGCCAGCCAGGATGGTCCTGGCCCCGGGCGCTCTTCTGGAAGCTTTCCATTTCCCTGCCTGAGATACCCGTCCTGTCCTGGGCCCCACTACATTTTTTCCTTCCTCACCTCAGCCAGGAGAGAAATTCCAGTGGAAGTTATGGGTGACACATCCTCTTCTTTACAGGTGGCAGCCTGGCAACTCCTGCAGAAAGTCCAGCAGAGCCCCACTCACACCGGGCCACCAACAAAGCGGTGGACCCTCACACCATCCCTCCAGTACAGCCCCGAGACTGCTGACGGGGCAGAGAGTATGGAGTCAGGCACAGCTGCAGGGGCTATTGCTGCCTGGAGTGCTGTTTCTATTGACCTCAACCCAGGCACACCTGGGGAGGGCTTGCCGGCAGGGTCAGGCTGCCCAGGTCAGCTAATCCTCAGCCCTCAGGGAATCACATGGCAGAAAATGGACCTCGGTAAGACAGACTATTAGCCAAGGAAAAAAAGGACACTATGCCATTTGCAGCACCGTAGATGAGTCTAGAGGTAATCACGTGACTTGTAGTAAGTCAGAAAGTGCAAGACACATATCGTATGATATCACTTAGAGGTGTTACCTAAAAATTGATACCAGGGCAGATATTTCCACGGAGAAGGGCAATCCCAGATTCATTAAACAAACTTATGGTTCACCAATGGAAAGGTGTGAGGATTGGATTCATTACGGTATTGGGGTTAACAGACATATACAAACACAGGTGAAATATATAATCACCAAAGACCTACGGAATACCAAGAGAAGACTACTCAACATTCTGTCATAACGTACATGGGAAAAGGATCCCAGGAAGAACAGACATATGTATATGTGTAAAAGAAACACATCTTGCACACCTACAACAAGCCAAACATTGTCATCAAACTTGCTGTAATAAAAAATAAAAAAATTAAATTAAAAACACGAACAAGAAGTAGTGAGACAAACTTGAGGGGCTTTCTCCTGGCACATTCCATTCTCAATTACAATCTAGAACGCGACTTCCATTGAGGCTCTGCTGCCCTAGTAACCAGATTTGGTAAGGGAGAACTGCTGCCACCTTGTGGCCGTTTCACACAACAGCAGCTTTAATCCCAGCGCTAATGGTCAGTGGATATTCAAAATCGTTACACGCCTGTAAATGACACCTGCCCTGAAAACAAATCCTGGGGTCATATATCGACCAAGAAATTCAAAAGACGTCCATATTTCAAAACGACAGTTTCAAGAGGCATATTTTACGCACATTAGTGTTCTGCTTCTTTTGCTTTCTTTCTTTCTTTGTTAAAAAAACGGGAATGGAAAAAGGCAACCCTCAGAATGGGCGAAAACGTTCGCAAACGAATCAATGGACAGAGGTTTTATCTCCAATATATATAAACAGCTCATGCAGCTTAATATTAATAAAAGAAACAGCCCAATACAAAAATGGGCAGAAGATCTAAATAGACATTTCTTCAAAGAAGACACAGAGATGGCCAAGACGCACATGAAAAGCTGCTCAACATCACTAATTATTAGAGAAATGCAAATCAAAACTACAATGAGGTATGACCTCACACCTGTTAGAATCGGCATCATCAGAAAATCTACAAACCACAAATTCTGGGGAGGGTGTGGACAAAAGGAACCCTCTTCCACTATTGGTGGGAATGTAAATTGATACAGTCACTATGGAGAACAGTATGGAGGTTCCTTTTAAAAACTAAAAAGAGAATTACCAACTGATCCAGCAATCCCACTTCTGGGCATATACCCAGAGAAAACCATTAATCAAAAATACACATTCACCACAATGTTCATTACAGCACTATTTACAATAGCCAGGTAATGGAAGCAACCTAAATGCCCACAGACAGACGAATGGATAAAGATGTGGTCCATATATAAAATGGAATATTACTCAGCCATAAAAAGGAATGAAACTGGGCCATTTGTAGAGAAGTCGATGCATCTAGAGACTGTCGTACAGAGTGAAGTAAGTCAGAAAGAGAAAAACAAATATTGTATATTAATGCCTATATGTGGAACCTAGAACAATGGTACAGATGACCTGGTTTGCAGGGCAGAAATAGAGACACAGAGGTAGAGAACAAACGTATGGACACGAAGTGAGGGAAGCCATGTGGTGGTGGAGTTGGGATGAGTTGGGATATTGGGATTGACCTGTATACATGTATGTGCATAAAATAGATAACTAATAATAACCTGCTGTATAATAAATAAATAAAATTAAATTTCAAAATTTTTAAAAATAAAATTTAAAAATACAACAGAAAAAAGTTCTTCCTTTCACACAGATGTATTTATATGAATGAATTATTTCCATGCTTATATCTATAAATACATAAAAGAGGAATAAAATCTAACTTGAACCGAAAAGAAAAACAAAACCTGAACCTAACAGTTATACAGAGGAAAACCCTACCAAGGCACTTGCTCCAGCAGTAAACAATTCTGAAATTGGTCAGAGGTGGGGAATCATCTCCCATACAGCAAGCAGCCCCGCCCCCCCACGCATGGAGCGTCCTCATTGCAAAGCTGGGGGACCGTGCCGAGGCCTCTGTGAGTAAATGTGAGCTGAGCCCCAGGCCAGCTGCTGCTGAACTGTTCCCACCCTTCCCAGGTAAAACACCTGAATATGTACAAGGGCTTGAAAGCCTAGAGGAAGGGCCGTGGTGCCACACCAGTGACAGCACGCAGGCCAACTTGGTGTCTGCAGGCCAGCCAGGATGGTCCTGGCCCCGGGCGCTCTTCTGGAAGCTTTCCATTTCCCTGCCTGAGATACCCCTCCTGTCCCGGCCCCCACTACATTTTTTCCTTCCTCACCTCAGCCAGGAGAGAAATTCCAGTGGAAGTTATGGGTGACACATCCTCTTCTTTACAGGTGGCAGCCTGGCAACTCCTGCAGAAAGTCCAGCAGAGCCCCACTCACACCGGGCCACCAACAAAGCGGTGGACCCTCACACCATCCCTCCAGTACAGCCCCGAGACTGCTGACGGGGCAGAGAGTATGGAGTCAGGCACAGCTGCAGGGGCTATTGCTGCCTGGAGTGCTGTTTCTATTGACCTCAACCCAGGCACACCTGGGGAGGGCTTGCCGGCAGGGTCAGGCTGCCCAGGTCAGCTAATCCTCAGCCCTCAGGGAATCACATGGCAGAAAATGGACCTCGCTAAGACAGACTATTAGCCAAGGAAAAAAAGGACACTATGCCATTTGCAGCACCGTAGATGAGTCTAGAGGTAATCACGTGACTTGTAGTAAGTCAGAAAGTGCAAGACACATATCGTATGATATCACTTAGAGGTGTTACCTAAAAATTGATACCAGGGCAGATATTTCCACGGAGAAGGGCAATCCCAGATTCATTAAACAAACTTATGGTTCACCAATGGAAAGGTGTGAGGATTGGATTCATTACGGTATTGGGGTTAACAGACATATACAAACACAGGTGAAATATATAATCACCAAAGACCTACGGAATACCAAGAGAAGACTACTCAACATTCTGTCATAACGTACATGGGAAAAGGATCCCAGGAAGAACAGACATATGTATATGTGTAAAAGAAACACATCTTGCACACCTACAACAAGCCAAACATTGTCATCAAACTTGCTGTAATAAAAAATAAAAAAAATTAAATTAAAAACACGAACAAGAAGTAGTGAGACAAACTTGAGGGGCTTTCTCCTGGCACATTCCATTCTCAATTACAATCTAGAACGCGACTTCCATTGAGGCTCTGCTGCCCTAGTAACCAGATTTGGTAAGGGAGAACTGCTGCCACCTTGTGGCCGTTTCACACAACAGCAGCTTTAATCCCAGCGCTAATGGTCAGTGGATATTCAAAATCATTACAGGCCTGTAAATGACACCTGCCCTGAAAACAAATCCTGGGGTCATATATCGACCAAAAAATTCAAAAGACGTCCATATTTCAAAACGACAGTTTCAAGAGGCATATTTTACGCACATTAGTGTTCTGCTTCTTTTGCTTTCTTTCTTTCTTTGTTAAAAAAACGGGAATGGAAAAAGGCAACCCTCAGAATGGGCGAAAACGTTCGCAAACGAATCAATGGACAGAGGTTTTATCTCCAATATATATAAACAGCTCATGCAGCTTAATATTAATAAAAGAAACAGCCCAATACAAAAATGGGCAGAAGATCTAAATAGACATTTCTTCAAAGAAGACACAGAGATGGCCAAGACGCACATGAAAAGCTGCTCAACATCACTAATTATTAGAGAAATGCAAATCAAAACTACAATGAGGTATGACCTCACACCTGTTAGAATCGGCATCATCAGAAAATCTACAAACCACAAATTCTGGGGAGGGTGTGGACAAAAGGAACCCTCTTCCACTATTGGTGGGAATGTAAATTGATACAGTCACTATGGAGAACAGTATGGAGGTTCCTTTTAAAAACTAAAAAGAGAATTACCAACTGATCCAGCAATCCCACTTCTGGGCATATACCCAGAGAAAACCATTAATCAAAAATACACATTCACCACAATGTTCATTACAGCACTATTTACAATAGCCAGGTAATGGAAGCAACCTAAATGCCCACAGACAGACGAATGGATAAAGATGTGGTCCATATATAAAATGGAATATTACTCAGCCATAAAAAGGAATGAAACTGGGCCATTTGTAGAGAAGTCGATGCATCTAGAGACTGTCGTACAGAGTGAAGTAAGTCAGAAAGAGAAAAACAAATATTGTATATTAATGCCTATATGTGGAACCTAGAACAATGGTACAGATGACCTGGTTTGCAGGGCAGAAATAGAGACACAGAGGTAGAGAACAAACGTATGGACACGAAGTGAGCGAAGCCATGTGGTGGTGGTGTTGGGATGAGTTGGGATATTGGGATTGACCTGTATACATGTATGTGCATAAAATAGATAACTAATAATAACCTGCTGTATAATAAATAAATAAAATTAAATTTCAAAATTTTTAAAAATAAAATTTAAAAATACAACAGAAAAAAGTTCTTCCTTTCACACAGATGTATTTATATGAATGAATTATTTCCATGCTTATATCTATAAATACATAAAAGAGGAATAAAATCTAACTTGAACCGAAAAGAAAAACAAAACCTGAACCTAACAGTTATACAGAGGAAAACCCTACCAAGGCACTTGCTCCAGCAGTAAACAATTCTGAAATTGGTCAGAGGTGGGGAATCATCTCCCATACAGCAAGCAGCCCCGCCCCCCCACGCATGGAGCGTCCTCATTGCAAAGCTGGGGGACCGTGCCGAGGCCTCTGTGAGTAAATGTGAGCTGAGCCCCAGGCCAGCTGCTGCTGAACTGTTCCCACCCTTCCCAGGTAAAACACCTGAATATGTACAAGGGCTTGAAAGCCTAGAGGAAGGGCCGTGGTGCCACACCAGTGACAGCACGCAGGCCAACTTGGTGTCTGCAGGCCAGCCAGGATGGTCCTGGCCCCGGGCGCTCTTCTGGAAGCTTTCCATTTCCCTGCCTGAGATACCCGTCCTGTCCTGGGCCCCACTACATTTTTTCCTTCCTCACCTCAGCCAGGAGAGAAATTCCAGTGGAAGTTATGGGTGACACATCCTCTTCTTTACAGGTGGCAGCCTGGCAACTCCTGCAGAAAGTCCAGCAGAGCCCCACTCACACCGGGCCACCAACAAAGCGGTGGACCCTCACACCATCCCTCCAGTACAGCCCCGAGACTGCTGACGGGGCAGAGAGTATGGAGTCAGGCACAGCTGCAGGGGCTATTGCTGCCTGGAGTGCTGTTTCTATTGACCTCAACCCAGGCACACCTGGGGAGGGCTTGCCGGCAGGGTCAGGCTGCCCAGGTCAGCTAATCCTCAGCCCTCAGGGAATCACATGGCAGAAAATGGACCTCGCTAAGACAGACTATTAGCCAAGGAAAAAAAGGACACTATGCCATTTGCAGCACCGTAGATGAGTCTAGAGGTAATCACGTGACTTGTAGTAAGTCAGAAAGTGCAAGACACATATCGTATGATATCACTTAGAGGTGTTACCTAAAAATTGATACCAGGGCAGATATTTCCACGGAGAAGGGCAATCCCAGATTCATTAAACAAACTTATGGTTCACCAATGGAAAGGTGTGAGGATTGGATTCATTACGGTATTGGGGTTAACAGACATATACAAACACAGGTGAAATATATAATCACCAAAGACCTACGGAATACCAAGAGAAGACTACTCAACATTCTGTCATAACGTACATGGGAAAAGGATCCCAGGAAGAACAGACATATGTATATGTGTAAAAGAAACACATCTTGCACACCTACAACAAGCCAAACGTTGTCATCAAACTTGCTGTAATAAAAAATAAAAAATTAAATTAAAAACACAAACAAGAAGTAGTGAGACAAACTTGAGGGGCTTTCTCCTGGCACATTCCATTCTCAATTACAATCTAGAACGCGACTTCCATTGAGGCTCTGCTGCCCTAGTAACCAGATTTGGTAAGGGAGAACTGCTGCCACCTTGTGGCCGTTTCACACAACAGCAGCTTTAATCCCAGCGCTAATGGTCAGTGGATATTCAAAATCGTTACAGGCCTGTAAATGACACCTGCCCTGAAAACAAATCCTGGGGTCATATATCGACCAAGAAATTCAAAAGACGTCCATATTTCAAAACGACAGTTTCAAGAGGCATATTTTACGCACATTAGTGTTCTGCTTCTTTTGCTTTCTTTCTTTCTTTGTTAAAAAAACGGGAATGGAAAAAGGCAACCCTCAGAATGGGCGAAAACGTTCGCAAACGAATCAATGGACAGAGGTTTTATCTCCAATATATATAAACAGCTCATGCAGCTTAATATTAATAAAAGAAACAGCCCAATACAAAAATGGGCAGAAGATCTAAATAGACATTTCTTCAAAGAAGACACAGAGATGGCCAAGACGCACATGAAAAGCTGCTCAACATCACAAATTATTAGAGAAATGCAAATCAAAACTACAATGAGGTATGACCTCACACCTGTTAGAATCGGCATCATCAGAAAATCTACAAACCACAAATTCTGGGGAGGGTGTGGACAAAAGGAACCCTCTTCCACTATTGGTGGGAATGTAAATTGATACAGTCACTATGGAGAACAGTATGGAGGTTCCTTTTAAAAACTAAAAAGAGAATTACCAACTGATCCAGCAATCCCACTTCTGGGCATATACCCAGAGAAAACCATTAATCAAAAATACACATTCACCACAATGTTCATTACAGCACTATTTACAATAGCCAGGTAATGGAAGCAACCTAAATGCCCACAGACAGACGAATGGATAAAGATGTGGTCCATATATAAAATGGAATATTACTCAGCCATAAAAAGGAATGAAACTGGGCCATTTGTAGAGAAGTCGATGGATCTAGAGACTGTCATACAGAGTGAAGTAAGTCAGAAAGAGAAAAACAAATATTGTATATTAATGCCTATATGTGGAACCTAGAACAATGGTACAGATGACCTGGTTTGCAGGGCAGAAATAGAGACACAGAGGTAGAGAACAAACGTATGGACACGAAGTGAGGGAAGCCATGTGGTGGTGGAGTTGGGATGAGTTGGGATATTGGGATTGACCTGTATACATGTATGTGCATAAAATAGATAACTAATAATAACCTGCTGTATAATAAATAAATAAAGTTAAATTTCAAAATTTTTAAAAATAAAATTTAAAAATACAACAGAAAAAAGTTCTTCCTTTCACACAGATGTATTTATATGAATGAATTATTTCCATGCTTATATCTATAAATACATAAAAGAGGAATAAAATCTAACTTGAACCGAAAAGAAAAACAAAACCTGAACCTAACAGTTATACAGAGGAAAACCCTACCAAGGCACTTGCTCCAGCAGTAAACAATTCTGAAATTGGTCAGAGGTGGGGAATCATCTCCCATACAGCAAGCAGCCCCGCCCCCCCACGCATGGAGCGTCCTCATTGCAAAGCTGGGGGACCGTGCCGAGGCCTCTGTGAGTAAATGTGAGCTGAGCCCCAGGCCAGCTGCTGCTGAACTGTTCCCACCCTTCCCAGGTAAAACACCTGAATATGTACAAGGGCTTGAAAGCCTAGAGGAAGGGCCGTGGTGCCACACCAGTGACAGCACGCAGGCCAACTTGGTGTCTGCAGGCCAGCCAGGATGGTCCTGGCCCCGGGCGCTCTTCTGGAAGCTTTCCATTTCCCTGCCTGAGATACCCCTCCTGTCCCGGCCCCCACTACATTTTTTCCTTCCTCACCTCAGCCAGGAGAGAAATTCCAGTGGAAGTTATGGGTGACACATCCTCTTCTTTACAGGTGGCAGCCTGGCAACTCCTGCAGAAAGTCCAGCAGAGCCCCACTCACACCGGGCCACCAACAAAGCGGTGGACCCTCACACCATCCCTCCAGTACAGCCCCGAGACTGCTGACGGGGCAGAGAGTATGGAGTCAGGCACAGCTGCAGGGGCTATTGCTGCCTGGAGTGCTGTTTCTATTGACCTCAACCCAGGCACACCTGGGGAGGGCTTGCCGGCAGGGTCAGGCTGCCCAGGTCAGCTAATCCTCAGCCCTCAGGGAATCACATGGCAGAAAATGGACCTCGCTAAGACAGACTATTAGCCAAGGAAAAAAAGGACACTATGCCATTTGCAGCACCGTAGATGAGTCTAGAGGTAATCACGTGACTTGTAGTAAGTCAGAAAGTGCAAGACACATATCGTATGATATCACTTAGAGGTGTTACCTAAAAATTGATACCAGGGCAGATATTTCCACGGAGAAGGGCAATCCCAGATTCATTAAACAAACTTATGGTTCACCAATGGAAAGGTGTGAGGATTGGATTCATTACGGTATTGGGGTTAACAGACATATACAAACACAGGTGAAATATATAATCACCAAAGACCTACGGAATACCAAGAGAAGACTACTCAACATTCTGTCATAACGTACATGGGAAAAGGATCCCAGGAAGAACAGACATATGTATATGTGTAAAAGAAACACATCTTGCACACCTACAACAAGCCAAACATTGTCATCAAACTTGCTGTAATAAAAAATAAAAAAAAATAAATTAAAAACACGAACAAGAAGTAGTGAGACAAACTTGAGGGGCTTTCTCCTGGCACATTCCATTCTCAATTACAATCTAGAACGCGACTTCCATTGAGGCTCTGCTGCCCTAGTAACCAGATTTGGTAAGGGAGAACTGCTGCCACCTTGTGGCCGTTTCACACAACAGCAGCTTTAATCCCAGCGCTAATGGTCAGTGGATATTCAAAATCATTACAGGCCTGTAAATGACACCTGCCCTGAAAACAAATCCTGGGGTCATATATCGACCAAAAAATTCAAAAGACGTCCATATTTCAAAACGACAGTTTCAAGAGGCATATTTTACGCACATTAGTGTTCTGCTTCTTTTGCTTTCTTTCTTTCTTTGTTAAAAAAACGGGAATGGAAAAAGGCAACCCTCAGAATGGGCGAAAACGTTCGCAAACGAATCAATGGACAGAGGTTTTATCTCCAATATATATAAACAGCTCATGCAGCTTAATATTAATAAAAGAAACAGCCCAATACAAAAATGGGCAGAAGATCTAAATAGACATTTCTTCAAAGAAGACACAGAGATGGCCAAGACGCACATGAAAAGCTGCTCAACATCACTAATTATTAGAGAAATGCAAATCAAAACTACAATGAGGTATGACCTCACACCTGTTAGAATCGGCATCATCAGAAAATCTACAAACCACAAATTCTGGGGAGGGTGTGGACAAAAGGAACCCTCTTCCACTATTGGTGGGAATGTAAATTGATACAGTCACTATGGAGAACAGTATGGAGGTTCCTTTTAAAAACTAAAAAGAGAATTACCAACTGATCCAGCAATCCCACTTCTGGGCATATACCCAGAGAAAACCATTAATCAAAAATACACATTCACCACAATGTTCATTACAGCACTATTTACAATAGCCAGGTAATGGAAGCAACCTAAATGCCCACAGACAGACGAATGGATAAAGATGTGGTCCATATATAAAATGGAATATTACTCAGCCATAAAAAGGAATGAAACTGGGCCATTTGTAGAGAAGTCGATGCATCTAGAGACTGTCGTACAGAGTGAAGTAAGTCAGAAAGAGAAAAACAAATATTGTATATTAATGCCTATATGTGGAACCTAGAACAATGGTACAGATGACCTGGTTTGCAGGGCAGAAATAGAGAGACAGAGGTAGAGAACAAACGTATGGACACGAAGTGAGCGAAGCCATGCGGTGGTGGTGTTGGGATGAGTTGGGATATTGGGATTGACCTGTATACATGTATGTGCATAAAATAGATAACTAATAATAACCTGCTGTATAATAAATAAATAAAATTAAATTTCAAAATTTTTAAAAATAAAATTTAAAAATACAACAGAAAAAAGTTCTTCCTTTCACACAGATGTATTTATATGAATGAATTATTTCCATGCTTATATCTATAAATACATAAAAGAGGAATAAAATCTAACTTGAACCGAAAAGAAAAACAAAACCTGAACCTAACAGTTATACAGAGGAAAACCCTACCAAGGCACTTGCTCCAGCAGTAAACAATTCTGAAATTGGTCAGAGGTGGGGAATCATCTCCCATACAGCAAGCAGCCCCGCCCCCCCACGCATGGAGCGTCCTCATTGCAAAGCTGGGGGACCGTGCCGAGGCCTCTGTGAGTAAATGTGAGCTGAGCCCCAGGCCAGCTGCTGCTGAACTGTTCCCACCCTTCCCAGGTAAAACACCTGAATATGTACAAGGGCTTGAAAGCCTAGAGGAAGGGCCGTGGTGCCACACCAGTGACAGCACGCAGGCCAACTTGGTGTCTGCAGGCCAGCCAGGATGGTCCTGGCCCCGGGCGCTCTTCTGGAAGCTTTCCATTTCCCTGCCTGAGATACCCGTCCTGTCCTGGGCCCCACTACATTTTTTCCTTCCTCACCTCAGCCAGGAGAGAAATTCCAGTGGAAGTTATGGGTGACACATCCTCTTCTTTACAGGTGGCAGCCTGGCAACTCCTGCAGAAAGTCCAGCAGAGCCCCACTCACACCGGGCCACCAACAAAGCGGTGGACCCTCACACCATCCCTCCAGTACAGCCCCGAGACTGCTGACGGGGCAGAGAGTATGGAGTCAGGCACAGCTGCAGGGGCTATTGCTGCCTGGAGTGCTGTTTCTATTGACCTCAACCCAGGCACACCTGGGGAGGGCTTGCCGGCAGGGTCAGGCTGCCCAGGTCAGCTAATCCTCAGCCCTCAGGGAATCACATGGCAGAAAATGGACCTCGCTAAGACAGACTATTAGCCAAGGAAAAAAAGGACACTATGCCATTTGCAGCACCGTAGATGAGTCTAGAGGTAATCACGTGACTTGTAGTAAGTCAGAAAGTGCAAGACACATATCGTATGATATCACTTAGAGGTGTTACCTAAAAATTGATACCAGGGCAGATATTTCCACGGAGAAGGGCAATCCCAGATTCATTAAACAAACTTATGGTTCACCAATGGAAAGGTGTGAGGATTGGATTCATTACGGTATTGGGGTTAACAGACATATACAAACACAGGTGAAATATATAATCACCAAAGACCTACGGAATACCAAGAGAAGACTACTCAACATTCTGTCATAACGTACATGGGAAAAGGATCCCAGGAAGAACAGACATATGTATATGTGTAAAAGAAACACATCTTGCACACCTACAACAAGCCAAACGTTGTCATCAAACTTGCTGTAATAAAAAATAAAAAAATTAAATTAAAAACACAAACAAGAAGTAGTGAGACAAACTTGAGGGGCTTTCTCCTGGCACATTCCATTCTCAATTACAATCTAGAACGCGACTTCCATTGAGGCTCTGCTGCCCTAGTAACCAGATTTGGTAAGGGAGAACTGCTGCCACCTTGTGGCCGTTTCACACAACAGCAGCTTTAATCCCAGCGCTAATGGTCAGTGGATATTCAAAATCGTTACACGCCTGTAAATGACACCTGCCCTGAAAACAAATCCTGGGGTCATATATCGACCAAGAAATTCAAAAGACGTCCATATTTCAAAACGACAGTTTCAAGAGGCATATTTTACGCACATTAGTGTTCTGCTTCTTTTGCTTTCTTTCTTTCTTTGTTAAAAAAACGGGAATGGAAAAAGGCAACCCTCAGAATGGGCGAAAACGTTCGCAAACGAATCAATGGACAGAGGTTTTATCTCCAATATATATAAACAGCTCATGCAGCTTAATATTAATAAAAGAAACAGCCCAATACAAAAATGGGCAGAAGATCTAAATAGACATTTCTTCAAAGAAGACACAGAGATGGCCAAGACGCACATGAAAAGCTGCTCAACATCACTAATTATTAGAGAAATGCAAATCAAAACTACAGTGAGGTATGACCTCACACCTGTTAGAATCGGCATCATCAGAAAATCTACAAACCACAAATTCTGGGGAGGGTGTGGACAAAAGGAACCCTCTTCCACTATTGGTGGGAATGTAAATTGATACAGTCACTATGGAGAACAGTATGGAGGTTCCTTTTAAAAACTAAAAAGAGAATTACCAACTGATCCAGCAATCCCACTTCTGGGCATATACCCAGAGAAAACCATTAATCAAAAAGACACATTCACCACAATGTTCATTACAGCACTATTTACAATAGCCAGGTAATGGAAGCAACCTAAATGCCCACAGACAGACGAAAGGATAAAGATGTGGTCCATATATAAAATGGAATATTACTCAGCCATAAAAAGGAATGAAAGTGGGCCATTTTTAGAGAAGTCGATGGATCTAGAGACTGTCGTACAGAGTGAAGTAAGTCAGAAAGAGTAAAACAAATATTGTATATTAATGCCTATATGTGGAACCTAGAACAATGGTACAGATGACCTGGTTTGCAGGGCAGAAATAGATACACAGAGGTAGAGAACAAATGTATGGATACGAAGTGAGGGAAGCCATGCGGTGGTGGTGTTGGGATGAGTTGGGATATTGGGATTGACCTGTATACATGTATGTGCATAAAATAGATAACTAATAATAACCTGCTGTATAATAAATAAATAAAATTAAATTTCAAAATTTTTAAAAATAAAATTTAAAAATACAACAGAAAAAAGATCTTCCTTTCACACAGATGTATTTATATGAATGAATTATTTCCATGCTTATATCTATAAATACATAAAAGAGGAATAAAATCTAACTTGAACCGAAAAGAAAAACAAAACCTGAACCTAACAGTTATACAGAGGAAAACCCTACCAAGGCACTTGCTCCAGCAGTAAACAATTCTGAAATTGGTCAGAGGTGGGGAATCATCTCCCATACAGCAAGCAGCCCCGCCCCCCCACGCATGGAGCGTCCTCATTGCAAAGCTGGGGGACCGTGCCGAGGCCTCTGTGAGTAAATGTGAGCTGAGCCCCAGGCCAGCTGCGGCTGAACTGTTCCCACCCTTCCCAGGTAAAACACCTGAATATGTACAAGGGCTTGAAAGCCTAGAGGAAGGGCCGTGGTGCCACACCAGTGACAGCACGCAGGCCAACTTGGTGTCTGCAGGCCAGCCAGGATGGTCCTGGCCCCGGGCGCTCTTCTGGAAGCTTTCCATTTCCCTGCCTGAGATACCCGTCCTGTCCTGGGCCCCACTACATTTTTTCCTTCCTCACCTCAGCCAGGAGAGAAATTCCAGTGGAAGTTATGGGTGACACATCCTCTTCTTTACAGGTGGCAGCCTGGCAACTCCTGCAGAAAGTCCAGCAGAGCCCCACTCACACCGGGCCACCAACAAAGCGGTGGACCCTCACACCATCCCTCCAGTACAGCCCCAAGACTGCTGACGGGGCAGAGAGTATGGAGTCAGGCACAGATGCAGGGGCTATTGCTGCCTGGAGTGCTGTTTCTATTGACCTCAACCCAGGCACACCTGGGGAGGGCTTGCCGGCAGGGTCAGGCTGCCCAGGTCAGCTAATCCTCAGCCCTCAGGGAATCACATGGCAGAAAATGGACCTCGCTAAGACAGACTATTAGCCAAGAAAAAAAGGACACTATGCCATTTGCAGCACCGTAGATGAGTCTAGAGGTAATCACGTGACTTGTAGTAAGTCAGAAAGTGCAAGACACATATCGTATGATATCACTTAGAGGTGTTACCTAAAAATTGATACCAGGGCAGATATTTCCACGGAGAAGGGCAATCCCAGATTCATTAAACAAACTTATGGTTCACCAATGGAAAGGTGTGAGGATTGGATTCATTACGGTATTGGGGTTAACAGACATATACAAACACAGGTGAAATATATAATCACCAAAGACCTACGGAATACCAAGAGAAGACTACTCAACATTCTGTCATAACGTACATGGGAAAAGGATCCCAGGAAGAACAGACATATGTATATGTGTAAAAGAAACATATCTTGCACACCTACAACAAGCCAAACGTTGTCATCAAACTTGCTGTAATAAAAAATAAAAAATTAAATTAAAAACATGAACAAGAAGTAGTGAGACAAACTTGAGGGGCTTTCTCCTGGCACATTCCATTCTCAATTACAATCTAGAATGCGACTTCCATTGAGGCTCTGCTGCCCTAGTAACCAGATTTGGTAAGGGAGAACTGCTGCCACCTTGTGGCCGTTTCACACAACAGCAGCTTTAATCCCAGCGCTAATGGTCAGTGGATATTCAAAATCATTACAGGCCTGTAAATGACACCTGCCCTGAAAACAAATCCTGGGGTCATATATCGACCAAAAAATTCAAAAGACGTCCATATTTCAAAACGACAGTTTCAAGAGGCATATTTTACGCACATTAGTGTTCTGCTTCTTTTGCTTTCTTTCTTTCTTTGTTAAAAAAACGGGAATGGAAAAAGGCAACCCTCAGAATGGGCGAAAACGTTCGCAAACGAATCAATGGACAGAGGTTTTATCTCCAATATATATAAACAGCTCATGCAGCTTAATATTAATAAAAGAAACAGCCCAATACAAAAATGGGCAGAAGATCTAAATAGACATTTCTTCAAAGAAGACACAGAGATGGCCAAGACGCACATGAAAAGCTGCTCAACATCACTAATGATTAGAGAAATGCAAATCAAAACTACAATGAGGTATGACCTCACACCTGTTAGAGTCGGCATCATCAGAAAATCTACAAACCACAAATTCTGGGGAGGGTGTGGACAAAAGGAACCCTCTTCCACTATTGGTGGGAATGTAAATTGATACAGTCACTATGGAGAACAGTATGGAGGTTCCTTTTAAAAACTAAAAAGAGAATTACCAACTGATCCAGCAATCCCACTTCTGGGCATATACCCAGAGAAAACCATTAATCAAAAAGACACATTCACCACAATGTTCATTACAGCACTATTTACAATAGCCAGGTAATGGAAGCAACCTAAATGCCCACAGACAGACGAATGGATAAAGATGTGGTCCATATATAAAATGGAATATTACTCAGCCATAAAAAGGAATGAAACTGGGCCATTTGTAGAGAAGTCGATGGATCTAGAGACTGTCGTACAGAGTGAAGTAAGTCAGAAAGAGTAAAACAAATATTGTATATTAATGCCTATATGTGGAACCTAGAACAATGGTACAGATGAACTGGTTTGCAGGGCAGAAATAGAGACACAGAGGTAGAGAACAAACGTATGGACACGAAGTGAGGGAAGCCATGCGGTGGTGGTGTTGGGATGAGTTGGGATATTGGGATTGACCTGTATACATGTATGTGCATAAAATATATAACTAATAATAACCTGCTGTATAATAAATAAATAAAATTAAATTTCAAAATTTTTAAAAATAAAATTTAAAAATAAAACAGAAAAAAGTTTTTCCTTTCACACAGATGTATTTATATGAATGAATTATTTCCATGCTTATATCTATAAATACATAAAAGAGGAATAAAATCTAACTTGAACCGAAAAGAAAAACAAAACTGAACCTAACAGTTATACAGAGGAAAACCCTACCAAGGCACTTGCTCCAGCAGTAAACAATTCTGAAATTGGTCAGAGGTGGGGAATCATCTCCCATACAGCAAGCAGCCCCGCCCCCCCACGCATGGAGCGTCCTCATTGCAAAGCTGGGGGACCGTGCCGAGGCCTCTGTGAGTAAATGTGAGCTGAGCCCCAGGCCAGCTGCGGCTGAACTGTTCCCACCCTTCCCAGGTAAAACACCTGAATATGTACAAGGGCTTGAAAGCCTAGAGGAAGGGCCGTGGTGCCACACCAGTGACAGCACGCAGGCCAACTTGGTGTCTGCAGGCCAGCCAGGATGGTCCTGGCCCCGGGCGCTCTTCTGGAAGCTTTCCATTTCCCTGCCTGAGATACCCCTCCTGTCCCGGCCCCCACTACATTTTTTCCTTCCTCACCTCAGCCAGGAGAGAAATTCCAGTGGAAGTTATGGGTGACACATCCTCTTCTTTACAGGTGGCAGCCTGGCAACTCCTGCAGAAAGTCCAGCAGAGCCCCACTCACACCGGTCCACCAACAAAGTGGTGGACCCTCACACCATCCCTCCAGTACAGCCCCGAGACTGCTGACGGGGCAGAGAGTATGGAGTCAGGCACAGCTGCAGGGGCTATTGCTGCCTGGAGTGCTGTTTCTATTGACCTCAACCCAGGCACACCTGGGGAGGGCTTGCCGGCAGGGTCAGGCTGCCCAGGTCAGCTAATCCTCAGCCCTCAGGGAATCACATGGCAGAAAATGGACCTCGCTAAGACAGACTATTAGCCAAGGAAAAAAAGGACACTATGCCATTTGCAGCACCGTAGATGAGTCTAGAGGTAATCACGTGACTTGTAGTAAGTCAGAAAGTGCAAGACACATATCGTATGATATCACTTAGAGGTGTTACCTAAAAATTGATACCAGGGCAGATATTTCCACGGAGAAGGGCAATCCCAGATTCATTAAACAAACTTATGGTTCACCAATGGAAAGGTGTGAGGATTGGATTCATTACGGTATTGGGGTTAACAGACATATACAAACACAGGTGAAATATATAATCACCAAAGACCTACGGAATACCAAGAGAAGACTACTCCACATTCTGTCATAACGTACATGGGAAAAGGATCCCAGGAAGAACAGACATATGTATATGTGTAAAAGAAACACATCTTGCACACCTACAACAAGCCAAACGTTGTCATCAAACTTGCTGTAATAAAAAATAAAAAATTAAATTAAAAACACAAACAAGAAGTAGTGAGACAAACTTGAGGGGCTTTCTCCTGGCACATTCCATTCTCAATTACAATCTAGAACGCGACTTCCATTGAGGCTCTGCTGCCCTAGTAACAAGATTTGGTAAGGGAGAACTGCTGCCACCTTGTGGCCGTTTCACACAACAGCAGCTTTAATCCCAGCGCTAATGGTCAGTGGATATTCAAAATCGTTACAGGCCTGTAAATGACACCTGCCCTGAAAACAAATCCTGGGGTCATATATCGACCAAGAAATTCAAAAGACGTCCATATTTCAAAATGACAGTTTCAAGAGGCATATTTTACGCACATTAGTGTTCTGCTTCTTTTGCTTTCTTTCTTTCTTTGTTAAAAAAACGGGAATGGAAAAAGGCAACCCTCAGAATGGGCGAAAACGTTCGCAAACGAATCAATGGACAGAGGTTTTATCTCCAATATATATAAACAGCTCATGCAGCTTAATATTAATAAAAGAAACAGCCCAATACAAAAATGGGCAGAAGATCTAAATAGACATTTCTTCAAAGAAGACACAGAGATGGCCAAGACGCACATGAAAAGCTGCTCAACATCACTAATTATTAGAGAAATGCAAATCAAAACTACAATGAGGTATGACCTCACACCTGTTAGAATCGGCATCATCAGAAAATCTACAAACCACAAATTCTGGGGAGGGTGTGGACAAAAGGAACCCTCTTCCACTATTGGTGGGAATGTAAATTGATACAGTCACTATGGAGAACAGTATGGAGGTTCCTTTTAAAAACTAAAAAGAGAATTACCAACTGATCCAGCAATCCCACTTCTGGGCATATACCCAGAGAAAACCATTAATCAAAAATACACATTCACCACAATGTTCATTACAGCACTATTTACAATAGCCAGGTAATGGAAGCAACCTAAATGCCCACAGACAGACGAATGGATAAAGATGTGGTCCATATATAAAATGGAATATTACTCAGCCATAAAAAGGAATGAAACTGGGCCATTTGTAGAGAAGTCGATGCATCTAGAGACTGTCGTACAGAGTGAAGTAAGTCAGAAAGAGAAAAACAAATATTGTATATTAATGCCTATATGTGGAACCTAGAACAATGGTACAGATGACCTGGTTTGCAGGGCAGAAATAGAGACACAGAGGTAGAGAACAAACGTATGGACACGAAGTGAGGGAAGCCATGTGGTGGTGGAGTTGGGATGAGTTGGGATATTGGGATTGACCTGTATACATGTATGTGCATAAAATAGATAACTAATAATAACCTGCTGTATAATAAATAAATAAAATTAAATTTCAAAATTTTTAAAAATAAAATTTAAAAATACAACAGAAAAAAGTTCTTCCTTTCACACAGATGTATTTATATGAATGAATTATTTCCATGCTTATATCTATAAATACATAAAAGAGGAATAAAATCTAACTTGAACCGAAAAGAAAAACAAAACCTGAACCTAACAGTTATACAGAGGAAAACCCTACCAAGGCACTTGCTCCAGCAGTAAACAATTCTGAAATTGGTCAGAGGTGGGGAATCATCTCCCATACAGCAAGCAGCCCCGCCCCCCCACGCATGGAGCGTCCTCATTGCAAAGCTGGGGGACCGTGCCGAGGCCTCTGTGAGTAAATGTGAGCTGAGCCCCAGGCCAGCTGCTGCTGAACTGTTCCCACCCTTCCCAGGTAAAACACCTGAATATGTACAAGGGCTTGAAAGCCTAGAGGAAGGGCCGTGGTGCCACACCAGTGACAGCACGCAGGCCAACTTGGTGTCTGCAGGCCAGCCAGGATGGTCCTGGCCCCGGGCGCTCTTCTGGAAGCTTTCCATTTCCCTGCCTGAGATACCCCTCCTGTCCCGGCCCCCACTACATTTTTTCCTTCCTCACCTCAGCCAGGAGAGAAATTCCAGTGGAAGTTATGGGTGACACATCCTCTTCTTTACAGGTGGCAGCCTGGCAACTCCTGCAGAAAGTCCAGCAGAGCCCCACTCACACCGGGCCACCAACAAAGCGGTGGACCCTCACACCATCCCTCCAGTACAGCCCCGAGACTGCTGACGGGGCAGAGAGTATGGAGTCAGGCACAGCTGCAGGGGCTATTGCTGCCTGGAGTGCTGTTTCTATTGACCTCAACCCAGGCACACCAGGGGAGGGCTTGCCGGCAGGGTCAGGCTGCCCAGGTCAGCTAATCCTCAGCCCTCAGGGAATCACATGGCAGAAAATGGACCTCGCTAAGACAGACTATTAGCCAAGGAAAAAAAGGACACTATGCCATTTGCAGCACCGTAGATGAGTCTAGAGGTAATCACATGACTTGTAGTAAGTCAGAAAGTGCAAGACACATATCGTATGATATCACTTAGAGGTGTTACCTAAAAATTGATACCAGGGCAGATATTTCCACGGAGAAGGGCAATCCCAGATTCATTAAACAAACTTATGGTTCACCAATGGAAAGGTGTGAGGATTGGATTCATTACGGTATTGGGGTTAACAGACATATACAAACACAGGTGAAATATATAATCACCAAAGACCTACGGAATACCAAGAGAAGACTACTCAACATTCTGTCATAACGTACATGGGAAAAGGATCCCAGGAAGAACAGACATATGTATATGTGTAAAAGAAACACATCTTGCACACCTACAACAAGCCAAACATTGTCATCAAACTTGCTGTAATAAAAAATAAAAAAAATTAAATTAAAAACACGAACAAGAAGTAGTGAGACAAACTTGAGGGGCTTTCTCCTGGCACATTCCATTCTCAATTACAATCTAGAACGCGACTTCCATTGAGGCTCTGCTGCCCTAGTAACCAGATTTGGTAAGGGAGAACTGCTGCCACCTTGTGGCCGTTTCACACAACAGCAGCTTTAATCCCAGCGCTAATGGTCAGTGGATATTCAAAATCATTACAGGCCTGTAAATGACACCTGCCCTGAAAACAAATCCTGGGGTCATATATCGACCAAAAAATTCAAAAGACGTCCATATTTCAAAACGACAGTTTCAAGAGGCATATTTTACGCACATTAGTGTTCTGCTTCTTTTGCTTTCTTTCTTTCTTTGTTAAAAAAACGGGAATGGAAAAAGGCAACCCTCAGAATGGGCGAAAACGTTCGCAAACGAATCAATGGACAGAGGTTTTATCTCCAATATATATAAACAGCTCATGCAGCTTAATATTAATAAAAGAAACAGCCCAATACAAAAATGGGCAGAAGATCTAAATAGACATTTCTTCAAAGAAGACACAGAGATGGCCAAGACGCACATGAAAAGCTGCTCAACATCACTAATTATTAGAGAAATGCAAATCAAAACTACAATGAGGTATGACCTCACACCTGTTAGAATCGGCATCATCAGAAAATCTACAAACCACAAATTCTGGGGAGGGTGTGGACAAAAGGAACCCTCTTCCACTATTGGTGGGAATGTAAATTGATACAGTCACTATGGAGAACAGTATGGAGGTTCCTTTTAAAAACTAAAAAGAGAATTACCAACTGATCCAGCAATCCCACTTCTGGGCATATACCCAGAAAAAACCATTAATCAAAAATACACATTCACCACAATGTTCATTACAGCACTATTTACAATAGCCAGGTAATGGAAGCAACCTAAATGCCCACAGACAGACGAATGGATAAAGATGTGGTCCATATATAAAATGGAATATTACTCAGCCATAAAAAGGAATGAAACTGGGCCATTTGTAGAGAAGTCGATGCATCTAGAGACTGTCGTACAGAGTGAAGTAAGTCAGAAAGAGAAAAACAAATATTGTATATTAATGCCTATATGTGGAACCTAGAACAATGGTACAGATGACCTGGTTTGCAGGGCAGAAATAGAGACACAGAGGTAGAGAACAAACGTATGGACACGAAGTGAGCGAAGCCATGTGGTGGTGGTGTTGGGATGAGTTGGGATATTGGGATTGACCTGTATACATGTATGTGCATAAAATAGATAACTAATAATAACCTGCTGTATAATAAATAAATAAAATTAAATTTCAAAATTTTTAAAAATAAAATTTAAAAATACAACAGAAAAAAGTTCTTCCTTTCACACAGATGTATTTATATGAATGAATTATTTCCATGCTTATATCTATAAATACATAAAAGAGGAATAAAATCTAACTTGAACCGAAAAGAAAAACAAAACCTGAACCTAACAGTTATACAGAGGAAAACCCTACCAAGGCACTTGCTCCAGCAGTAAACAATTCTGAAATTGGTCAGAGGTGGGGAATCATCTCCCATACAGCAAGCAGCCCCGCCCCCCCACGCATGGAGCGTCCTCATTGCAAAGCTGGGGGACCGTGCCGAGGCCTCTGTGAGTAAATGTGAGCTGAGCCCCAGGCCAGCTGCTGCTGAACTGTTCCCACCCTTCCCAGGTAAAACACCTGAATATGTACAAGGGCTTGAAAGCCTAGAGGAAGGGCCGTGGTGCCACACCAGTGACAGCACGCAGGCCAACTTGGTGTCTGCAGGCCAGCCAGGATGGTCCTGGCCCCGGGCGCTCTTCTGGAAGCTTTCCATTTCCCTGCCTGAGATACCCGTCCTGTCCTGGGCCCCACTACATTTTTTCCTTCCTCACCTCAGCCAGGAGAGAAATTCCAGTGGAAGTTATGGGTGACACATCCTCTTCTTTACAGGTGGCAGCCTGGCAACTCCTGCAGAAAGTCCAGCAGAGCCCCACTCACACCGGGCCACCAACAAAGCGGTGGACCCTCACACCATCCCTCCAGTACAGCCCCGAGACTGCTGACGGGGCAGAGAGTATGGAGTCAGGCACAGCTGCAGGGGCTATTGCTGCCTGGAGTGCTGTTTCTATTGACCTCAACCCAGGCACACCTGGGGAGGGCTTGCCGGCAGGGTCAGGCTGCCCAGGTCAGCTAATCCTCAGCCCTCAGGGAATCACATGGCAGAAAATGGACCTCGCTAAGACAGACTATTAGCCAAGGAAAAAAAGGACACTATGCCATTTGCAGCACCGTAGATGAGTCTAGAGGTAATCACGTGACTTGTAGTAAGTCAGAAAGTGCAAGACACATATCGTATGATATCACTTAGAGGTGTTACCTAAAAATTGATACCAGGGCAGATATTTCCACGGAGAAGGGCAATCCCAGATTCATTAAACAAACTTATGGTTCACCAATGGAAAGGTGTGAGGATTGGATTCATTACGGTATTGGGGTTAACAGACATATACAAACACAGGTGAAATATATAATCACCAAAGACCTACGGAATACCAAGAGAAGACTACTCAACATTCTGTCATAACGTACATGGGAAAAGGATCCCAGGAAGAACAGACATATGTATATGTGTAAAAGAAACACATCTTGCACACCTACAACAAGCCAAACGTTGTCATCAAACTTGCTGTAATAAAAAATAAAAAATTAAATTAAAAACACAAACAAGAAGTAGTGAGACAAACTTGAGGGGCTTTCTCCTGGCACATTCCATTCTCAATTACAATCTAGAACGCGACTTCCATTGAGGCTCTGCTGCCCTAGTAACCAGATTTGGTAAGGGAGAACTGCTGCCACCTTGTGGCCGTTTCACACAACAGCAGCTTTAATCCCAGCGCTAATGGTCAGTGGATATTCAAAATCGTTACACGCCTGTAAATGACACCTGCCCTGAAAACAAATCCTGGGGTCATATATCGACCAAGAAATTCAAAAGACGTCCATATTTCAAAACGACAGTTTCAAGAGGCATATTTTACGCACATTAGTGTTCTGCTTCTTTTGCTTTCTTTCTTTCTTTGTTAAAAAAACGGGAATGGAAAAAGGCAACCCTCAGAATGGGCGAAAACGTTCGCAAACGAATCAATGGACAGAGGTTTTATCTCCAATATATATAAACAGCTCATGCAGCTTAATATTAATAAAAGAAACAGCCCAATACAAAAATGGGCAGAAGATCTAAATAGACATTTCTTCAAAGAAGACACAGAGATGGCCAAGACGCACATGAAAAGCTGCTCAACATCACTAATTATTAGAGAAATGCAAATCAAAACTACAGTGAGGTATGACCTCACACCTGTTAGAATCGGCATCATCAGAAAATCTACAAACCACAAATTCTGGGGAGGGTGTGGACAAAAGGAACCCTCTTCCACTATTGGTGGGAATGTAAATTGATACAGTCACTATGGAGAACAGTATGGAGGTTCCTTTTAAAAACTAAAAAGAGAATTACCAACTGATCCAGCAATCCCACTTCTGGGCATATACCCAGAGAAAACCATTAATCAAAAAGACACATTCACCACAATGTTCATTACAGCACTATTTACAATAGCCAGGTAATGGAAGCAACCTAAATGCCCACAGACAGACGAAAGGATAAAGATGTGGTCCATATATAAAATGGAATATTACTCAGCCATAAAAAGGAATGAAAGTGGGCCATTTTTAGAGAAGTCGATGGATCTAGAGACTGTCGTACAGAGTGAAGTAAGTCAGAAAGAGTAAAACAAATATTGTATATTAATGCCTATATGTGGAACCTAGAACAATAGTACAGATGACCTGGTTTGCAGGGCAGAAATAGAGACACAGAGGTAGAGAACAAACGTATGGACACGAAGTGAGGGAAGCCATGCGGTGGTGGTGTTGGGATGAGTTGGGATATTGGGATTGACCTGTATACATGTATGTGCATAAAATAGATAACTAATAATAACCTGCTGTATAATAAATAAATAAAATTAAATTTCAAAATTTTTAAAAATAAAATTTAAAAATACAACAGAAAAAAGTTCTTCCTTTCACACAGATGTATTTATATGAATGAATTATTTCCATGCTTATATCTATAAATACATAAAAGAGGAATAAAATCTAACTTGAACCGAAAAGAAAAACAAAACCTGAACCTAACAGTTATACAGAGGAAAACCCTACCAAGGCACTTGCTCCAGCAGTAAACAATTCTGAAATTGGTCAGAGGTGAGGAATCATCTCCCATACAGCAAGCAGCCCCGCCCCCCCCACGCATGGAGCGTCCTCATTGCAAAGCTGGGGGACCGTGCCGAGGCCTCTGAGAGTAAATGTGAGCTGAGCCCCAGGCCAGCTGCGGCTGAACTGTTCCCACCCTTCCCAGGTAAAACACCTGAATATGTACAAGGGCTTGAAAGCCTAGAGGAAGGGCCGTGGTGCCACACCAGTGACAGCACGCAGGCCAACTTGGTGTCTGCAGGCCAGCCAGGATGGTCCTGGCCCCGGGCGCTCTTCTGGAAGCTTTCCATTTCCCTGCCTGAGATACCCCTCCTGTCCCGGGCCCCACTACATTTTTTCCTTCCTCACCTCAGCCAGGAGAGAAATTCCAGTGGAAGTTATGGGTGACACATCCTCTTCTTTACAGGTGGCAGCCTGGCAACTCCTGCAGAAAGTCCAGCAGAGCCCCACTCACACCGGGCCACCAACAAAGCGGTGGACCCTCACACCATCCCTCCAGTACAGCCCCAAGACTGCTGACGGGGCAGAGAGTATGGAGTCAGGCACAGCTGCAGGGGCTATTGCTGCCTGGAGTGCTGTTTCTATTGACCTCAACCCAGGCACACCTGGGGAGGGCTTGCCGGCAGGGTCAGGCTGCCCAGGTCAGCTAATCCTCAGCCCTCAGGGAATCACATGGCAGAAAATGGACCTCGCTAAGACAGACTATTAGCCAAGAAAAAAAGGACACTATGCCATTTGCAGCACCGTAGATGAGTCTAGAGGTAATCACGTGACTCGTAGTAAGTCAGAAAGTGCAAGACACATATCGTATGATATCACTTAGAGGTGTTACCTAAAAATTGATACCAGGGCAGATATTTCCACGGAGAAGGGCAATCCCAGATTCATTAAACAAACTTATGGTTCACCAATGGAAAGGTGTGAGGATTGGATTCATTACGGTATTGGGGTTAACAGACATATACAAACACAGGTGAAATATATAATCACCAAAGACCTACGGAATACCAAGAGAAGACTACTCAACATTCTGTCATAACGTACATGGGAAAAGGATCCCAGGAAGAACAGACATATGTATATGTGTAAAAGAAACATATCTTGCACACCTACAACAAGCCAAACGTTGTCATCAAACTTGCTGTAATAAAAAATAAAAAATTAAATTAAAAACATGAACAAGAAGTAGTGAGACAAACTTGAGGGGCTTTCTCCTGGCACATTCCATTCTCAATTACAATCTAGAATGCGACTTCCATTGAGGCTCTGCTGCCCTAGTAACCAGATTTGGTAAGGGAGAACTGCTGCCACCTTGTGGCCGTTTCACACAACAGCAGCTTTAATCCCAGCGCTAATGGTCAGTGGATATTCAAAATCATTACAGGCCTGTAAATGACACCTGCCCTGAAAACAAATCCTGGGGTCATATATCGACCAAAAAATTCAAAAGACGTCCATATTTCAAAACGACAGTTTCAAGAGGCATATTTTACGCACATTAGTGTTCTGCTTCTTTTGCTTTCTTTCTTTCTTTGTTAAAAAAACGGGAATGGAAAAAGGCAACCCTCAGAATGGGCGAAAACGTTCGCAAACGAATCAATGGACAGAGGTTTTATCTCCAATATATATAAACAGCTCATGCAGCTTAATATTAATAAAACAAACAGCCCAATACAAAAATGGGCAGAAGATCTAAATAGACATTTCTTCAAAGAAGACACAGAGATGGCCAAGACGCACATGAAAAGCTGCTCAACATCACTAATTATTAGAGAAATGCAAATCAAAACTACAATGAGGTATGACCTCACACCTGTTAGAATCGGCATCATCAGAAAATCTACAAACCACAAATTCTGGGGAGGGTGTGGACAAAAGGAACCCTCTTCCACTATTGGTGGGAATGTAAATTGATACAGTCACTATGGAGAACAGTATGGAGGTTCCTTTTAAAAACTAAAAAGAGAATTACCAACTGATCCAGCAATCCCACTTCTGGGCATATACCCAGAGAAAACCATTAATCAAAAAGACACATTCACCACAATGTTCATTACAGCACTATTTACAATAGCCAGGTAATGGAAGCAACCTAAATGCCCACAGACAGACGAATGGATAAAGATGTGGTCCATATATAAAATGGAATATTACTCAGCCATAAAAAGGAATGAAACTGGGCCATTTGTAGAGAAGTCGATGGATCTAGAGACTGTCATACAGAGTGAAGTAAGTCAGAAAGAGGAAAACAAATATTGTATATTAATGCCTATATGTGGAACCTAGAACAATGGTACAGATGAACTGGTTTGCAGGGCAGAAATAGAGACACAGAGGTAGAGAACAAACGTATGGACACGAAGTGGGGGAAGCCATGCGGTGGTGGTGTTGGGATGAGTTGGGATATTGGGATTGACCTGTATACATGTATGTGCATAAAATAGATAACTAATAATAACCTGCTGTATAATAAATAAATAAAATTAAATTTCAAAATTTTTAAAAATAAAATTTAAAAATACAACAGAAAAAAGTTCTTCCTTTCACACAGATGTATTTATATGAATGAATTATTTCCATGCTTATATCTATAAATACATAAAAGAGGAATAAAATCTAACTTGAACCGAAAAGAAAAACAAAACTGAACCTAACAGTTATACAGAGGAAAACCCTACCAAGGCACTTGCTCCAGCAGTAAACAATTCTGAAATTGGTCAGAGGTGGGGAATCATCTCCCATACAGCAAGCAGCCCCGCCCCCCCACGCATGGAGCGTCCTCATTGCAAAGCTGGGGGACCGTGCCGAGGCCTCTGTGAGTAAATGTGAGCTGAGCCCCAGGCCAGCTGCGGCTGAACTGTTCCCACCCTTCCCAGGTAAAACACCTGAATATGTACAAGGGCTTGAAAGCCTAGAGGAAGGGCCGTGGTGCCACACCAGTGACAGCACGCAGGCCAACTTGGTGTCTGCAGGCCAGCCAGGATGGTCCTGGCCCCGGGCGCTCTTCTGGAAGCTTTCCATTTCCCTGCCTGAGATACCCCTCCTGTCCCGGCCCCCACTACATTTTTTCCTTCCTCACCTCAGCCAGGAGAGAAATTCCAGTGGAAGTTATGGGTGACACATCCTCTTCTTTACAGGTGTCAGCCTGGCAACTCCTGCAGAAAGTCCAGCAGAGACCCACTCACACCGGGCCACCAACAAAGCGGTGGACCCTCACATCATCCCTCCAGTACAGCCCCGAGACTGCTGATGGGGCAGAGAGTATGGAGTCAGGCACAGCTGCAGGGGCTATTGCTGCCTGGAGTGCTGTTTCTATTGACCTCAACCCAGGCACACCTGGGGAGGGCTTGCCGGCAGGGTCAGGCTGCCCAGGTCAGCTAATCCTCAGCCCTCAGGGAATCACATGGCAGAAAATGGACCTCGCTAAGACAGACTATTAGCCAAGGAAAAAAAGGACACTATGCCATTTGCAGCACCGTAGATGAGTCTAGAGGTAATCACGTGACTTGTAGTAAGTCAGAAAGTGCAAGACACATATCGTATGATATCACTTATAGGTGTTACCTAAAAATTGATACCAGGGCAGATATTTCCACGGAGAAGGGCAATCCCAGATTCATTAAACAAACTTATGGTTCACCAATGGAAAGGTGTGAGGATTGGATTCATTACGGTATTGGGGTTAACAGACATATACAAACACAGGTGAAATATATAATCACCAAAGACCTACGGAATACCAAGAGAAGACTACTCAACATTCTGTCATAACGTACATGGGAAAAGGATCCCAGGAAGAACAGACATATGTATATGTGTAAAAGAAACACATCTTGCACACCTACAACAAGCCAAACGTTGTCATCAAACTTGCTGTAATAAAAAATAAAAAATTAAATTAAAAACACGAACAAGAAGTAGTGAGACAAACTTGAGGGGCTTTCTCCTGGCACATTCCATTCTCAATTACAATATAGAACGCGACTTCCATTGAGGCTCTGCTGCCCTAGTAACCAGATTTGGTAAGGGAGAACTGCTGCCACCTTGTGGCCGTTTCACACAACAGCAGCTTTAATCCCAGCGCTAATGGTCAGTGGATATTCAAAATCGTTACACGCCTGTAAATGACACCTGCCCTGAAAACAAATCCTGGGGTCATATATCGACCAAAAAATTCAAAAGACGTCCATATTTCAAAACGACAGTTTCAAGAGGCATATTTTACGCACATTAGTGTTCTGCTTCTTTTGCTTTCTTTCTTTCTTTGTTAAAAAAACGGGAATGGAAAAAGGCAACCCTCAGAATGGGCGAAAACGTTCGCAAACGAATCAATGGACAGAGGTTTTATCTTCAATATATATAAACAGGTCATGCAGCTTAATATTAATAAAACAAACAGCCCAATACAAAAATGGGCAGAAGATCTAAATAGACATTTCTTCAAAGAAGACACAGAGATGGCCAAGACGCACATGAAAAGCTGCTCAACATCACTAATTATTAGAGAAATGCAAATCAAAACTACAATGAGGTATGACCTCACACCTGTTAGAATCGGCATCATCAGAAAATCTACAAACCACAAATTCTGGGGAGGGTGTGGACAAAAGGAACCCTCTTCCACTATTGGTGGGAATGTAAATTGATACAGTCACTATGGAGAACAGTATGGAGGTTCCTTTTAAAAACTAAAAAGAGAATTACCAACTGATCCAGCAATCCCACTTCTGGGCATATACCCAGAGAAAACCATTAATCAAAAAGACACATTCACCACAATGTTCATTACAGCACTATTTACAATAGCCAGGTAATGGAAGCAACCTAAATGCCCACAGACAGACGAATGGATAAAGATGTGGTCCATATATAAAATGGAATATTACTCAGCCATAAAAAGGAATGAAACTGGGCCATTTGTAGAGAAGTCGATGGATCTAGAGACTGTCATACAGAGTGAAGTAAGTCAGAAAGAGGAAAACAAATATTGTATATTAATGCCTATATGTGGAACCTAGAACAATGGTACAGATGAACTGGTTTGCAGGGCAGAAATAGAGACACAGAGGTAGAGAACAAACGTATGGACACGAAGTGGGGGAAGCCATGCGGTGGTGGTGTTGGGATGAGTTGGGATATTGGGATTGACCTGTATACATGTATGTGCATAATATAGATAACTAATAATAACCTGCTGTATAATAAATAAATAAAATTAAATTTCAAAATTTTTAAAAATAAAATTTAAAAATACAACAGAAAAAAGTTCTTCCTTTCACACAGATGTATTTATATGAATGAATTATTTCCATGCTTATATCTATAAATACATAAAAGAGGAATAAAATCTAACTTGAACCGAAAAGAAAAACAAAACCTGAACCTAACAGTTATACAGAGGAAAACCCTACCAAGGCACTTGCTCCAGCAGTAAACAATTCTGAAATTGGTCAGAGGTGGGGAATCATCTCCCATACAGCAAGCAGCCCCGCCCCCCCACGCATGGAGCATCCTCATTGCAAAGCTGGGGGACCGTGCCGAGGCCTCTGTGAGTAAATGTGAGCTGAGCCCCAGGCCAGCTGCGGCTGAACTGTTCCCACCCTTCCCAGGTAAAACACCTGAATATGTACAAGGGCTTGAAAGCCTAGAGGAAGGGCCGTGGTGCCACACCAGTGACAGCACGCAGGCCAACTTGGTGTCTGCAGGCCAGCCAGGATGGTCCTGGCCCCGGGCGCTCTTCTGGAAGCTTTCCATTTCCCTGCCTGAGATACCCGTCCTGTCCTGGGCCCCACTACATTTTTTCCTTCCTCACCTCAGCCAGGAGAGAAATTCCAGTGGAAGTTATGGGTGACACATCCTCTTCTTTACAGGTGGCAGCCTGGCAACTCCTGCAGAAAGCCCAGCAGAGCCCCACTCACACCGGGCCACCAACAAAGCGGTGGACCCTCACACCATCCCTCCAGTTCAGCCCCGAGACTGCTGACGGGGCAGAGAGTATGGAGTCAGGCACAGCTGCAGGGGCTATTGTTGCCTGGAGTGCTGTTTCTATTGACCTCAACCCAGGCACACCTGGGGAGGGCTTGCCGGCAGGGTCAGGCTGCCCAGGTCAGCTAATCCTCAGCCCTCAGGGAATCACATGGCAGAAAATGGACCTCGCTAAGACAGACTATTAGCCAAGGAAAGAAAGGACACTATGCCATTTGCAGCACCGTAGATGAGTCTAGAGGTAATCACGTGACTTGTAGTAAGTCAGAAAGTGCAAGACACATATCGTATGATATCACTTATAGGTGTTCCCTAAAAATTGATACCAGGGCAGATATTTCCACGGAGAAGGGCAATCCCAGATTCATTAAACAAACTTAAGGTTCACCAATGGAAAGGTGTGAGGATTGGATTCATTACGGTATTGGGGTTAACAGACATATACAAACACAGGTGAAATATATAATCACCAAAGACCTGTGGAATACCAAGAGAAGACTACTCAACATTCTGTCATAACGTACATGGGAAAAGGATCCCAGGAAGAACAGACATATGTATATGTGTAAAAGAAACACATCTTGCACACCTACAACAAGCCAAACATTGTCATCAAACCTGCTGTAATAAAAAATAAAAAATTAAATTAAAAACACGAACAAGAAGTAGTGAGACAAACTTGAGGGGCTTTCTCCTGGCACATTCCATTCTCAATTACAATCTAGAACGCGACTTCCATTGAGGCTCTGCTGCCCTAGTAACCAGATTTGGTAAGGGAGAACTGCTGCCACCTTGTGGCCGTTTCACACAACAGCAGCTTTAATCCCAGCGCTAATGGTCAGTGGATATTCAAAATCGTTACAGGCCTGTAATTGACTCCTGCCCTGAAAACAAATCCTGGGGTCATATATCGACCAAAAAGTTCAAAAGACGTCCATATTTCAAAACGACAGTTTCAAGAGGCATATTTTACGCACATTAGTGTTCTGCTTCTTTTGCTTTCTTTCTTTCTTTGTTAAAAAAACGGGAATGGAAAAAGGCAACCCTCAGAATGGGCGAAAACGTTCGCAAACGAATCAATGGACAGAGGTTTTATCTCCAATATATATAAACAGCTCATGCAGCTTAATATTAATAAAACAAACAGCCCAATACAAAAATGGGCAGAAGATCTAAATAGACATTTCTTCAAAGAAGACACAGAGATGGCCAAGACGCACATGAAAAGCTGCTCAACATCACTAATTATTAGAGAAATGCAAATCAAAACTACAATGAGGTATGACCTCACACCTGTTAGAATCGGCATCATCAGAAAATCTACAAACCACAAATTCTGGGGAGGGTGTGGACAAAAGGAACCCTCTTCCACTATTGGTGGGAATGTAAATTGATACAGTCACTATTGAGAACAGTATGGAGGTTCCTATTAAAAACTAAAAAGAGAATTACCATAGGATCCAGCAATCCCACTTCTGGGCATATACCCAGAGAAAACCATAAATCAAACAGACACATTCACCACAATGATCATTGCAGCACTATTTACAATAGCCAGGTAATGGAAGCAACCTAAATGCCCACAGACAGATGAATGGATAAAGATGTGGAACATATATAAAATGGAATATTACTCGGCCATAAAAAGGAATGAAACTGGGTCATTTGTAGAGAAGTCGATGGAGCAAGAGATTGTCATACAGAGTGAAGTATATCAGAAAAACAAAAACAAATATTGTATATTAATGCATATATGTGGAACCTAGAAAAATGGTACAGATGAACTGGTTTGCAGGGCAGAAATAGAGACACAGAGGTAGAGAACAAACATATGGACACCAAGTGGGGGAAGCCATGGGGTGGTGGTGGTGGGATGAGTTGGAGATTGGGATTGACCTGTATACATGTGTATGCATAAAATAGATAACTAATAATAACCTGCTGTATAAAAAAATAAATTAAATTAAATTTCAAATATTTTTAAAAATAAAATTAAAAATAAAACAAAAAAGTTCTTCCATTCACACAGATGTATTTATATGAATGAATTATTTCCATGCTTATATCTATAAATACATAAAAGAGGAATAAATTCTAACTTGAACCAAAAAAGAAAAATAAACCTGAACCTAACAGTTATACAGAGGAAAACCCTACCAAGGCACTTGCTCCAGCGGTAAACAATTCTGATATTGGTCAGAGGTGGGGAATCATCTCCCATACAGCCAACAGCCCTGCCCGTCCATGCAAGGAGCATCCTCATTGCAAAGCTGTGGACCGTGCCGAGGCCTCTGTGAGTAAATGTGAGCTGAGCCCCAGGCCAGCTGCTGCTGAACTGTTCCCACCCTTCCCAGGTAAAACACCTGAATATGTATAATGGCGTGAAAGCCTTGAAGAAGGGCCGTGGCGCCACACCAGCGACAGCACGCAGGCCAACTTGGTGTCTGCAGGCCAGCCAGGATGGTCCTGGCCCCCGGCGCTCTTCTGGAAGTTTTCATTTCCCTGCCTGAGATACCCTTCCTGTCCCGGCACCCACTCCATTTTTTTCCTTCCTCACCTCAGCCTGGAGAGAAATTCCAGTGGAAGTTATGGGTGACACATCCTCTTCTTTACATGTGGCAGCCTGGCAACTCCTGCAGAAAGCCCAGCAGAGCCCCACTCACACAGGGCCACCAACAAAGCCGTGGACCCTCACACCCTCCCACCAGCACAGCCCCGAGACTGCTGACGGGGCAGAGAATATGGGGTCAGGCACAGCTGCAGGGGCTATTGCTGCCTGGAGTGCTGTTTCTATTGACCTCAACCCAGGCACACCAGGGGAGGGCTTGCCGGCAGGTTCACGCTTCCCAGGTCAGCTAATCCTCAGCCCTCAGGGAATCACATTGCAGAAAATGGACCTCGCTAAGACAGAATATTAGCCAAGGAAACAAAGGACACAATGCCATTTGCAGCACCGTAGAGGAGTCTACAGGTAATCACGTGACTTGTAGTAAGTCAGAAAGTGAAAGACACATATCGTATGATATCACTTATAGGTGTTACCTAAAAATTGATACCAGGGCAGATATTTCCACAGAGAAGGGCAATCACAGATTCATTAAACAAACTTATGGTTCACCAATGGAAAGGTGTGAGGATTGGATTCATTACGATACTGGGGTTAACAGACATATACAAACACAGGTGAAATATATAATCACCAAAGACCTGTGGAATACCAAGAGAAGACTACTCAACATTCTGTCATAACGTACATGGGAAAAGGATCCCAGGAAGAACAGAGATATGTATATGTGTAAAAGAAACACATCATGCACACCTACAACAAGCCAAACATTGTCATCAAAACTGCTGTAATAAAAAATAAAAAATTAAATTAAAATCACGAACAAGAAGTGGTGAGACAAACTTGAGGGGCTTTCTCCTGGCACATTCCATTCTAAATTACAATCTAGAACGCGACTTCCATTGAGGCTCTGCTGCCCTAGTAACCAGATTTGGTAAGGGAGAACCGCTGCCACCTTGCGGCCGTTCCACACAACAGCAGCTTTAATCCCAGCTCTAATGGTCAGTGGATATTCAAAATCATTACAGGCCTGTAAATGACACCTGCCCTGAAAACAAATCCTGGGATCATATATCGACCAAAAAACTCCAAAGACGTCCATATTTCAAAACGACAGTTTCAAGAGGCATATTTTACGCACATTAGCATTCTGCTTCTTTTGCTTTCTTTCTTTCTTTGTTAAAAAAAACGGGAATGGAAAAAGGAAACCCTCAGAATGGGCAAAAACGTTCGCAAAGGAATCAATGGACAAAGGTTTAATCTCCAATATATATAAACAGCTCATGCAGCTTAATATTAATAAACCAAACAACCCAATACAAAAATGGGCAGAAGATCTAAATAGATGTTTCTTCAAAGAAGACACAGAGATGGCCAAGATGCTCATCATCACTAATTATTAGAGAACTGCAAATCAAAACTACAATGAGGTATGACCTCACACCTGTTAGAATCGGCATCATCAGATAATCTACAAACCACAAATTCTGGGGAGGGTGTGGACAAAAGGAACCCTCTTCCACTATTGGTGGGAATGTAAATTGATACAGTCACTATTGAGAACAGTATGGAGGTTCCTTTAAAAAACTAAAAAGAGAATTACCATAGGATCCAGCAATCCCACTTCTGGGCATATACCCAGAGGAAACCATAAATCAAAAAGACACATTCACCACAGTGATCATTGCAGCACTATTTACAATAGCCTGGTAATGGAAGCAACCTAAATGCCCACAGACAGATGAATGGATAAAGATGTGGTACATATATAAAATGGAATATTACTCAGCCATAAAAAGGAATGAAACTGGGTCATTTGTAGAGAAGTCGATGGACCAAGAGACTGTCATACAGAGTGAAGTATGTCAGAAAAAGAAAAACAAATATTGTATATTAATGCATATATGTGGAACCTAGAAAAATGGTACAGATGAACTGGTTTGCAGTGCAGAAATAGAGACACAGAGGTAGAGAACAAACGTATGGACACCAAGTGGGGGAAGCCATGGGGTGGTGGTGGTGGGATGAGTTGGGAGATTGGGATTGACCTGTATACATGTATATGCATAAAATAGATAACTAATAATAACCTGCTGTATAAAAAAATAAATTAAATTAAATTTCAAATATTTTTAAAAATAAAAGTAAAAATAAAACAGAAAAATGTTCTTCCATTCACACAGATGTATTTATATGAATGAATTATTTCCATGCTTATATCTATAAATACATAAAAGAGGAATAAAATCTAACTTGAACCAAAAAAGAAAAATAAACCTGAACCTAACAGATATACAGAGGAAAATCCTACCAAGGCACTTGCTCCAGCGGTAAACAATTCTGAAATTGGTCAGAGGTGGGGAATCATCTCCCATACAGCCAACAGCCCTGCCCGCCCACGCAAGGAGCGTCCTCATTGCAAAGCTGTGGACCGTGCTGAGGCATTTGTGAGTAAACGTGAGCTGAGCCCCAGGCCAGCTGCTGCTGAACTGTTCCCACCCTTCCCAGGTAAAACACCTGAATATGTATAACGGCGTGAAAGCCTAGAAGAAGGGCCGTGGCGCCACACCAGTGACAGCATGCAGGCCAACATGGTGCCTGCAGGCCAGCCAGGATGGTCATGGCCCCGGGTGCCTTTCTGGAAGTTTTCCATTTCCCTGCCTGAGATACCCCTCCTGTCCCGGCCCCCACTCCATTTTTTCCTTCCTCACCTCAGCCGGAGAGAAATTCCAGTGGAAGTTATGGGTGACACATCCTCTTCTTTACAGGTGGCAGCCTGGCAACTCCTGCAGAAAGCCCAGCAGAGCCCCACTCACACTGGGCCACCAACAAAGCCGTGGACCCTCACACCCTCCCACCAGCACAGCCCCGAGACTGCTGACGGGGCAGAGAATATGGAGTCAGGCACAGCTGCAGGGGCTATTGCTGCCTGGAGTGCTGTTTCTATTGACCTCAACCCAGGCACACCAGGGGAGGGCTTGCCGGCAGGGTCAGGCTGCCCAGGTCAGCTAATCCTCAGCCCTCAGGGAATCACATTGCAGAAAATGGACCTCGCTAAGACAGAATATTAGCCAACGAAACAAAGGACACAATGCCATTTGCAGCACCGTAGATGAGTCTACAGGTAATCACGTGACTTGTAGTAAGTCAGAAAGTGAAAGACACATATCGTATGATATCACTTATAGGTGTTACCTAAAAATTGATACCAGGGCAGATATTTCCACAGAGAAGGGCAATCACAGATTCATTAAACAAACTTATGGTTCACCAATGGAAAGGTGTGAGGATTGGATTCATTACGATATTGGGGTTAACAGACATATACAAACACAGGTGAAATATATAATCACCAAAGACCTGTGGAATACCAAGAGAAGACTACTCAACATTCTGTCATAACGTACATGGGAAAA